>NC_091309.1:24472456-24709956 GCF_038502225.1 Cherax quadricarinatus
ACAAATACAGAGATCGTTTACGGCTCACATTGAGCCAGTAAAGCAACTAAACTACTGGGAACGCTTGCAAGTCTTGAACATGTATTCATTGGAGCGGAGGAGAGAAAGATACATGTTAATGTTTACCTGGAAAATACTCGAGGGCTTGGTCCCAAATCTGCACACTGCCATAACAACATACTGGAGTGAGAGATATGGGAGGAAGTGTAAAATAAACCCAGTGAGGAGCAGGGGTGCGGTGGGGACAATAAGGGAACACTGTATCAACATCCGGGGTCCCAGACTATTCAACCTCTTACCAGAAGATATCAGAAACACTGCTGGAACAAGTGTAGGAGCCTTCGGGAGGAAACTAGACAAGTATCCTCACCAGGCCTGGTCACAGACCGGGCCGCGGGGGCGTTGACCCCCGGAACTCTCTCCAGGTAAACTCCAGGTGCCAGATCAATCAAGCTGTGATGGATATGTGGGGCAGCGGGCCTCCAGCAGCAACAGCCTGGTTGACGAGGCAAACACCAGACCAGCCTGGCCCATGGCCGGGCTCAGAGAGTAGATAACTCTGGAAACTCTTCAAAAGTATATAACTTGGTGAAGAACAGAGATCTACGGTGGTACTACTGTCCTCTCATCAGTCCTTACAATAAAAATATGTTAAATATTTTTACACTCTGGCTGGATTGCTATTGTTTTCTTTATCTCTTAAAGACGTGATATGGCAGGTTAATCTGCAAATTTATGCTTATATTTAGTATACAGCACCTTAATTTGTGTGTGTGTGTGTGTGTGTGTGTGTGTGTGTGTGTGTGTGTGTGTGTGTGTGTGTGTGTGTGTGTGTGTGTGTGTGTGTGTGTGTGTGTTGATGATTTTATTGCTGTAATATTTCTTTAACTAGTGAATGCCTGCGGAGGGAGATGTGGTCGTCCCTACACACAGCGACGAAACAAAGGCTGCAACTGATTCTTGCACATTTTATGTGAATTTCTCACATATGATTTGCATAAAATATCTTGAATTACGTAGCCTAGGGTAGGTTAAGTTAGGTTGGGCAAGCCCATGAAGGATCAGGCCCCCATACCACTCATTGACTTGAATGACCCGCACGCGTTTAGCGCTTCATTTTATTTTAATATTCATAAAAGCTATTGAGAAATTATTATTATTATCATCATGGGAAAGCGTTAAACCCGTAGAGGTTTATATATACAGCACTTTGGGGAAGAGAAGACATTATTTTTCGATTCAAGGAAGGGAAGGGACGGGTGTTTCAACCTGATTTAAGGCATTTCTTAATTTTTTTTTCAAAATTAGTTCATAAAATTTACAAGAATGTTCTTAATATGGTAAGTGTGTGTGAAGCTTGTTAAGTGTTGTGTTGTCTACCTCTGAGGTACCTGATGCTACCACACTGGTGGTAGTGTTGTCTACCTCTGAGGTACCTGATGCTACCACACTGGTGGTAGTGTTGTGTTGTCTGCCTCTGAGGTACCTGATGCTACCACACTGGTGGTAGTGTTGTCTACCTCTGAGGTACCTGATGCTACCACACTGGTGGTAGTGTTGTCTACCTCTGAGGTACCTGATGCTACCACACTGGTGGTAGTGTTGTCTACCTCTGAGGTACCTGATGCTACCACACTGGTGGTAGTGTTGTCTGCCTCTGAGGTACCTGATGCTACCACACTGGTGGTAGTGTTGTGTTGTCTACCTCTGAGGTACCTGATGCTACCACACTGGTGGTAGTGTTGTCTACCTCTGAGGTACCTGATGCTACCACACTGGTGGTAGTGTTGTCTGCCTCTGAGGTACCTGATGCTACCACACTGGTGGTAGTGTTGTCTGCCTCTGAGGTACCTGATGCTACCACACTGGTGGTAGTGTTGTGTTGTCTACCTCTGAGGTACCTGATGCTACCACACTGGTGGTAGTGTTGTCTGCCTCTGAGGTACCTGATGCTACCACACTGGTGGTAGTGTTGTCTGCCTCTGAGGTACCTGATGCTACCACACTGGTGGTAGTGTTGTGTTGTCTACCTCTGAGGTACCTGATGCTACCACACTGGTGGTAGTGTTGTCTACCTCTGAGGTACCTGATGCTACCACACTGGTGGTAGTGTTGTCTGCCTCTGAGGTACCTGATGCTACCACACTGGTGGTAGTGTTGTGTTGTCTGCCTCTGAGGTACCTGATGCTACCACACTGGTGGTAGTGTTGTCTGCCTCTGAGGTACCTGATGCTACCACACTGGTGGTAGTGTTGTGTTGTCTACCTCTGAGGTACCTGATGCTACCACACTGGTGGTAGTGTTGTCTACCTCTGAGGTACCTGATGCTACCACACTGGTGGTAGTGTTGTGTTGTCTGCCTCTGAGGTACCTGACGCTACCACACTGGTGGTAGTGTTGTCTACCTCTGAGGTACCTGATGCTACCACACTGGTGGTAGTGTTGTGTTGTCTGCCTCTGAGGTACCTGTTGCTACCACACTGGTAGTAGTGTTGTCTACCTCTGAGGTACCTGATGCTACCACACTGGTGGTAGTGTTGTGTTGTCTGCCTCTGAGGTACCTGATGCTACCACACTGGTGGTAGTGTTGTGTTGTCTGCCTCTGAGGTACCTGTTGCTACCACACTGGTGGTAGTGTTGTCTACCTCTGAGGTACCTGATGCTACCACACTGGTGGTAGTGTTGTGTTGTCTGCCTCTGAGGTACCTGATGCTACCACACTGGTGGTAGTGTTCTGTTGTCTACCTCTGAGGTACCTGAAGCTACCACACTGGTGGTAGTATTGTGTTGTCTACTTCTGAGGTACTTGATGCTACCACACTGGTGGTAGTGTTGTGTTGTCTGCCTCTGAGGTACCTGAAGCTACCACTCTGGTGGTAGTGTTGTGTTGTCTGCCTCTGAGGTACCTGTTGCTACCACACTGGTGGTAGTGTTGTGTTGTCTGCCTCTGAGGTACCCGAAGCTACCACTCTGGTGGTAGTTTTGTGTTGTCTACCTCTGAGGTACCTGATGCTACCACACTGGTGGTGGTACGAGAGTAGTATCTTCGGCTTGAATTCAGTACTTGTTTGGCTTGGAGCTTAATGGCGAGTGCTGGGGTGGAAGTATGGGAGGAATGGTGGGTGATGTGACAGGAAGTATGGGTGGTGTGACAGGAAGTGTGAATGATGTTGAAGTGTGGGTGGTGTAGGAGAAAGGGTGGGTGATGTGATAGGAAGTGTAGGTGATGTAGAAGTGTGGGTGATGTGGGATTAAGAGTAGTGGTGTGGGAGTCAAGGTGTGTGTGGGTAGTGTGGAAAAGTTAGTGGTATGGGAAGAAGTGTTTATTGTATCTTAGAAGGATGAAGTGCAGTTGTGGTGAGGGAAGAGAGGTTGATATGCTGATGTGACAAATATAAATTGATAAATATTGTCAGTGGTAAGAAGGAGCACATTGGTATTAAGATAGAACACTGAGTGAGCGTCCCATGGTAGTAGGTGATAAAGCAGCTAGTAAAGGGAGTTAGTGAGCCACTACCTGTATAAATGACCCCCATAAAGCACTCCATCAGTCAGTGATGCGCTGCTTAAACTATCGGTCAAAGACAGGCATTTGTCATTATTCATCGTGCATTTGGCACAGATAATCGTTCGGGTCCTGTGAAGCTAATGGTTTCTTAGGCTCGTCATTGTTTTTGATTTTAGCGTTAAGGTGGTGAGTAGGAGAGGTATTAGGAGACGCGTGGAGGACGAAAGTATATGGCATGAAGTGTTAATGCAGGCATATGGTATTGGGTGATGATGTAGCTAGCAACATTAGTGTAATTACTGTTGGAGTTCGGGCTATCTCGGCGGACCCCGCCAGGAATGTAACAGCCTGGCTCAGAGATTGGAAGGCAAGTTGGATGTGGGGGGTGAGGGAAGGATGGTAATGTACACGCTCACGCAACTGCGGATTGTAGTAGGTTAACAGAATGTTAAGATGGCCGACAAATAAGACTAAGTTGATGTAGATGAAATATGAGACCATGAGCAATATACCACGTTAACCTGAAAATAAATGGTTATCTGATCTAGTAATTGTTATGGGTAATATCCTTAGGGAATTATTCCTAAGGTATTCTATAACAGCACCCATTTTGTGAATTGAATTACGTATAAGAAAATTTATTAACCGATAAAAAATAACGTTATCAAACAAGTTAGCGAAAGGCAAGGGAAGAGAAGAGTGTTTTCTGAAAAGAATACAAGACGTGGATAATATAGGTAGACTATATATGAGTCGTTGCACGTTCCGAGAAAGTTATCCTTTATTGCATAAGTTCAGCCCCCTGTACCTGAGAGCATGTGGTATCAGTAGTGCAGTGTGTGGCATGAGTATTCAATTTAGTTAAATATTTGCTTAGAATATTTGAAGTGAGGTTAGGTTAGGTTAGGTAAGGTTCGTCAGGAAACAGGACAAATGTTTCCTGACGCGGGTCTTAGTCAGATGATGACCCGCCTTTGGAGATTTTGGTCATCTGACCGAGGCCTTCCGCTGGCTTACCGGTCCACCCCTTTAAAAATTATGGTCATTTATAACCATTGTTAAATGAAGTGAGGTGTTACAGATTCACAAGTTATTATATTTCTTCAGTAAAAATGGCAAATTAGGACAAACACAGCCCAAAACTATTTCTTTCACTAAGAAACATTATCTTTCAAGCCAAACCGAAGAGGCATACTCTTGTTATCTCAGAGAGACAACACTCCAGCCATTACACAACATACATCAGCCATGAAAGTTTAAAGCCGTTCAAGATTTTTTTTTAATTTTAATCAGGGGAAGCACTAAACTCTTAGGGATCATATGGCGACTGGGGAATATATATTCAAATTCACTCCAAAGAAGAGGAGTATAAGTCCTATTCCTGTGATGAAGAGCCGTCTCACCAGCATCAAGGCACCTCCTTGTGGAAGCATACTCCATTTATAATAAGTAAAAATAACGCTATAGCATCTCCAGATTAAAAGTGACACCACACATTCCATTAACAATACCAACCTCTTCCTGAGTACAATATATGGGTGTTGAAATTTTGAATCCTATCAGCTGAGGCTTTCTGTGGTGTGGAACGGTATTGTTCCAGACCATGGAGCTGAACTACTCTTCTTCAGACTGAGGAACTGACCACATACTATTTCTCCAAGGTTGATGGACTGATTACATCATCTTCATTTCACTACTACACTTTCTGCCTCTGTATTTGACTGAAGAAGCCTACTGGCTAAGCGTACCGTTGCAACAATACAGATACCGAAGTGTTGCACTTGTATCTTAATCATCTGAAAGTTCTATAAAAATGATCAAAGGGCACTTGCACTAAGTTGTTCTGTGAAGCTTTCCCTAATAACAGATCACCAGAGTGTTGAAAATTTGAAGTAGATCGGATAAGGCGTTCTGAAGTTATAAATGAAAGCCTTGGAGGAAGTTAATGAAAGACATGAATTCTATACCTAACAATATAACTGGGTCAGCGCCCCAGCAGCCCAGTCTCAGACCAGGCCTCTTGGTGGATCAGGGCCTGATTAAACAGGCTATTGCTGCTGGCCGCACGTACCCCAACGTACAAATCACAGCTAAGCTGGTCAGGGACTAATCTGTGGAAATTGTCAAGTTCACTCTTGACAGCCAGAAGTTAGTTGGTAATTCCATCTTGTGCACGAAGGGAGGGCGTTGAAAAGTCTGAACCATTCAGACTTATCGAGTTCTCTCTTTGTGTAGTCGCCCACCTATTTTGTATCGTCTGCTAAGTTTCTTGTTTTCAGAAGGAGTGATATCGGTGTGCAGGTTTGGGACCAGTATCTCTAGGATTTTCCAGGTGTAAATTATGATGAACCTTTCTCGCCTCTATTCCAAGGAATATAATTGCACTTAAAATGTTGGGCTTAAAATCTTGATAGTAGTTTACATGTTTTAATGTGTACGAACAGTGTAAGCTTTGTGTACGTTTTCAGTAATCTCGCCTTCCTTGAGGGGTTTCCGTCATTGTACAGCAATATACCAATCTGGAGAGAACGAGTATTATCACTGGCTCAGCATCACTAGTCTTGAAATATCTAGTTATCAAACCTATCATTTTCCTTGTAGTATAACAATAGCAACATTGTTGTTAGCCTTGAATGTGAAACCTTCTGACATCATTGCTTCCAGGTCTCGCACATAGGACTTTCGCCTTATTGAATGATTTGAGCTTGTCTTGTACTCCATTACAGTCTCTATTTCCTGCCTTCTTCCATAGCGAAGCAACTGTAACTTGTTCTTGTTAAACATTATATTGTTGACCGAGGCAGCTGGAACATTTAATTTTTGTTCTCTTAAAGTCTCGCTGTGTCTTCAGTGGCATAAACTTGTATAACAATATCATGTTTATGGACTCATTAAACTCCTTATTATTAAAATGCCATAAAACGTGTGGTTCAATATTTCTCCGTTTTCTTTTCGCAGTTGTGTTCTATTTAAAATTCTTTACAATCTTACAAGAAAAAATATTAAGTTTTTGTCTTTTTTAAGGCAGTCCACCTGGAGTCTACTGGGAAGTGTGTGTGCCTAGGGTCAGCGCCCGTGTGGCCCGGTCCCAGACCAGGCTTTCAGGTGGATGCCTTGATCAACCAGGCTGTTGATGCCAGCCATTTTTTTTTTTATATAAAATTGACAAGCTGGAACCAACACAGCCCAAATTCAGTACAACAAATGCTTTCGGTTAAGGTGCACTATCGCCTAAAATTTGAAGCCAACCAGACTAATCATTCTCTGGTTATGGCATAGAAATCAGTTCATTTAATATAATTGGCAGTTTAATATTTACTCTTCTCAGGGTGAAAGCCAACCTTTCTGTTCATAAAACCCACCAAAACTGAAAGTTTTAAACCTATCGGAATTGGCATTCTCTCCAAATTCACAGGTCAGCAAAATTTAACATGTTAAAAGTTGTTTCACTTACCGTGACATAATTTTGCATGTATTTGAGTTGCTAATTCCAAATATAACACCAGTTTTTCTGTCCGGTGATGTTACTTAAAGTAAAGGCATAAATATTATGTTATGACTTAAGCAGTGCAGAAAAAAAAGATATATTGACGTTACACTCATTGCCATTCAAAATTTTGGTCAATTTTACCACTAACAGGTTCCCGACTCCTTAAGTCTTTTTCCTTCAAAACTGCGCATGTTACTCTGTATTTTTGATGTGTGTGTGTGTGTGTGCGTGTGTGTGCGCGTGCGTGTGTGTGTGTATGTGTGTGTGTGCGTGCGTGTGCGTGCGTGTGTGTGCGTGTGTGTGCGTGTGTGTGTGTGTGCGTGCGTGTGCGTGCGTGTGCGTGCGTGTGTGTGCGTGTGTGTGCGTGCGTGTGCGTGCGTGTGCGTGTGTGTGTGTGTGTGTGTGTGTGTGTGTGTGTGTGTGTGTGTGTGTGTGTGTGTGTGTGTGTGTGCGCGTGCGTGCGCAACATCCAACAGTAGTCGACCATCATACTGACACTCCATTTACTTTGAGATCTCTTCATCTCCTTTATATCCTGGTGAAATCTTTCACCTTGCTCTTCACTCAAAACTCTACATTTTCCCGGAAAGTAGTCCAAATGCGCACCCAGGAAAGGTACTCAATTTCAAGGCCTCAGGCCTTGAAATTCTCCCTCATACCGTCCACAATCTCTATGTAGTTTGGGTCCTTGACGTTACCCAGCAGCTTTCTTTATGATGTCTCTGAAGGCACTCTATGCCTCTTTTTCAATAGCAAGCAAAGTTTTCAAGATTCTCGTTCTAAAGAAGTTGCCTTATATCTGGGCCGACAAATATGCTTTTGTTTTGAGCTCGCCATCCCACAATCATGGAAAAACTTGAAACCGTCTCAATCTCTTGGTAAAGGTTCATTAGGCCAAATTTTGTGTGTACATGCAAGAGGACTTTTTTTATTATTATTATTATTGCTCACACTGTCTACTACTACATTCCTTGTTTAATAACACTGTCTTGTACTACATTCTTGTACTACATCCGTGGTCATTGTTTCTGGGACTAGTGTAGACTCTTGGCTCTACTATCCCATTCACTCAAAAATGAGACAGCAAAACAGACTTTATAGGGAGTTCATGACTTGTCTTGGTCTCCAACTTTCATTCCAAAGTATACGTAGTAACCCTTTTTTTTAACAAAATGTATATTATTTCTCTTGCTTCTCAATGACAAATTTAGCACAAATATAACAGAAATTGTCCGAGCAGTTAATACAGTCTCGTACAGTCATTGTCACAACCACAGCTCTACCCTGAAACAAAACAAAAATACAAATACAATACGCGTTAGTACAGTGCAGAGACATGACGTCAAATGACATCTTTCAGCCTCCGCAGGTGCCCTGAATTCCTCCCTCTTCCTCACTTCTTTCCCCCTACCCACATTCATTCTGAGATCTGTTATATGACCAGGGATAGTGGCAAGATTACTTTGTAGGAGATTGGACAAAAACTGTACATCATAGGTAAATTTGAGAAATCTTTTAGAAATTTGTACGTCGAAATTGATAACAGGCAAAAATCTTGAGCAAGGAAATTGATATAGGCCTGTCCAACAGTTCCAAGTTTTTTAACGATTTCGGTAGAATTTCAGATTTGTACCTAGACAGTTTAAACTTTGAGGAATGTCATGGTGCTTGTGGAATGGATTGGCATAGTATTTTAAGTCTATCAGACTAAGCTTTCTTTAGGTATTCAATAGAAATATTATAACTGTTTAATAAAATTGGCAGATTAGGACTTATGTGGGCCAGTAACAACACAAACCTTGCTTTATGGTAAACACACCAGGACTAGAAGTCTGAAGCCAGTCAGAAGAGCCATTCCCCAATTATTGCAAAGATTCCAACGATTCCAAATACTTAAATAATTTGGCATACTGATAAATTTGCCTACACACACACACACATACACACACACACACACACACACACACACACACACACACATACACACACACACACACACATACACACACACACACACACACACACACACACACACACACACACACACACACACACACACACACACACACACACACACACACACACACACACAGTCTCTCTGACCATAATGGGTACTGTCCTATCAGTAAGATGCATCAGCCATTTTCTGAAGAGGCAGACTCTAATTTATTTAATATGATTCAACGGGAATAAAAATTTCACACTTAAAATTGGCAAGTGTGCAGCTAGACACTTCAGTTTCACTCTCCGCCATTGTTGAAGTAGGAGGCAGCTTTTTTTTTTTTTTTTTTTTTTTTTTTTTTGCAAGTTTGAAGTCATGCAGCAGAGGCTTTTGAAAGTTGTTGGACCCTGCTTTTGAAAGTTGTTGAACACCTGCAAGTCTTGAACATGTACTCATTGGAGCGGAGGAGAGAGAGGTACATGATAATATATACCTGGAAGGTACTCGAGGGCTTGGTCCCAAATCTGCACACTGCCATAACAACATACTGGAGTGAGAGATATGGGAGGAAGTGTAAAATAAACCCAGTGAGGAGCAGGGGTGCGGTGGGGACAATAAGGGAACACTGTATCAACATCCGGGGTTCCAAACTTTTCAACATCTTATCAGAAGATAGAAACTGCTGGAACAAGTGTAGAAGCCTTCAAGAGGAAACTAGACAAGTATCTTCACCAGGTGCCAGATCAACCAGGCTGTGATGGATATATGGGGCAGCGGGCCTCCAGCAGCAACAGCCTGGTTGACGAGGCAAACACCAGACGAGCCTGGCCCATGGCCGGGCTCAGAGAGTAGATATACTCTCGAAATTCTTCAAAGGTATATCAAAGGTTTTATAACTTTGGTCAAAGGGAACGTGAACATGCCAGTAGTTGCATGTATTTTTGCCCTAATTAGCGTACACTTAAGTGAAAATTTAAAGCCGATCTGTTGAGGCCTTCTCGTGTAATGACCGAAATAATAGCGAGAAGTTGGAGGAAGAAAAACTGGAAACCACTAGTGTTACACAGAAGAGGAAGAGAAGGATGTATGGGACTAGGAAGTTAACATAGAGGTAGAGAAGGATGTGTGGGACTAGGAAGTTAACATAGGAGAGATAGAGAAGGATGTACAGAACTAGGAAGCTAACATAGGGGAGATAGAGAAGGATGTACAGAACTAGGAAGTTAATATAGGAGAGGTAGAGAAGGATGTACAGAACTAGGAAGCTAACATAGGGGAGATAGAGAAGGATGTACAGAACTAGGAAGCTAACATAGGGGAGATAGAGAAGGATGTATAGAACTAGGAAGTTAATATAGGAGAGGTAGAGAAGGAAGTATGGGACTAGGAAGTTAACATAGGAGAAATAGAGAAGGATGTGTGGAACTAGGAAGTTAACACAGGAGAGGTAGAGAAGGATGTATGGAACTAGGAAGTTAACATAGGAGAGGTAGAGAAGAATGTATGGGACTAGGAAGTTAACATAGGAGAGGTAGAGAAGGAAGTATGGGACTAGGAAGTTAACATAGGAGAGGTAGAGAAGAATGTATGGGACTAGGAAGTTAACATAGGAGAGGTAGAGAAGGATGTATGGGACTAGGAAGTTAACATAGAGGTAGAGAAGGATGTATGGGACTAGGAAGTTAACATAGGAGAGATATAGAAGGATGTACAGAACTAGGAAGCTAACATAGGGGAGATAGAGAAGGATGTATAGAACTAGGAAGTTAATATAGGAGAGGTAGAGAAGGAAGTATGGGACTAGGAAGTTAACATAGGAGAAATAGAGAAGGATGTGTGGAACTAGGAAGTTAACACAGGAGAGGTAGAGAAGGATGTATGGAACTAGGAAGTTAACAAAGGAGAGGTAGAGATGGAAGTATGGGACTAGGAAGTTAACATAGGAGAGGTAGAGAAGGAAGTATGGGACTAGGAAGTTAACATAGGAGAGGTAGAGAAGAATGTATGGGACTAGGAAGTTAACATAGGAGAGGTAGAGAAGGATGTATGGGACTAGGAAGTTAACATAGAGGTAGAGAAGGATGTATGGGACTAGGAAGTTAACATAGGAGAGGTATAGAAGGATGCATGGGACTAGGTAGTTAACATAGGAGAGGTATAGAAGGATGTATGGGACTAGGAAGTTAACATAGAGGTAGAGAAGGATGTATGGGACTAGGAAGTCAACATAGGAGAGGTACAGAATGATGTATGGGACTAGGAAGTCAACATAGAAGAGGTAGAGAAGGATGTATGGGATTAGGAAGTCAACATAGGAGAGGTACAGAAGAATGTATGGGACTAGGAAGTCAACACAGGAAAGAGAAGGATGTATGGGACTAGGAAGTCAACATAGGAAAGGAAGAGAAGGATGTATGGGACTAGGAAGTCAACATAGGAGAGGAAGAGAAGGATGTATGGGACTAGGAAGTCAACATAGGAGAGGTACAGAAGAATGTATGGGACTAGGAAGTCAGCATAGGAGAGGAAGAGAAGGATGTATGGGACTAGGAAGTCAACATAGGAGAGGAAGAGAAGGATGTATGGGACTAGGAAGTCAACATAGGAGAGGTACAGAAGGATGTATGGGACTAGGAAGTCAACATAGGAGAGGAAGAGAAGGATGTATGGGCCTAGGAAGTCAACATAGGAGAGGTACAGAAGGATGTATGAGGCTAGGAAGTCAACATAGGAGAGGTGCAGAAGGATGTATAGGACTAGGAAGTCAACATAGGAGAGTTACAGAAGGATGTATGGGACTAGGAAGTCAACATAGGAGAGGTTGAGAAGGATGTATGGGACTAGGAAGTCAACATAGGAGAGGCAGAGAAGGATGTATGGGACTAGGAAGTCAACATAGGAAAGGTACAGAAGGATGTATGGGACTAGGAAGTCAACATAGGAGAGGTAGAGAAGGATGTATGAGACTAGGAAGTCAACATAGGAGAGGCAGAGAAGGATGTATGGGACTAGGAAGTCAACATAGGAAAGGTACAGAAGGATGTATGGGACTAGGAAGTCAACATAGGAGAGGTAGAGAAGGATGTATGAGACTAGGAAGTCAACATAGGAGAGGTAGAGAAGGATGTATGGGACTAGGAAGTCAACACAGGAGAGGAAGATAAAGTTCAAGCACTTTGAGGTATAATATGAGGTGTATGGAGTGTGAAGGTAGTTGACCAGTGTAGGGAAGAGAAGAGGATTTTTCCGTACCCTTCATTTGATCACGTTGGTGAGCAGAACACTGGTTGTGATTAATTTTTAACATATTTCTTCAGTGCAGCTTCAACTTATCCCCCATACAACATAAAACTTTTATCATGATATGAAGCTTGATATTATTTACAAATAAGACGAAATAGAAAAGTTATTTCAATTGATCATTGTTTTAGTAACTGACAAGTAACAATGCTGCCTTAACCAGAAAAGTTTTATTATGATGGACTGATTAAAAAAATAGTAAATGTAACATGCGTGCGCTTTAATTACTACTGAGTTATCAACTGCTCGACACTGACCATATCATTGTTGATGCTTAAAAATGACTTTCAACCAATTGTGAATATGTACTGCCGCTCACCGGATTTATTTTGTTTGTATTATAATTAGGTTTGTACTGTGCCGATAAATTAGTTACGATAGCCACAGTTGGTAATGAGAGTATTATCAAGTGTTAATTTAAAAAAAAAATGGTAGTGGTGGCAGCTTAATATTTTTAGTGTTAGCCAGTTTTTGTTAAAATTGGTGGTTAATTAACCCCAGGTTTCTAGTAGAGATTTACGATACTTGTTTTATACTTATAGTCTGTGTGTATTTTGATCATGATATTTGTTTCAGGGACCGAACGATGTTGTGGTAACGCCGCCCAAGAGTGAACTGCGTGGATCCTACCTAGTGTGGGCGTGGTTGTGGTGATGGCTGGGGCTGACAGCGGTGGGTTGGGCGGTGGCGGGCGGTCCCTGGGCGGCGGCGGCGGCCCCGGGGACGGGGGTGGTGTCAGAACCCCACCCACCACGCCCAAGAAGGTCGGCGGCAAGATGCTGGCGGTCAAGATTCTGATGTTGGACGACACTTACACACTCTTTCAAATACAGGTCAGTTTCACTCAACCTATCAACTGCGTGTCCAAGTTAGTTTACTCACGATCCTATGAATGTTCTGTGTATCTGACGAACTGGCCTGGAAACAAACTTAATTTGCATATTATATGTCTGCGCATCAGACTTAGGTCCTTGAGCAAATTGCTGATCTTCGAGGCCGAAATAGGTATGCGAATTTTATTGTCCCCGAGTTGAGTTCGTTTGTGTCATTGATTAGTTTGTGTGTTACACGAGTGTGTGTGAGGGGGGGTTTCCGCACATCTTTTAATGGCACTGACAGTGGTTGATGGTCTCATGGCATCAGCTTCTGGAGTTAAGACGTTTCCTTTTATTTGTCTAAAGCCCCTGGTTGTCTTAACTCCCTAGTTGTTTATAGCCCCTGGTTGTCTATAGCCCCTGGTTGTCTGAAGCCTCTGGTTGTCTAAAGTCCTTGGTTGTCTATAGCTCCTGGTTGTCTAAAACCCCTGGTTGTCTATAGCCCCTGGTTTAAAGCCCCTGGTTGTCTGTAGCCCCTGGTTGTCTATATCCCCTGGTTGTCTATAGCCCATGGTTGTCTAAAACCCCTGGTTATCTATAGCCCCTGGTTGTCTATAGCCCCTGGTCTATAACCCCTGGTTGTCTAAAACCCCTGGTTGTCTACAGCCCCTGATTTTCTAAAACCCCTGGTTGTCTATAGACCCTAGTTGTCTAAACCCCCTGGTTGTCTATAGCCCCTGGTTGTCTAAAACCCCTGTTTGTCTAAAACCTCTGGTTGTCTATAGCCCCTGGTTGTCTAAAACCCCTGGTTGTCTATAGTCCCTGGTTGTCTGTAGCCCCTGGTTGTCTATAGCCCCTGGTCTATAGCCCCTGGTTGTCTAAAACCCCTGGTTGTCTATAGCCCCTGGTTGTCTAAAACCCCTGGTTGTCTATAGACCCTAGTTGTCTAAAACCCCTGGTTGTCTATAGCCCCTGGTTGTCTAAAACCCCTGTTTGTCTAAAACCCCTGGTTGTCTAAGGCCCCTGGTTGTATATAGCCCCTGGTTGTCTATAGCCCCTGGTTGTCTAAAGTCCCTGGTTGTCTATAGCCCCTGGTTTAAAGCCCCTGGTTGTCTAAAACCCCTGGTTATCTGTAGCCCCTGGTTGTCTATAGCCCCTGGTTGTCTAAAGCCCCTGGTTGCCTAAAACCCCTTGTTGTCTATAGCCTCTTTTTGTTTATAGCCCCTGGTTGTCTATAGCCCCTGGTCTATAACCCCTGGTTGTCTAAAACCCCTGGTTGTCTATAGCCCCTGGTTGTCTAAAACCCCTGGTTGTCTATAGACCCCAGTTGTCTAAAACCATTGTTTGTCTAAAACCTCTGGTTGTCTATAGCCCCTGGTTGTCTATAGCCTCTGGTTGTCTAAAACCCCTGGTTGTCTAAAACCCCTGGTTGTCTAAAACCACTGGTTGTCTATAGCCCCTGGTTGTCTAAAACCCCTGGTTGTCTAAAACCCCTGGTTGTCTATAGCCCCTGGTTGTCTATAGCCCCTGGTTGCCTAAAACCCCTGGTTGTCTAAAACCCCTGGTTGTCTAAAACCCCTGGTTGTCTATAGCCCCTTGTTGTCTAAACCCCCTAGTTGTCTAAAACCCCTGGTTGTCTAAAACCCCTGGTTGTCTAAAACCACTGGTTGTCTATAGCCCCTGGTTGTCTAAAACCCCTGGTTGTCTAAAACCCCTGGATGTCTATAGCCCCTGGTTGTCTATAGCCCCTGGTTGCCTAAAACCCCTGGTTGTCTAAAACCCCTGGTTGTCTATAGCCCCTGGTTGTCTATAGCCCCTGGTTGTCTAAAACCCCTGGTTGTCTAAAACCCCTGGTTGTCTATAGCCCCTGGTTGTCTATAGCCCCTGGTTGCCTAAAACCCCTGGATGTCTAAAACCCCTGGTTGTCTATAGTCTCTGGTTGTCTAAAACCCCTGGTTGTCTATAGCCTCTGGTTGTCTAAAGCTCCTGGTTGTCTAAAGCCCCTGGTTGTCTAAAGCCCCTGGTTATCTAAAGCCCCTGGTTGTCTAATGCCCCTGGTAGTCTAAAGCCCCTGGTTGTCTAAAGCCCCTGGTTGTCTAAAGCCCCTGGTTGTCTAAAGCCCCTGGTTATCTAAAGCCCCTGGTTGTCTAAAGCCCCTGGTTGTCTAAAGCCCCTGGTTGTCTAAAGCCCCTGGTTGTCTAAAGCCCCTGGTTGTCTAAAGCCCCTGGTTATCTAAAGCCCCTGGTTGTCTAAAGCCCCTGGTTGTCTAAAGCCCCTGGTTGTCTAAAGCCCCTGGTTGTCTAAAGCCCCTGGTTGTCTAAAGCCCCTGGTTGTCTAAAGCCCCTGGTTGTCTAAAGCCCCTGGTTATCTAAAGCCCCTGGTTATCTAAAGCCCCTGGTTGTCTAAAGCCCCTGGTTGTCTAAAGCCCCTGGTTGTCTAAAGCCCCTGGTTGTCTAAAGCCCCTGGTTATCTAAAGCCCCTGGTTGTCTAAAGCCCCTGGTTGTCTAAAGCCCCTGGTTGTCTAAAGCCCCTGGTTATCTAAAGCCCCTGGTTGTCTAATGCCCCTGGTAGTCTAAAGCCCCTGGTTGTCTAAAGCCCCTGGTTGTCTAAAGCCCCTGGTTGTCTAAAGCCCCTGGTTATCTAAAGCCCCTGGTTGTCTAAAGCCCCTGGTTGTCTAAAGCCCCTGGTTATCTAAAGCCCCTGGTTGTCTAAAGCCCCTGGTTGTCTAAAGCCCCTGGTTGTCTAAAGCCCCTGGTTATCTAAAGCCCCTGGTTGTCTAAAGCCCCTGGTTGTCTAAAGCCCCTGGTTGTCTAAAGCCCCTGGTTATCTAAAGCCCCTGGTTGTCTAAAGCCCCTGGTTGTCTAAAGCCCCTGGTTCTCTAAAGCCCCTGGTTGTCTAAAGCCCCTGGTTATCTAAAGCCCCTGGTTATCTAAAGCCCCTGGTTGTCTAAAGCCCCTGGTTGTCTAAAGCCCCTGGTTGTCTAAAGCCCCTGGTTGTCTAAAGCCCCTGGTTGTCTAAAGCCCCTGGTTGTCTGAAGCCCCTGGTTGTCTGAAGCCCCTGGTTGTCTGAAGCCCCTGGTTGTCTGAAGCCCCTGGTTGTCTGAAGCCCCTGGTTGTCTGAAGCCCCTGGTTGTCTAAAGCCCCTGGTTGTCTGAAGCCCCTGGTTGTCTGAAGCCCCTGGTTGTCTGAAGCCCCTGGTTGTCTAAAGCCCCTGGTTGTCTGAAGCCCCTGGTTGTCTGAAGCCCCTGGTTGTCTAAAGCCCCTGGTTGTCTGAAGCCCCTGGTTGTCTGAAGCCCCTGGTTGTCTGAAGCCCCTGGTTGTCTAAAGCCCCTGGTTGTCTGAAGCCCCTGGTTGTCTAAAGCCCCTGGTTGTCTGAAGCCCCTGGTTGTCTAAAGCCCCTGGTTGTCTGAAGCCCCTGGTTGTCTAAAGCCCCTGGTTGTCTAAAGCCCCTGGTTATCTAAAGCCCCTGGTTGTCTAAAGCCCCTGGTTGTCTAAAGCCCCTGGTTGTCTGAAGCCCCTGGTTGTCTGAAGCCCCTGGTTGTCTGAAGCCCCTGGTTGTCTAAAGCCCCTGGTTGTCTGAAGCCCCTGGTTGTCTGAAGCCCCTGGTTGTCTGAAGCCCCTGGTTGTCTGAAGCCCCTGGTTGTCTGAAGCCCCTGGTTGTCTAAAGCCCCTGGTTGTCTAAAGCCCCTGGTTGTCTGAAGCCCCTGGTTGTCTGAAGCCCCTGGTTGTCTGAAGCCCCTGGTTGTCTAAAGCCCCTGGTTGTCTGAAGCCCCTGGTTGTCTAAAGCCCCTGGTTGTCTAAAGCCCCTGGTTGTCTGAAGCCCCTGGTTGTCTGAAGCCCCTGGTTGTCTGAAGCCCCTGGTTGTCTAAAGCCCCTGGTTGTCTGAAGCCCCTGGTTGTCTAAAGCCCCTGGTTGTCTGAAGCCCCTGGTTGTCTAAAGCCCCTGGTTGTCTGAAGCCCCTGGTTGTCTAAAGCCCCTGGTTGTCTGAAGCCCCTGGTTGTCTGAAGCCCCTGGTTGTCTGAAGCCCCTGGTTGTCTAAAGCCCCTGGTTGTCTAAAGCCCCTGGTTGTCTAAAGCCCCTGGTTGTCTAAAGCCCCTGGTTGTCTGAAGCCCCTGGTTGTCTGAAGCCCCTGGTTGTCTGAAGCCCCTGGTTGTCTAAAGCCCCTGGTTGTCTGAAGCCCCTGGTTGTCTAAAGCCCCTGGTTGTCTGAAGCCCCTGGTTGTCTAAAGCCCCTGGTTGTCTGAAGCCCCTGGTTGTCTAAAGCCCCTGGTTGTCTAAAGCCCCTGGTTATCTAAAGCCCCTGGTTGTCTAAAGCCCCTGGTTGTCTAAAGCCCCTGGTTGTCTGAAGCCCCTGGTTGTCTGAAGCCCCTGGTTGTCTGAAGCCCCTGGTTGTCTGAAGCCCCTGGTTGTCTAAAGCCCCTGGTTGTCTGAAGCCCCTGGTTGTCTAAAGCCCCTGGTTGTCTGAAGCCCCTGGTTGTCTAAAGCCCCTGGTTGTCTGAAGCCCCTGGTTGTCTAAAGCCCCTGGTTGTCTAAAGCCCCTGGTTGTCTGAAGCCCCTGGTTGTCTGAAGCCCCTGGTTGTCTGAAGCCCCTGGTTGTCTAAAGCCCCTGGTTGTCTAAAGCCCCTGGTTGTCTAAAGCCCCTGGTTGTCTGAAGCCCCTGGTTGTCTGAAGCCCCTGGTTGTCTGAAGCCCCTGGTTGTCTGAAGCCCCTGGTTGTCTGAAGCCCCTGGTTGTCTAAAGCCCCTGGTTGTCTGAAGCCCCTGGTTGTCTAAAGCCCCTGGTTGTCTGAAGCCCCTGGTTGTCTGAAGCCCCTGGTTGTCTGAAGCCCCTGGTTGTCTAAAGCCCCTGGTTGTCTAAAGCCCCTGGTTGTCTAAAGCCCCTGGTTGTCTAAAGCTCCTGGTTGTCTGAAGCCCCTGGTTGTCTGAAGCCCCTGGTTGTCTGAAGCCCCTGGTTGTCTGAAGCCCCTGGTTGTCTAAAGCCCCTGGTTGTCTAAAGCCCCTGGTTGTCTGAAGCCCCTGGTTGTCTGAAGCCCCTGGTTGTCTGAAGCCCCTGGTTGTCTGAAGCCACTGGTTGTCTAAAGCCCCTGGTTGTCTAAAGCCCCTGGTTGTCTGAAGCCCCTGGTTGTCTGAAGCCCCTGGTTGTCTGAAGCCCCTGGTTGTCTAAAGCCCCTGGTTGTCTGAAGCCCCTGGTTGTCTAAAGCCCCTGGTTGTCTGAAGCCCCTGGTTGTCTGAAGCCCCTGGTTGTCTAAAGCCCCTGGTTGTCTAAAGCCCCTGGTTGTCTGAAGCCCCTGGTTGTCTGAAGCCCCTGGTTGTCTGAAGCCCCTGGTTGTCTAAAGCCCCTGGTTGTCTAAAGCCCCTGGTTGTCTAAAGCCCCTGGTTGTCTGAAGCCCCTGGTTGTCTGAAGCCCCTGGTTGTCTAAAGCCCCTGGTTGTCTGAAGCCCCTGGTTGTCTGAAGCCCCTGGTTGTCTAAAGCCCCTGGTTGTCTAAAGCCCCAGGTTGTCTAAAGCCCCTGGTTGTCTAAAGCCCCTGGTTGTCTGAAGCCCCTGGTTGTCTGAAGCCCCTGGTTGTCTGAAGCCCCTGGTTGTCTGAAGCCCCTGGTTGTCTAAAGCCCCTGGTTGTCTAAAGCCCCTGGTTGTCTGAAGCCCCTGGTTGTCTAAAGCCCCTGGTTGTCTAAAGCCCCTGGTTGTCTAAAGCCCCTGGTTGTCTAAAGCCCCTGGTTGTCTAAAGCCCCTGGTTGTCTAAAGCCCCTGGTTGGAGAAACTTGGCAGTAAATGTACATGTACTACACACATCTTTAATCTGAAAACAGTTACTTTGCCCATATAGAATATTTTTTTTTAAATAAGTCATTTTTACAATATTTTTTTTTAAATTTTGCTGCCGAGGAGGCTACTAGCAGGTACTTCACTCTGCTACCAGCATTGTACTTCACTCTGCTACCAGCATTGTACTTCACTCTGCTACCAGCATTGTACTTTACTCTGCTACCGGCATTGTACTTCACTCTGCTACCAGCATTGTACTTCACTCTGCTACCAGCATTGTACTTCACTCTGCTACCGGCATTTTACTTCACTCTGCTACCAGCATTGTACTTCACTCTGCTACCAGCATTGTACTTCACTCTGCTACCAGCATTGTACTTCACTCTGCTACCAGCATTGTACTTCACTCTGCTACCAGCATTGTACTTCACTCTGCTACCAGCATTGTACTTCACTCTGCTACCGGCATTGTACTTCACTCTGCTACCAGCATTGTACTTCACTCTGCTACCGGCATTGTACTTCACTCTGCTACCGGCATTGTACTTCACTCTGCTACCAGCATTGTACTTCACTCTGCTACCAGCATTGTACTTCACTCTGCTACCGGCATTGTACTTCACTCTGCTACCAGCATTGTACTTCACTCTGCTACCAGCATTGTACTTCACTCTGCTACCAGCATTGTACTTCACTCTGCTACCAGCATTGTACTTCACTCTGCTACCAGCATTGTACTTCACTCTGCTACCAGCATTGTACTTCACTCTGCTACCAGCATTGTACTTCACTCTGCTACCAGCATTGTACTTCACTCTGCTACCAGGATTGTACTTCACTCTACCAGCATTGTACTTCACTCTGCTACCAGCATTGTACTTCACTCTGCTACCAGCATTGTACTTCACTCTGGTACCAGCATTGTACTTCACTCTGCTACCAGCATTGTACTTCACTCTGCTACCGGCATTGTACTTCACTCTGCTACCGGCATTGTACTTCACTCTGCTACCGGCATTGTACTTCACTCTGCTACCGGCATTGTACTTCACTCTGCTACCGGCATTGTACTTCACTCTGCTACCAGCATTGTACTTCACTCTGCTACCGGCATTGTACTTCACTCTGCTACCAGCATTGTACTTCACTCTGCTACCGGCATTGTACTTCACTCTGCTACCGGCATTGTACTTCACTCTGCTACCAGCACTGTACTTCACTCTGCTACCAGCATTGTACTTCACTCTGCTACCAGCATTGTACTTCACTCTGCTACCAGCATTGTACTTCACTCTGCTACCAGCATTGTACTTCACTCTGCTACCAGCATTGTACTTCACTCTGCTACCAGCATTGTACTTCACTCTGCTACCAGCATTGTACTTCACTCTGCTACCAGCATTGTACTTTACTCTGCAACCAGCATTGTACTTCACTCTGCTACCAGCATTGTACTTCACTCTGCTACCAGCATTGTACTTCACTCTGCTACCAGCATTGTACTTCACTCTGCTACCAGCATTGTACTTCACTCTGCTACCGGCATTGTACTTCACTCTGCTACCAGCATTGTACTTCACTCTGCTACCAGCATTGTACTTCACTCTGCTACCAGCATTGTACTTCACTCTGCTACCGGCATTGTACTTCACTCTGCTACCAGCATTGTACTTCACTCTGCTACCAGCATTGTACTTCACTCTGCTACCGGCATTGTACTTCACTCTGCTACCAGCATTGTACTTCACTCTGCTACCGGCATTGTACTTCACTCTGCTACCAGCATTGTACTTCACTCTGCTACCAGCATTGTACTTCACTCTGCTACCAGCATTGTACTTCACTCTGCTACCAGCATTGTACTTCACTCTGCTACCAGCATTGTACTTCACTCTGCTACCAGCATTGTACTTCACTCTGCTACCAGCATTGTACTTCACTCTGCTACCGGTAGAGTGCTTCAACCTGCTACCGGTAGAGTGCTTCAACCTGCTACCGGCAGAGTGCTTCAACCTGCTACCGGCAGTGTGCTTCAACCTGCTACCGGCAGAGTGCTTCAACCTGCTACCGGCAGAGTGCTTCAACCTGCTACCGGCATTGTACTTCACTCTGCTACCGGTAGAGTGCTTCAACCTGCTACCGGCAGAGTGATTCAACCTGCTACCGGCAGTGTGCTTCAACCTGCTACCGGTAGAGTGCTTCAACCTGCTACCGGCAGAGTGCTACAACCTGCTACCAGCAGCGTGCTTCAACCTGCTACCGGCAGAGTGCTTCAACCTGCTACCAGCAGTGTGCTTCAACCTGCTACCAGCAGTGTGCTTCAACCTGCTACCGGCAGTGTACTTCACTCTGCTACCGGCATTGTACTTCACTCTGCTACCGGCAGTGTGCTTCAACCTGCTACCGGCAGTGTGCTTCAACCTGCTACCGGCAGAGTGCTTCAACCTGCTACCGGCAGAGTGCTTCAACCTGCTACCGGCAGAGTGCTTCAACCTGCTACCGGCAGAGTGCTTCAACCTGCTACCGGCAGAGTGCTTCAACCTGCTACCGGCAGTGTGCTTCAACCTGCTACCGGCAGAGTGATTCAACCTGCTACCGGCAGTGCTTCAACCTGCTACCGGCAGAGTGCTTCAACCTGCTACCGGCAGAGTGCTTCAACCTGCTACCGGCAGAGTGCTTCAACCTGCTACCGGCAGAGTGCTTCAACCTGCTACCGGCAGAGTGCTTCAACCTGCTACCGGCATTGTACTTCACTCTGCTACCGGCACAGTGCTTCACTCTGCTACCGGCAGAGTGCTTCAACCTGCTACCGGCATTGTACTTCACTCTGCTACCGGCAGAGTGCTTCAACCTGCTACCGGCAGTGTGCTTCAACCTAATACCGGCAGAGTGCTTCAACCTGCTACCGGCAGAGCGCTTCACTCTGCTACCGGCAGAGTGCTTCAATCTGCTACCGGCATTGTACTTCACTCTGCTACCGGCAGAGTGCTTCAACCTGCTACCGGCATTGTACTTCACTCTGCTACCGGCAGAGTGCTTCAACCTGCTACCGGCAGAGTGCTTCAACCTGCTACCGGCAGAGTGCTTCAACCTGCTACCAGCAG
Organism: Cherax quadricarinatus; assembly: GCF_038502225.1. Lineage (NCBI taxonomy): Eukaryota > Metazoa > Arthropoda > Malacostraca > Decapoda > Parastacidae > Cherax > Cherax quadricarinatus. The sequence goes on from NC_091309.1 coordinate 24,494,377, forward strand.
AGTGCTTCAACCTGCTACCAGCAGATACAAAGAATATTAAAGACTCAGACACAAGTGCAACAGCTGGGTATCTTTATTATAGACGTTTCACAATCCAGTGGCTTTATCAGTACAAATTCAAGGACATAATAGGAAGACAGTAGAACTGTATACAAAGCATGAGGTTATCAGTCCCTCTGCCTTGGAGTTGGTGAAGAGCACTGTATTGGTGAAGAGTCATGGTGCTCTTCACCAACTCCAAGGCAGAGGGAGTGATTATCCCATGTTCTGTATATAGTTTTTGTATATATTATATCCTTGTATTTATTTTTATAAAGCCACTGGATGGTGAAACGTCTACAGTAAAGATACCCAGATGTTGCACATGTGTGTAATTCTTCATCTTGTCGGTATTGTATACCATACATATACAAATAACGTTGCCTGTACCATGGTACAAGTTTTCAAGATGAATCTGAATCACTACCTGCTGCAGGTGCATCCTCAGTTTATAATGGCTATGTAGTCCTGCAGGTCGCTGACACCAACAGTCTGGTTGACCAGGTAGTTAACAGAGGTGTCAGGTCGAGTTGTGCGAGTAATGGCTCCCAGTACACGTCACAGGTGTGAGTCAGCTTAGAGGTTCCTTGACGGGGTGAGGGCCACCCTTGATTAAGGAATTGAACGTGACCTTCCCTTTCTTGGCTCGTACCTGATCCCTTCCAGTTACCTCAGGTGCAGTAACGCCCCAACAATTTTAGCACTTTTCTTATGAATGCAATAATAATAATAATAATTAAGTGAATGACGGTGAAAGCTTTCCTTCTTTCTTTGGATTTTCCCTATCTCAGTTTGAGACAGTCGATGTTATAATAATAATTATAATAATAATAACAGGTATTAGTGTCATACTCTTACGTAGGTCGTGAAAAATTAAATTTGGGTGTGATTTATAGGCACCCAAACTTTGATAGGGAGTGCAGTAAGCTTCTATGAGACGAAATTTATAAGACGAATGGGTATGAAAATGTGTTAATGGGAGATTTTAACTTAAGACCAGTTGATTAGAACAATGTGACAGGAAATCTTGAGTCTAGTGACTTTCTTGATACGATTCGTGATTGCTCTTTAAAACAGTTTTGGACAAAGCCAACTAGAGTAAACAACCTGCTTGACTTGGTTCTTGCCAACAAGGAATCACTAATTAGTAATCTTGAGGTTAATGATGAGCTTGGGAAAAGTTATTACAAATCACACAGTTTCAGTATATCATGAAATTACCCTGATAACTACAATCAAGTATTTGTCCCTGACTTCCGCTTGACCGATTTCATAGGACTGCGAAATTACCTGAGAGGGTTGAACTGGAATGACCTGACTATGGGTCAGGTAGGTGGTGATGGTTGCCTGTATGATGTTTTTCAGAGCATAGTTCTAGCGGCACAGACAACTTATGTTCCAGATAGAGAAATTAGATCAAAGAAAAATTATCCAAAATGAATAAACAATATATTAAAACATCTCATTGGTCAAAAGAGAGAAATTTGCAGGCGAATCAAAAGAGGTGAGGGGCAGTTGAGAAATCAGTGTATTCAGTTAAAAGAGGAAATGAAGGAATAAGAAAAAGCAAGAGGAGATTATGAAGTTAAAGTCGCAAGGGATTAGAAGAGCAGCTCAGAAAGTTTGTTAGTTATGCAGAAGTAAGATTTGGAACAAGATAGGCCTGCTCAAAGGTCACTCAGGTCAGCTCATTGACAGTGATAAGGAAATGCGAAGAATTTTTAACACTTATTTCTTCTCAGTTTTTACACAGGAAGATACTAGTGAAGAGATGACCTGTACATAGCTCAGTGAGGACGTGTCTAGTGTACTCTCTGTGGAAATAAATGGTATAAAATACCGACACAGTGGAAATATAAACACACATGCAGTATAATGTGATCCTTTATTGGCAACGTTTCGCCCATGCAGTGGGCTTTATCAAGTCATAAACAAATCTACCTGGGTAGAAGGTACGTGAGTATAGGATGAAGTCAGGTAGAGAATGCTGGGTCAGGTGGTAAATGCTGCATGTGACATTCTACCGGGTAGGGTTATAGAGTCTAATACCTTGGGTAGCTTGGAAGAGAGATTGGATAAGTATATGAGTAGATCTTCTGCAGTGTTCCTCCATTCTTATGTTATGTGGGATAGCGATGAAGAAGTTTCTTGGCGAGGGGTTCAGCTATGTTATAGAAGCCGTTGTTCTGGTTGAAGTTGTTGGATGTACAGATAAGTGATGATTCCAGGATTCTTCGGTATTGAGTGTTGTCTTCTCTGGCGATAAGTCTACAGAAACGCAGTTTCTATTGTCTTCTCTGGCGATAAGTCTACAGAAATGCAAGACTTATCGCCAGAGAAGACTTCAATAAGGCTTTTGATAGTCCTACATCGGAGACTATTGAGAAAAATTAAGGCACACGGAATAGGAGGAGAAATTTCTTCCTGGATAGTGGCATGGTTGACAGATAGGCAGCAGAGAGTTTGCATAAATGGGAAGAAATCAGAGTGTGGAGGCGTCACGAGCGGTGTTCTACAGGGGTCAGTGTTGGGCCCCTTGTTGTTCACAATCTACATAAACGACATAGATGAGGGTATAAATTACAACGTAAGCAAGTTTGCCGATGACACCAAAATAGGTTGTCGAATTCATTCTGACGAGGACATTAGAGCACTCCAGGAAGATTTAAATAGACTGATGCAGTGGTAGGAGAAGTGGCAGATGCAGTTTAATATAGACGAATGCAAAGTTCTAAACATTGGACAGGAAAATAACCATTCCACATATAAACTAAATAATGTAGATCTTAATATTACTGATTGCAAAAAGGATTTGCGAGTTCTGGTTAGCAGTAATCTAAAACCAAGACAACAGTGCATAAGTGTTCGTAATAAAGCTAACAGAATCTTTAGCTTCATATGAAGAAGCATAAATAATAGGAGACCTCAGGTAGTTCTTCAACTTCATATATCTTTGGTTAAGCCTCATTTAGATTATGCTGCGCAGTTCGGGTCACCGTATTACAGAATGGATATAAATGCACTGGAAAACGTACAAAGGAGGATGACAAAGTTGATCCCGTGCATCAGAAATCTTCCCTATGAGGAGAGACTGAGGGCCCTGAATCTGCACTCTCTAGAAAGGCGTAGAATTAGGGGGGATACGATTGAGGTGTATTAATGTTGGTAGAATTACCAATAATATGTTAGGTAAAAGGACACAAGTGCAACTAATGTAACAGCCGTAATGGCTTTATCAATCCTGGAGAGCGACCCGTTGCCACAATAAAATGTCACATTAGTTGCGCTTGTGTCCTTTTACCTAACATGATTGTTGTGAATAAATGGAAAACAGGAATAAATAAAGGGAATGTAAATAGCGTGCTAGAAATATGTAGCCAAGACAGGACTCGCAGCAATGGTTTTAAGTTGAAAAAATTCAGATTCAGGAAGGATATAGGAAAGCACTGGTTTGGTAATAGAGTTGTGGATGAGTGGAACAAACTCCCGAGTACAGTTATAGAAGCTAACACGTTATGTAGTTTTAAAAATAAATACATGAGTGGGTGTGGGTGAGTGTGAGTTGAACCTAACTAGTTTGTGCTAATAGGTCTGATGCCGTGCTCCTTCCTTAAGTGAATGTGATCTGTCCTGACTAGGTTGGGTCATTGGCTTAAGCCGGTGGGAGACTTGGACCTGCCTCGCATGGGCCAGTAGGCCTGCTGCAGTATTCCTTCTTATGTTCTTATGAATGCATCACCCTAGGAAGAAACCATTTGGTTTTTGGGATCTGTTCTGTACTACTGCTCATGATATACACACGCTCGCGCGTGTGATATTTTACTCACAAAACTGTACTTTGGTTCACTTTGCTAAGTGTCAAAGTTTCTCTCTCACTCAACTTTACGACGAGTTAAATTTTTGGGTGAAATTTTCGATGATGAGCAGCCGTGTTGGTGGGTGGCGGAGGTGGCAGCCTTGTGGGTGGGTGGCGGAGGTGGCAACCTTGTGGGTGGGTGGCGGAGGTGGTAGCCGTGTTGGTGGGTGGTGGAGGTGACAGCCTTGTGGGTGGGTGGTGAAGGTGGCAGCCGCGTTGGTGGGTGGTGGAGGTGGCAGCCTTATGGGTGGGTGGTGGAGGTGACAGCCGTGTTGGTGGGTGGCGGAGGTGGCAGCCTTGTGGGTGGGTGGCGGAGGTGGCAGCCGTGTTGGTGGGTGGTGGAGGTGACAGCCTTGTGGGTGGGTGGTGGCGGTGGCAGCCGTGTTGGTGGGTGGTGGAGGTGGCAGCCGTGTTGGTGGGTGGCGGAGGTGACAGCCTTGTGGGTGGGTGGCGGAGGTGGCAGCCTTGTGGGTGGGTGGTGGATGTGGCAGCCGTGTTGGTGGGTGGCGGAGGTGGCAGCCTTGTGGGTGGGTGGTGGATGTGGCAGCCGTGTTGGTGGGTGGTGGAGGTGGCAGCCTTGTGGGTGGGTGGTGGATGTGGCAGCCGTGTTGGTGGGTGGCGGAGGTGGCAGCCTTGTGGGTGGGTGGTGGAGGTGGCAGCCGTGTTGGTGAGTTGTGAAGGTTGTAGTATTAGTGGATTGTGGAGGTGGATGTCGTGTTGGTGGGTTGTGGACCTAGCAGTTGTGTTGTTGGGTTTTGGAGGTCGCAGTAGTGTTGGTGGGTTGTAGAGGTAGCAGTCGTGTTGGTTCGTTGTGGAGGTAGCAGTCGTGTTGGTGGGTTGTGGAGGTGACAGCAGTGTTGGTGGGTTGTGGAGGTGGCAATCGTGTTGGTGGGTTGTGGAGGTAGCAGTGGTGTTGATCTGTTGTGGAGATGGCAGTCGTGTTGGTGGGTTGTGGAGGTGGCAATAGTGTTGGTGGGTTGTGGAGGTAGTAGTAGGGTTGGTGGGTTGTGGAGGTAGCAGTCGTGTTGTTGGGTTGTGGAGGTAGCAGTCGTGTTGGTGGGTTGTAGAGGTAGCATTAGTGTTGGTGGGTTGTGGAGGTAGCAGTCGTGTTGGTGAGTTGTAGAGGTGGCAGTCGTGTTTGTGAGTTGTGGAGGTTGTCGTTCGTGTTGATGGATTGTGGAGGTAGCAGTCGTGTTGGTGGGTTGTGGAGGTAGCAGTAGTGTTGGTGGGTTGTGGAGGTGGCAGTCCTGTTGGTGGGTTGTGGAGGTGGCAATCGTGTTGGTGTGTTGAGGAGGTGGCAGTCGTGTTGGTGTGTTGAGGAGGTGGCAGTCGTGTTGGTGGGTTGTGGAGGTGGCAGTCGTTTTGGTGGGTTGTGGAGGTAGCAGTCGTGTTGGTGGACTGTTGAGGTGGCAATCTTGTTGGTGAGTTGTGGAAGTGGCAGTAGTGTTGGTGGGTTGTGGAGGTAGCAGTAGTGTTGGAGTGTTGTGGAGGTGGTAGTCGTGTTGGTGGGTTGTGGAGGTGCAGGGGTTAAACTCCTAATTTATTAGAATTCCTGACGTTTTTTAAACGTAATCATTGGAACTTAGGCGAGGAAGGTGCACTATAATTTGACCTAGAAAATTTTTGATATGTGAAGGATGTTTCCGCGGCTGGGTCCCAGACCAGACCTCTTTGTGGATCAAGGGTTGATCAGTCAGCTGTTACTGCTGGGGTCATGCAGTCCAACGTACAGAACAAAACTTGAACTGACTGGAGAAACTTGTAAAGATTCCTCTTGAAAGTTAGGTTGGTAATTTTCCTTATTCACAGAGGGAGAGCATTGAAGAGTCGGGGACTACTGACACTCACCGACTTCTTTCTGAGTGTACTCGTCGATCCCTGGTTTTTAGTGGAGGTCACTTACCATATAGAGCAACTTCAGTGTTCAGGTTAAGGAGTATTAGTGTTGATAAATTAGACAAATGTGCAACACTTGGGTATGTTTATTGAGGAAACGTTTCGCCACACAGTGGCTTCTTCAGCACATACGAAGGAGAATGGTGAAGAACAGGACTACTTTGAGGCAATCAGTCCCTCAGCCTTGAGTCGATGTAATCAGTCCATCAATCTTGAAAAGAATACAGCAAATGTGCGAAGTGGCTTATATACTGTAGACAGGTGAGGTGAAGCAGTCGTAGGTGGTATCATACTTGACAAATCCAAATGTGGAAGTAGGTTATGCCTAAAGGTTAGGCAAGTGAAGAATTCCCTGTATTAAGATCCCAAGATGTTGCTGTGTCTGACAGGAAGTAGATGAATGGTACAAAAAACCGACAAGTTGATAGATTAAGACACATGTGCAACACTTGGGTATCTTCAATGAGGAAACGTTTCGCCACACAGTGGCATCATCAGTATACAAAGGTCACCCCTAAATAAAAACTATGAATCACCATGTATTTGGATTACTACTCATAAGGAAAATACTAATTGGCAACTCAAATTAATGAAAAATATTAATCACTATATATTTACATTACTAATCATAAATAGCAACTCAGAAAATTACTAATTGGCAACTCTATATGCTGGCATCTACTATTGTTACCATTTTCTCATGGTATTTCACAGAGGAGTGTATCAGTGAGCACTGCTTGTCTGACAATACATTTGCAGGTATAGCCTAACAGTGTGGGTTTTAATGTCAGTATTTGACATTCATGTCTCTGTAAACTTTTACAGTTTCTAGAACTGTTAAGAAATTTCTGAAGAGGAATTGTGCCTTTAGAAGAATCTTCACTAGAAGAAAAATGGAGAATACCTCTCCAAACCCTCTGCAAATAATTCGAGCAAGGTTTGACAAGGTGATGAAGACTTTTGATGAATGTGTCAGGAGGGGAAAATATGATGCCCTGAATGAATTTTTTGATATCACAAAAGTAAATGGCCATTGGTTATCCTCTGAAGACAAACAGCTGTACCAGCTTCACGTGGAAAGCAAAGGAGAAGTGGAGTTCTCTACAGGTCAAGTTGCAAGTGAAAAAACTGTTCAACCCTCAAAAAGATGGAAACTGCCTGCTGAATCAGCTTCAGCATCAACATCTTACCATCATGCATCGAGTGACAGTGGTACTGAATCTGAAGGCAGCGAGTGTGAAGATGAAGATGAAAGTACTACTACACCAACCAGAAAACACAACAAAAGTAAAGTTGCAACCAGTTTGGTGACATCCACAAAACTATCAACAAGTAAAGCCGCCAAGATATGCAAACAGTTGTCATTTTACGACATTGACATTCCTACACCAAGACAAGCAGCAATTTACAAGTCAACATACAAAGAGGCTGATAAATTGAAGAAGGAAATGATTGAAAAGTTTTATATGGAAGAATGGTCTTTACATTACATTTCGATGGAAAGCGCATTGAAGGAAAATGAATATCAGGTAGTAGTACTTAAAAATGAAAGAATCGAAGTAAAACTGCATGCACTGCATTTGAAAGAAGGCAAGGCTGAAACTACGGCTGAAGGAATGGCAAAAGTTATTGATGAATACAACTTATGGAATTCAATAAAGATGATCATTGCTGATACAACAAACGTTAACACACGGAAAAAGAGTGGAGCTGTTGTCAGACTGCAACGAATGTTCTCAGAGAAGGGGATTAGCAAACCACAGTTTATCAGTTGTCAGCATCACGTTCTGGACAGGATTCTCCGTTTGGTAATGGATGAAAATCTTGGTGCTAAAACCAGTTCTCTAAACATCGAGTATCCATTTGTATCCCAACTGGTGAATAATTATGTGAAACTAAAGGCGCAGTTTGCTAATGGAACGGAAGAGATCCTCCATAAATCAGGATGGAGAGATGATATGAAGTTTTTGTACCGTCTAACACGGGTATTTAGATTCTTTGAAGAAAAAGGGCACTTTCCTTTGATTAACTTTCAGAAAATTCCAAACATCAGCAATGCGAGGTGGAATTCAAGAGCCATTCTAGCTGTTCTTGCATTCATTCACGAAGAAGATATGCAGATTCATTTCGTACAGATTATTGGTTTACTAATCAGATGTACGATGAAAATGGCTTCAAGAGTTTGTCAGAAATATTGAAACTTTACTAAAAGTTACTGAACTCATTGAAAAATCACTGGAAGCAGGAGCCATCCACACTCAATATACCAAGAAGTAATCAGTGTGCTGAACGTGCAATCAAAGTTATGCAGGAACTGTATGCTGCCCTCAGAAACAAATCAAACTGCAACTTCGGTTTATTCTAAGCAATAGGTAGTAATATATGTGCAAACATGATAATGATGCTGTAAGCTGTTTTATTTGTTATTAATATTACACACAATATTCTTTCAAGTAACTTGTTTTCGTTACTCGTTTTTTTTCATTTAGGGCGACATTTTATAAAAAGATATTGAAATGAAAGGTCATTTCTTTGTTTTTAGGCAAAAGTTCGTCTAATTAAAATACAGGAATATTACGTTGTGAAAAAGTTATAACCCTAGTGTACACATTCCAGCTCCTGAAGTCACCTCTCCCACCTGTCAAAAATACTTCACACCACAACAAAATCCTACTCCAGGGCTATTTATGCTTCCTGTTAAACCCATGCGGGTTTAGCCCATGCACTCTTTTTTAGATATAAGAAATACAGTTCGAGCATAATAAGTAAACATTGATTATGTGGCGAAAGAGCACAAAAAAAAGTAGGAGAAACTACTTACTATAATTTAATTTACAAATATATGCATATATCCTTAGTTGCACTTCTTGGGTTCAACTCACTAATATATAGCACTCCACCTCCACGCTCTATCCATCTGTCTAGCCGCTTAAACCTGCCCTTATTAGTAGCGGGTATGCCAAAGGGCACCTTAAAGAACATGTCATGTGTGGGTGGCTGATTAATGGGTAGCAGAGCCCTCGTCTAGACTCGTGTAGTCTAGACGCAGTACGTGGTAGGTGCCTCTCTACCCCACTGCCATTGTGGCAGCCTGCACTCATCTTCATCAGTGTTGAAACCCACCTAAGTAACTTAGTAGGTTTTAGCACTCTGGGCACTCACGCCACTGAGACCGACCAGTAAGCTAGCCGGCATTCTGTCATGGCTCGCCATACCTTTCTGTTTATCTAGTTGTCAAGATTATGCTGATACTCACAAAATATGGAAGACGCGTACGTACAGTTATGGCATTTATTAAAGTAGACGTTACGCCACGAGTGGCGGAACATTTCCTTTAATTTCATAACAGTACGTACGTGTCTTTCACGTTCGTCTCCCTGTTAACTGAAGCATATCCAAAGGCCATTGTTCCCGCGGCGGGGTCCCCGACCAGGCCTCCTGGAGGACCCAAGGCCTGACCAGGCAGTTACTGCTGGCCACACACAGCCCAGAGTATGAATCGCAGCCCGGCTGGTCAAGGCACTGATTTGAGGAAAGGGGTCGTTGTTATACAGCAGTATTCTAGCCTGGAGAGAACAAGCGACTTAATATAGTGGCTCAGCATCTTTTTCTTGAAAATTCTAGTTATCCAACCCATCATTTTCCGTTTGGTAATATTGTCAGCATTGTTGTAAATGTGGTATCTTTCTACATGATTATTCCCAAGTTACGATTTTTATTTCCTTAATTCTTCCGTAACGGAACAACTGAAACTTGTCCTCGTTAAACATCATATGTTGCCCGGGGCCCACTGAAAGACTTTATTCATATCCGCCTGAAGATTCGCTGTCTTCGAAGGACGTCACTCGTAAAGATTTCGGTCTCATCGTCAAATGATGTTATGGTTCTATGATTTATATCTTTGCCAGTGTCGGATATAAGAATTAGACAATGAAGTGGGAAGAGTACTGTACCCTAAACTGAGGTTATCACTGTGGCAGCCTCCAGCTTAACTCTGTTTTTTGCTACTCTCCAGATTCTATTAGTTAAGAGGTTAAATATCTATCTTCCCAGTTTTTTCTTGTGCACACATTTTGTACGCAATCACATCGCAGTCACACATGTCGAAGGCTTTTTTAAAATAACCTTATACCACATAAGTATTTTGCTCGTCTTCCAAAGCATCCATGACCACACAATGATCTAGCTATCAGTTGTAAAAGGTAGGAGCGACCTACCCGAAACCCGTGCTGCCCTGGATTGCACATTTGTTGTGATTTCATGTGATTGGCAGTCTTGTTTTTTAGGACCCGTTCAAAGATTTTGATAAAGTGTAAAGTTAGGGCTACTGGTCATTAGTTTTTTGTAATTGCTTTACTGCCACTTTTGTGAAGTGGGGCAATATCTGTGGATTTCATTGTTTCTGGGATGACACCTTTGTTTAGGGCCCTTTTTCCATAAAATACTAAAGGCCCGAGATGGTGGTTTCTTACAATTTTTTAAGAATATGGAATGCCAAGTTGGACTGGAGCGGAATGCATAGGCATACTGTTGATGACTTTTTCAAAGTAAACTGAAGAGAGGGATACTCAGCAATTGTAATGTTAGCAGTGTTTTGAGCTCCATTCATAAAAAAAAATATTTGGGTCTTCGTTCTGTAGACTGAATCCAGTGACATATTGTGACTTCAGTATTTCCTACGTTTCCTTATTGTCATTAATGTATATTTAGTCTCCTATGGGTAAAGGTCATATTCTGACTTTTTTTTTTAACCTGGATTTTGCATCCGAGAAAAAGTATTTGTGATTTCTTGTAATTTCTTTTATGGCTCTTCGCGTCCTCTTCAGTCAATTTGGCCTCGATGTTCTCTATTCCTCTAACCAGAGTTTCCCTTTGTGCTTCAGAGAATCTCCTTCCTTTGAGAAGATCTGTTACCTGTCGTTTTTATCTGTAGAGGGAGCACCTGTTTCCAGTTTACATATTCTTTTTCATGGAGGTACGTAACTAGATCATGCTTCAAGCACCAAGGAGCTCATGCTGTCCCAGAGTATCTCCCAAAGTTCGCGATTTGTTTTGTCCCAGTTGACGTTCTTGTTGAAGTTGAACCTGTTGAGATCACCCTCATGATTGATCGTGTTTTTCTGTCCCAGGCTTTTGTGCACGTATGTCTGTTCTTCGAGTATGTTGCGCTCTTACATTGCAGTCTTCGACATCTTCATATCCTGGACTAGCTCTTCGATATTCGTAAATATAAGGTCTGGGGCGTTTACCAGTCAGGGTGGTTCAGCAGTTTGTTGGCTTAAGGTGAATTTATTGCAGAGGTTTAATTCTGTTGTGTGGGACTGTTCCTCCAGGCTAGCTCCAGGGACAGTCCTTGCTACCGTCTTCTATTTAAAATGCCTCAAGTTGAAGCCTTCGGGCAAATGGGTTTGATAGGTTATTAGACCGGGGTGGGAGGAGTGAATGTTATCGCCCCTTTTTCCCTTCACTTATCAGATCAGTCCACTTGGCGTCTTGCGCAGACATGTTACCGATGCTAGGAACATGCAGTTTAAAGTAAGCTCTACAACCCAAGCATCCAAGTTTCTCGTACACACATATTGTAGACCACTATTTTTATCGTACACATTTATTGGAGTCCACCATGTTTCTCGTATACATGCATTGTAAATTACCCTTGGGGAGGTCCCAACAACAGCTGGACTTGTCTTCTGGTGTTACTCAACTGAAGAGAGCTATGTGCGCATGGGTAATGTACACAAAGCATCCTGTGTAGGTTTCGAAAGAAGTGTTATGTACATGAATACCTTTTGTTTTGTTGGTACAGGAGTCCTGTTCTGGAACCGGTCACAGTGATCCCTGAACCATCAGTAGTCAACAGCTCGAACTTTAATGGTCAAAAAAGGAAGACATCTTTAAACGTGAATAATTCGGTCATCAAGGTTAAAAAAGTTAACCTTTACTTAAATTTTTAAAATAAGCCGAATTAGAACTGAATGTTGAGATGAAGGACCTAATTAGTAGTTGTCAGTGACTGCTGCTTGATACAGTTTGTAGCAGCCTACTCGAGAAAATATATTAGACTTGGTTGTAGCAACAAGGCGGCAAATAAATAATTATCTCGTAATATAGGAAAAATGTAATGGAATTTGATTTGAGATCACATGTGTAAGAGGAAGACAGTTCAGAGTCTAGAGTTACGCAGGGCTGGTGATGTAAGACATCCTCATTCTCACTCTCTTCCACATTACATATTTACGTGCTTTTTTTTCACGAACTTCTGAGCCACACCTTCCTGTAGGTTGTCCTTAGAATCATCGTCTTTATTGTCAGGTCCGAGACTAGGCCTCCCTGTTAACACCTTGATTAACCAGGACTCCAATGGAAATAAGTCACTCTGTCTGACTTTTTTGGGTTATCCTAGGTTCTCTACACATATGCTGCTATGTATGATAATCTATGTAACTATTTGTGTATACCTGAATAAACTTACTTACAGGCTGTTATTGTTTGCTATTCGTAGTAAGCTGTAAGCAACACAGTTCATCTAACCCGGAACTTTCCTCAAGAACTTTAGTTCCCTCTTAAAAACTTTAGCCTTTTGTTAATTTCCTTTTATTTAAAAGGAGAGTGTTGGAAAGCCTTGAACCCTTTATGCTTATTGAATTATCTTACTATACTTACCCCCTTCTGATTTTTACAGAGGGGGGGTGTATTTTGTAGGTTACCATGCATCTCCTTGGCACGAGCAGTAATTTCAGTGGGCAAATTTGTAAGATATGTAAAATGAGGGTCATTTTTCAAGAGTGACTAAGAACTATGAGTACGTTAAGTATAAGACCTGTCGAGTCTCTCATGGTCTTTTAAGAATATTGGAAATACTTGAATGTATTTCTAATATGTTATAGATTGGCGCATTCTAAATTTTTTTTACTCATGATTTTTCTATGTATATATATATGCATGCATATATATATATATTTATATATATATATATATATAGATATATATATATATATATATATATATATATATATATATATGCAAAACAACCACTCTGAAAGAATAGAGAAATTCCAAGCGCTTTCGTGACTACTCACATTATCAAGGAACTATGAAAGTAAAGCATCCAAGGAAGCTATATAAGGGGTCTGGCCAGCACCTCACTATCAGATCCCACAACGGTTAAACACGTGACGCGCGCCGACCCAACTTGGATAGGTCCTTTGCACAACTCACCCACAAACTATTCTACCCAAGAAAATTTAAAAATTATTTGTCCAGTGTATTATTAAATTCTTCCCAAATTCTATTAATTATAAATGGATCTAATTTATATAAACCAAAGGAAATATTCATATTATTGTCAAAACTGCTTTTTATGAAACAAGATTCAATTATATTCCTGTCGACCATGGACTTGCTTGATATTACTTTCTCAACTTTTTGAAAATCAATTGGATGGTTAAAATCTCTTACATGAATAAATAGAGCATTGGAATCTTGTCCAGTTCTAATGCTATATTTATGTTGTTTTAATCTTAGTTCGAGATTTTTACCAGTTTGACCGTAATAAAGTAGATCTTTTTTTTTTTTACATTTGAAAACGTGTAAAACAACTTTGATCTACTTTTTTTTGTTATATTTGAAAATATGTAAAAAAATCGTAGATCTACTTTTGGAGCACTACGCATGTGAACGTAGATCTGCTTGGACAGTTTAAGGGTTAAGCTAATATCGCAAGTTTTATATATTCGGCACAAGATACACGCGCGCTCACACACACACACACACACACACACACACACACACACACACACACACACACCTTAACAGGCAAAGCAGATGTGATAGTAATTATGGACAAGGTAGATTATAGTGGAAAAATGAACATGTTATTAGAAGACGGAGGAACTTACGTGCCCCTGAACTGCTGAGAGCGACCGAGAGAATTAATGCTTTATTTATTAAGGAAGGCAAGATTGCATTAATGTATAATGTATACGTGGGGGAACAAGAAGTCATATAGGACCTAAATCGCCTAGAAAAATGTATCCATATAGGCAACGATATTGCCTAACAAACATATGCATAAAAGTTGAACCTGAACTATTAGAGAAGGAAAAAATAGAATCCCAAGTTATGTAACAAGCAGTTGAAAAGTTGTAAAAGTGAACGTGTGCAGCAGCGGAAGCTGGCAAGATGTCGCTTCCCAAGAGCGTGCCTGAGCGCAGTTGTTTGTGGGGAGGCTCGGCCACCACCCACTTCATGAATGTCTGGTAGGTTACCTGGAAAATATTCCAGGGGTCATCGCCCCCTGCGGCTTGGTCCCAAAGTAGACCACCTGGTGGATGGCCTGATCAACCAGGCTCTTGGCGCTAGCCGCACGGAGTCCAGCGTATGCACCACACATCCCGGCAGATGAGAAACTGACCTGAGGACTTACGGGAGGTTGTTGAAAAGTCTTAATTCCTTTACATCTATTGAGTTATTTTTAATGTACTCATTGCATCCTTACTTTTCATTGGGATTATTTTGTACCATCTGCAAAGACTTACTTTCACAAAGGGTGATTTCTGTGTGTGTGTGTGTGTGTGTGTGTGTGTGTGTGTGTGTGTGTGTGTGTGTGTGTGTGTGTGTACGCGCGTGCGCGCGCAGATTTGGGACTAATTCCAGTAAAATTCTCTGTCTCTCCCTCTCTACGCACGCGAGAGAGAGACAGACAGACAGACACACACAGACAGACACACACAGAAACACACACAGACAGACACACACAGAAACACACACACACACAGACACACACACACACAGACACACACACAGACACACACACACACACACACACACACACACACACACACACACACACACACACACACACACACACACAGATACACACACAGACACAGACACACACACACACACACACACACACACACACACACACACACACACACACACACACACACACACACACACACACACACACACACACACACACACAAAGTGGTAATTGCAGTGATGTATAACCCACCACAAAACAGCAGAAGGCCAGGGTAAGAGTATGATGAGAGTAATAGAGCGATGCTTGACACACTGGCCGAAGTGGCCAGACGGGCTCTTGCGAGCAGGGCAAAGCTACTAATCATGGGTGACTTCAACCACAAGGATATCGACTAGGAGAACTTGGAACCAAATGGTGGCCAAGAAACATGGAGGGCTAAGATGATGGAGTTGGTATTGGAAAACTTCACGTACCAACACGTAAGGGACACTACCAGAGAGAGAGAAGAGGATGAACCAGCAAGACTGGACCTAGTATTCACCTTAAGCAGTGCAGATATTGAGGACATCACTTATGAAAGACCCCTTGGGCCAGCGATCATGTGGGTCTGAGCTTCGAATACACAGAGTTACAAGTTGAGGGAAAAGCAGGAAGGGCCGGACGAATGACTTCAAAGTACAAGAGAGGGGACTACGCAGGCATGAAGAACTTCCTGCACAGGGTTCAGTGGGACAGAGAACTGGCAGGGAAGTCAGTAAACGAGATGATGAAATATGTGACAACAGTATGCAAGGAAGCTGAGAAAAGGTTTGTATCCAAGGGTAACAGGAATAACGAAATAGCCAGGATGAGCCCGTGGTTCACCCAAAGGTGCAGGGAGGCCAGAACCAAGTGTGGTAGGGAATGGAAGAGATATAGAAGGCAAAGGACCCAGGAGAATAAGGAGAGCAGTCGTAGAGCCAGAAATTAATATGCACAGGTAAGAAGGGAGGCCCAAAGACAATACGAGAATGACATAGCAGCGAAAGCCAAATCTAACCCAAAGCTGTTGTACAGCCACATCAGGAGGAAAACAACAGTCAAGGACCAGGTAATCAGGCTGAGGAAGGAAGGAGAGGAGGTCACAAAAGAATTCGTTCCTGTCTTACAAATTTACTAACTTTTTTCACTAAGGTGTTTGAGGAGGTAGATCACGTTAATGAATGTGATACTGTGTATATGGACTTCAGTAAGGCTTTCGATGGAAATAAATGGTATAAAATACCGACACAATGGAAATATAAACACAAATGCAGTATAATGTGATCCTTTATTGACAACGTTTCACCCACACAGTGGGCTTTTTTCAAGTCACACACGGATCTACCTGGGGTTGGAAGGTACGAGAGTATTTATAGTCATGTTGAGGTCAGGTGGAGAATGCTGCAGCTGATGATCTACAGGGTGGGGTTATAGAGTCTTGGGTAGCTTGGCAGGGGTATTGGACAAGTTTTGAGTAGACCTTCTGCAGTGTTCTATGTTCTTATGTGGGATAGCGATGAAGAAGTTTCTTGGCGAGTGGTTCAGCTATGTTATAGAAGCCATTGTTCTGGTTGAAATTGTTGCTTTCGATAGAGTTCCACATCAGAGGTTATTGAGGAAACTTAAGGCACATGGAATAGGAGGAGAAATTTTTTCCTGGGTAGAGGTATGGCTGACAAATAGGCAGCAGAGAGTTTGCATAAATGGGGAGAAAATTTCCAGCCAAGACAGGAGTCGCAGCAATGGTTTCAAGTTGGAAAAATTCAGATTCAGGAAGGATATAGGAAAGCACTGGTTCGGTAATAGAGTTGTGGATGAGTGGAACTAACTCCCGAGTACAGTTATTCAGGCTAAAACGTTGTGTAGTTTTAAAAATAGGTTAGATAAATACATGAGTGGGTGTGGGTGGGTGTGAGTTGGACCTGACTAGCTTGTGCTGCTGGGTCTGGTGCAGTGCTCCATTCTTGAGTGGAGATGATCAGACTGGGTGGGTCATTGGACTAATCCGGGGGGGGGGGTCATTGGTCTAATCCGGGGGGGACATGGACCTGCTCCGCATGGGTCAGTAGGCCTGTTGCATTGTTCCTTCTTTCTTATGTTATTCTTATGTAATTATAAGAATGGGGGCACGTCACAAGCGGTGTTCCGCAGGGGTCAGTGTTGGGCCTGTTGTTGTTCACAATTTACATAAACGACATAGATGAGGGACATAAGCAGATTTGCTGATGACACCAAAATAGGCCGGCCAGTTCATTCTAATGAAGACACTAGAGCACTCCAGGATGATTTGAATAGACTGATGCAATGATCGGAGAAGTGGCAGATGCAGTTTAATATAGACAAATGCAAAGTTCTAAATGTTTGACAGGAAAATAACCATGCCACATGTAAGCTAAATAAATGTAGATCTTAATACTACTGATGGCAAAAAAGATTTAGGAGTTCTGGTTAGCAGTAATCTAAAACCAAGACAACAGTGCATTAGTGTTCGCAATAAAGCTAACAGAATCCTTGGCTTCATATCTAGAAGCATAAATAATAGAAGTCCTCAAGTTGTTCTTTAAGTCATTATATCCTTGGTTAGGCCTCATTTAGATTATGCTGCACAATTCTGGTCACCGTATTACAGAATAGATAGAAATGCACTGGAAAACGTACAGAGGAGGATGACAAAGTTCATCCCATGTATCAGAAATCTTCTCTATGAGGATAGACTGAAGACCCTGAATCTGCACTCTCTCGAAAGGCATAGAATTAGGGGGATATGATCGAGGTGTATAAATGGAAAACAGGAATAAATAAATGGGATGTAAATAGCATGCTGAAAATTTCCAGCCAAGACAGGACTCGCAGCAGTGGTTTCAAGTTGGAAAAATTCGGATTCAGGAAGGATATAGGAAAACACTGGTTTGGTAATAGAGTTGTGGATGAGTGTACAGTTATAGAGGCTTAAACGTTGTGTAATTTTAAAAATAGGTTAGATATTTACATGAGTGGGTGTGGGTGGGTGTGAGTTGGACCTGACTAGCTTGTGCTACTAGGTCTGATGCCGTGCTCCTTCCTTAAGTGGAAGTGACCTGACTAGGTGGGTCATTGGGATAATTCGGGGAGGTGACATGGACCTGCTTTGCATGGGTCAGTAGGCCTGCTGCAGTGTTTCTTCTTTCTTGTGTTCTTATGTATGTGAGGAGCTCAATATGAGATTCAAAGAAGTGTTCACAGAGGAGACAGAAGGGCCTCCAGAAAGGCGGAGAGGTGGGGTACACCAAGTGTTGGACACAATACATACAACTGAAGAAGAAGTGAAGAGGTTGCTAAGTGAACTAGATACCTGCAAGGCGATGGAGCTGGATAACATCTCTCCATGGGTCCTGAGAGAGGGAGCGGAGGAGCTTTGTGTACCACTAATAACTACCTTCAACACATCTTTCGAAACAGGGCGACTACCTGAAGTATGGAAGACAGCAAATGTAGTCCCAGTCTTTAAAAAGGAGACAGACACGAAGCATTAGACTACAGACCAGTGTCACTGACGTGTATAGTATGCAAGGTCATGGAGAAGATTATCAGAAGAAGAGTGGTGGAACACTTAGAAAGGAATGAGCCTATCAGTGACAGCCAGCACAGTTTCAGGGACGGGAAATCCTGCATCACAAACCTACTGGAGTTCTATGACAGGGTGACGACAGTAAGACAAGAGAGGGAGAGGGGTGGGTAGATTGCATTTTCTTGGACTGTAAGAAGGCATTTGACACAGTTCCACACAAGAGATTAGTGCAAAAGCTGGAGGACCGGGCAGGGATAACAAGGAAGGCACTACAGTGGATCAGGGAATACCTGTCAGGAAGATAACAGTGAGTCACGGTACGTGGTGAGGTGTCAGAGTGGGCAAAGTCATGAAGATTGGGGAAGGGCAAAGAAGACCACAGACGGAATACAGTATAACGAGTTTGTTTGGTAGGTGCTGTAAGCGGGGTGTGAATTATAGATGTCTTCGGAGGCTTCTTCATTTATTGTTAATGTCGTAGTGGGTACACAGGCTTGTGTGTTTGTGCCCATGGCCGGGCAGGGCCATCCCACGAGAGAGAGCTGGGAGGCCTTGTGTCTTCCTGCTAGGCCGTTGTGTGAGAGAGGGTGAGGCAAGTCTGGGCATACTGAAGTGGCAAGGCCTATAGGTGGCAGCACCAGCATGGCGCGAAATATGAACTAAGCTGGCAGACAGCATGGGCTGTCTGTGCAGACAGTACAGGCTGTCTACATACGCTCGGCCACCTACCGCTCGTTGTCCCGACACGACAATACTGGTAGTAAAAGAAATTCGGTCTCTCTCTCGTAGGAACAGGGCACAGAACACAAAATAAAAACATATATATACATATGAACATGGAAAAAAAAACTTCCTACAGGGAGGGAAGAAAAAAACATGGGGTGTGCTAAACATCGTGGTCAAAGGCAGTGAGCGTCGAAGGGCATCACTGCACGCCTTCATGCGTCTGGACAGATAATGCAACACAGGAGACATCGCTGCAGCTGAGCTGTGACGTAACAGGGTACGGTCTCCTCTGGAACGGTGAAGCAGTCATCGTAGGAGTCACTGCAGATTTCACTCAACCTGGGGCACGACATGCTGGTGCCCTCGAGTGAGGCGTCGACAAAACTCGGCAACTGGGCAGGACTTCTAGCAAGCGACTCAGGAGGACACTTCTCGACTGGTACTGTTGCTGGACTGTCACTGGCGGCGAGCGTGGAGCGAGTTGTGGAGAGTCGTGGCAGAGACGACTGGGCGAAACATCTGGGAGTCGTAACATCATACACCAGACTGCAGTGAGAGAGCTAGCAGTCAAAGTGACATCTTCTTTGTGCAGGCTGCTCACTGAAGCTTGTGACACGAGGCTGACACAGCGCCTGCCGACAGGGCTAACTGCGGCTTGGCGAGTATCATTCGGCAGTTGGAGTTATAGCAGAGGTTAGTCTAAGCGTCCCCAGACTTGTTTCTCTACATATAACTGCACTCTGAAGGTCTGGAGGTGAAGTGAAACAAATCTCGATGGGAATCGTAGCAGGTACGATTCTGCAGAACATCACGAGTGACGAGCATAAAAGCTTTCTGTACAAGAGGGCTCGGTCACTCTGGGCTGTCTGATAGCTGTTAAACACACTGGTCACATGGGTGACTTAACACAGTGGTGCTACTCAGGTCTGGCTCAGACCTCACTGGACACACGGAAACTTTAGACACCCGCGGTACACTAACATGTGAGAACACTGACTGAGAGGAATTAATTAACACACGACATATATTTTCTCTCAATCTTCTCGACAATATTAAAATAATTACTAGAAACACTCGATGTGACATCATGTGATGTCAGGCGTGATGACGTCAGCAGCACTGACGTCAGCAGACATCTCGAGGTGACGTCAGCAGACATCTCGAGGTGACGTCAGCAGACATCTCGAGGTGACGTCAGCAGACATCTCGAGGTGACGTCAGGCAGACATCGTGACGTCATGAAGTCGGGCAGCATCGTCGGTGACGTCAATGTGATGCGGGCAGCAGACCACAGCATGTGGCCTGGGACATCTGGTAACTCATGTAGCTCATAGGTCTACGTTACATCGCCCACACCCACGTGGCGTCGTGATCCATGTGGCATCGTGATCTAAGTGGCATGCAGCTTCGAGTGGCCTCGGGCACTCGGATACACAGCTCTGGCAATAAATTCACACGAAAAACAGCAGAAAACACAGCAGAGGGGGTGGGCAGTGGTGAGTGTATGGTAGTGTGGTGGCGAGGAGCGTGGGTGAGGTGAGGAACAGCCACTTCCTCTCCTCTCCTCCCCCACCCACAAATACGTAGAGAACTCACACTGGACGCAGAAATCACCACAAAACTCACCTCTGGCTTGCTGAAACGGCTGTGCTGAGCTGAACAACAACAACAGCAACATACAAGTGACGCTGAACACGTGACTTGAGAAACAGCGTGGGACGCTAGCGTGGGACGCTGTAGCATGGGGTCACTGTGACGCCACTTACAATTCTCGAAGAAATTCGGTAAATTTCGGCTGGTTCCTGCTTGTACCTGTGTCTGGATGCTGAAACGTGCAGACACGACATCAGGATAACTCGTTGAGAGACGGATGCTTCTTGCATGGGATGATGAAGTGAAGATGACTTCATCCCTCTTCCTTCCTCGCTTTGGGCAAACACACTGCTGCGAACACCGCTGGTACCATTTATAACGAGTTTGTTTGGTAGGTGCTGCAAGCAGGGTGTGAATTATAGACGTCTTCGGAGGCTACTTCGTTTATTGTTAATGTCGTAGTGGGTACACAGGCTTGTGTGTTTGTGCCCATGGCCGGGCAGGGCCATCCCACGAGAGAGAGAGCTGGGAGGCCTTGTGTCTTCCTGCTAGGCCGCTGTGTGAGAGAGGGTGAGGCAAGTCTGGGCATACTGAAGTGGTAAGGCCTATAGGTGGCAGCAACAGCATGGGGCAAAATATGAACTAAGCTGGCAGACAGCATGGGCTGTCTGTGCAGACAGTACAGGCTGTCTACAACAGCCTAGGGGGCCGGAACTTACAAACCTCACTCAAGGAAAAGGATCTTGGTGTGTGTATAACACCGGGCACATCTCCTGAGGCGCACATCAACCAAATAACTGCTGCAGCATATGGGCGCCTGGCAAACCTAAGAACAACATTCCGACATTTAAATAAGGAGTCATTCAGGACCCTATACACTGTGTACGTTAGGCCCATATTGGAATATGGAGCACCAGTTTGGAACCCTCGCCTAGCCAAGCATGTCAGGAAACTAGAGAAAGTGCAAAGATTTGCAACAAGACTAGTCCCGGAGCTAAGGGGTATGTCCTACGAGGAAAGGTTAAGGGAAATCGACCTGACTACACTGGAAGGCAGGAGAGATAGGGGGGATATGATAACGACATATAAAATACTGAGAGGTATAGACAGGGTGGACAGAGACAGGATGTTCCAGAGATGAGACACAGCAACAAGGGGTCACAGTTGGAAGTTGAAGACTCAAATGAATCACAGGGATGTTAGAAATTATTTCTTCAGTCACAGAGTTGTTAGGAAGTGGAATAGCCTGAGTAGTGATGTAGTGAAGGCAAGATCCATACATAGCTTTAAGAAGAGGTATGATAAAGTTCACGGAGTGGGAAGTGTGACTGAGTAGCTGCTAGTTGAAGAGGCGGGGTCACGAGCTGTGACTCGACCCCCGCAACCACAACTAGGTGAGAATTAGGTGAGTACACACACACACACACATTATACATACATATATATATATATATATATATATATATATATATATATATATATATATATAATGTCGTGCCGAATAGGTAAAACTTGCTATTTTGGCTCTTCTTGCCGAATAAGGCATGTGAAAATTTGTGTATTCAATAATTTCGCAAAATTCCTTCAGAACCTAACGAAAAAATTACATTTCATTGTGTTCGTTTATCAATTTTAAATAAGTTCTTGCTAACTGACGAATTTTACGTATTCTGCACGACATATATATATATATATATATATATATATATATATATATATATATATATATATATATATATATATATATATATATATACATATATATATATATATATTATATACATATATATATATATATATATATTATATATATATATATATATTATATATATATATTATATACATATATATATATTATATACATATATATATATATATATATATATATATATATATATATATATATATATATATATATATAATATATATATATATATATATATATATATATATATATATATATATATATATTATATATATATATATATATATATATATATATATATATATATATATATATATATATATATATGCACACACACACACACACACACACACACACACACACACACACACACACACACACACACACACACACACACACACACACACACACACACACACACACACACACACACACACACACACACACACACACACACACACACACATACACACACACACACATACACACACACACACACACACACACACACACACACACACACACACACACACACACACACACACACACACACACACACACACACACACAAAAGGAGTGCCAATTTACGAGCGGTTGGGAACTGCCCGCTCCCAAGTGTGGAGCTACACAGCTTCACATCTCATTTCACTCTCCTTGGGATGGAGATAGAATTATCTGATTTGTTGCTCGAGGATGGTGATGAGTTCACCTATTAGAGGCAGTTTTAACAATTTTCTATGCAGATTGGTCCCTGGTACCTTCCCAGATATGGGACCTACTGTGGTTAGGAATGTTAGAGGGTTACTATAATTATCAGTGCTACTTCAGTATCTAGAATGGTGATTTATGATTTAATTCGGTTATCTTTCAAGCACCAGACGAGCCTGGCCCAAGACCGGGCTCTGGAGTAGAAAAACTCCCTGAGCTAATCAGAGGTATATCAAAGGTATGTAAATATATGCACGTATATCATAGAGAGAGGAGACCTCTCGCTGTATATATCCTGGGATGGTACAAGTAGGGGCCACCTGCTTAATCCTTGTTTAATCCGGGTGGGAGGTGGGAGGGACAACTTTTTAGCGGGCAATGAGCCGAGTGCAGGGAGCGAAGCGTGAGATCAGCAACAAGGCAGCGTCAGTTGAGGAGCAGCCAGTCGTGCAACAGTGTTGGGTTCTTGAGGTCTCCTGGCTGCTCTCACCGGACTACCAGGTGGCTTGTGGCTGGCTGGTGGTAGGTGCGGCTGGTCAGGGAGTTCATGCTACTGGTGTGAATGTGACCTTCACGTTCCTCATCCCCAAGACTCAGGGAGTTCCTCCTCCTCAGGAAAGGCATCTTAAGAGATGGTAATTCTCATGTAATACTTTATCCCTTCTGGAACGAAACTTAAGGTGGCGTATCCACTTGTCAGACTGATAGCAGAGCATCTTCCAAGTCCATCGGTGACTTAATTATAATTAAGTAATTAACCATAGTAATTGCCTCCAGTCGAGCTGTGGATTAATTACAGGACTGGCTTACCACTCTCCACATCTTACTAGTAAACCCTTCTTCCCTCCCACGCAGTATATAGTAAAGGCACACTACACAGCAGTAAATGGGGAAGTTGAGAATCAGTTTTAGAGGAGGGTAAGTAAAGCATTCAAAATTATCTTTTATAAAGAAATCACATTTATCTTTTATAAGGAATACATTTCTTCATCTTAAGTACTACTATGAACATCTATTCACAATCCTGTTAACTTTGGACCCGTATTTGTAGGGCAGTGGTAGTACCGATGGTTAAAGTGGACTTACTCTTACTGCTAAGCCGCCAGACCAGGACCATTTACAGAACATACAAGAGATGTTCCTCAACGGTGACATGACGATAAAAACAAAACTGTTGAATTCATATAATACAGTAGAAGTTTTAAGTAATTAAGTGAAAAATAGAAATTTAGTAATTATCCTCGTATATAAACCACCGTCAGCATTGGCAGAGGAATTCACGGATCAAATAAGGAAGATAGATAGTTGCCTTGAAATTCTTGAAAGCTCCACGCAACTTATCCTCGGAGATTTTAACCTGCTAAATACGAAATGGAATATCACCTGGTGGCAAAAGCTCTCGTTTCACACGGTGAGGGTCCGGGTTCGATTCCCGGCGGAGGGGTGGAAACATCGGACGTGTTTCCTTACACCCGTTGTCTGTGTTCACCAATCAATAAAATGGGTACCTGGGAGTTAGTCGACTGGTGTGGGTCACATCCTGGGACAAAACTGACCTAATTTGCCCGAACTGCTCTGCGTAACAAGCGGCTTTCTGTATAGTAGTATGTCATTAATATCAGCTAGACCTGTATACCTTGTACATGTACTTGTAGTAAATAAAGATATCATATTATCATTATTATCATTAATAGTCCCTGGAAGTAAGCTAGCTCGACAGATATATACCAGAGAACTAACGGAAGCTTTGTGAAAAGTTTGCTTTGTACCAACAAGTAACAGAACCCAGTAGAAATGAAAATATACTGAATTTGATCTTCACAGAGTCACAAATGCAATACACCCTGATTACAACAATATTATAGAAGTATAACCGAGTATAAACTCAGGGGTGGAAAACTCCGGTAATAGGGTACGATAGGGGTTGATCACTAAATTTATTTTTAACGGTCAGAACAAAATCAACAAAGAACTATTAGGCATAACCTGAAAAGCAGTCATGAGCACCTAAACCCTCACCAGTGCTTTGAAAAGCTGAACACAGAAGCATACAACAAGGTCTTCATTAAATCTGTACCACTGTGAAAACCTAAAAGATCAAATACAGAAATATCACAGGAGAATGTGCTGAAGAAAAAGGGTTACTAAACTGCTTAAAAACTTGAATGTCACACTAGAGGGAAGATAATCTTAACTGAGAGATTACCCAGATAGAAACCAAGATAGAACAAGTGTCGTGAGGGTTCGAAAGGAGATATGATGGTTGAAGATACACACACTTGTGGATGGTAACGCTATATATTGTCAGACTGTGGTAAGGGAAGGGCCCGGCCTGCCTACTTCCCTGTTGTATGTCTAAGCGTGGACTGAGAGCGAGGTAGCGGGTCCCACTCACTCATGCTGCATCCCGTGACGTCATACAGTCACTAGGCCTAATAGGGATCTTCTATATAAAACACATGGATGGTACTATGATACTCAGCTAAGCTATACAACACATGTAAGGAGATCAGCAACTATGCTGACACAAGAACAACCTTTCATACCAGACAGAAGAAGCACAAAGAGAACAAATAGCTGTCCAGGATATTGCAAGAAACCCCAATTATTTTTACACATGAAAAAATTTGCGGTAAGAACTGCATGTAGAATTGGTACATTAATCACAAGCGGTTCATACACTAGTGATGAAAAAGAAATGAATGAAATTCTAAAAAAAAAAAAAAATACTCTGAATCAATGTTCAGCAAACCACGAAACGAAAAGATGATGGAGAATACAAAGATGTTTTTCACTACCTATGAAGGCCATGTAACCGCATTAATACAATTGACAAGCATTAATACAATAACCCCATTAATACAGTTGACGAGAAAGAGAGAAAACATTCTCACTGGATTCGTGAAATTTCTTATTTATAAAGACGTGCAAATACCACTAGCATGAGTACTCGGTATCCTTTTAAGAAAGTGCTTGAGTCCAGGTGACATCCTCGACGCCTTAAAGAACGCAGACATGCTCCTTTGCATAAAGGAAACAGTAGAGAGCTAGTCAGATTACAGACCAGTAGTCCTAATGCACAAATAACCGACACACAAAAGAGAGGAGCTTACGACGACGTTTCAGACCGAAACGTCGTCCAATTACCTCTCTTGTCCCGTCCCTGTCTGCTGGGCTATGTATACTGCCTCCTCTCCTTTCTGTTAGTGTGACTTTATAAATGGTCCAAGTCGGACCGAAACGTCGTGGTAAGCTCCTCTCTCGTATGTGCGGGTTATTTGTGTATTGTTCCAGTCACGGTATTGTGCCTTTTTGTTCTTCAGTAGTCCTAATGTCACACACAAGTGTGATGAGATGCCAAATTACAAACCTTATGGAACAGCACAACCTGCACAACCCAGATGGGAAGATCATCCTTATCGAAGTTACTAAGCTACTGTGATAAAATTACAGAGGTTTATCTACCTGCCTACCCAGAGTGTGTTCCGAGGGTCAACGCCCTCATGGCCCAATCCCAGATCCACCTGGTGGATGGCCTGACCAACCAGTCTGTTGGTGCTAGTCGCACGAAGTCCACAACCTAGCTGATCAAGCAGTGACTTGAGAAACTTGTCCAATTTTTTCTTGAAAACAGCCATGGCTCTGTTGGTATACAAATGTAAGAAAGAAGGACGGTGGAAAGTCTGGGGCCTCTTCATATTTATTACATCCCTGCTTTTCATTAGGGGTATTTTGCATCGTTTAGCAAGCCTCTTTCATGGGAAATTATGTGGGTGTAGAGATTTGGGGCTAATCCTAGAATTTTCCAGGTGTAGATTATAATGTCTCTCTCTCGCCTACTTTCCAAGGAGTACCTATCAAAGAACTTCAAACGTTCTCAGTAATTTAGGTACCTGACTGAATATGTGCGGCAGTGAAGGTTGTCTCAACATTTTTCAGGTCTGTAATTTCGCCTTTTAAGAAAACCAAAATGCAGATGTGGTATACACGGGTTTTGCAAAGGCATTTGACAAATGAGATCATGAGGTGATTGTACATAAAATTAATCTTTCTGAATTGTTCTCCCTCGACACAGTCCCAGGTGAGTCTTTAGGGCGAAAAAATGGGCAGTTGGATTTTTCATCTTTCGAACAAAATAGAGCACAAAGCAAAATCCAGAGCAAAATCCAGCATTAACAAAGTAAGCACCTCAGTACCTAAGACACAGTCCTGGTACCCCTATTGTTTATTCTTAAAGTGAACGTACATAAAAATGCTCACCACATTTTTGTGTCAACATTTGTAAATGATACTAAAATAAGCATGAAAAGGACAAATTGAAAGATGTCAACAAAGTCTTCCGGTGGGCAGTGGAAAATAACGTGACATTCATTGGTGACACGTTCCAACTGCTTAGATATATCAAGAATAAAGAACTCAAGAGGAACACTGTATACAAAATGCAAAATCACCGCCAGTAGCAACAGCACCAAACAAGCCTGGCCCAGTGCCGGGTTTCGAGAGTGGAGAGAGTTCTCGAAATTCGTCATTTATCAAAGTTAGAATGCTTGATCAGGCAAGCATCAAATAAGCCTGTCCCTTGCCTGGGCTGCTGGAGTAGGAGAACTCTCGAAACCCATCAGAAGTCAAAGGTTTATGACCCTCAGTTGTAGTTCACCTCTCCAATACCTCAGACCTCGAGCTAAGCAAGATAGCTCAACTCCCAGCTAAAAGTAACGAATTAAAACATGATTTGGTACATACTCCAGTATTTAGATGAATGAGCAGTGCCTTACCTTCGATGGTGAATTCCGAGAGTTTTTGTCCTCCCAGAGCCCAGCCTTGGGCCAGGCTCGTTAGGTGTGGTGCTATGAACAGTTCCTTCTCAGCCTTAATTTCAGAGGAGAAAGCATGCGAAGTTTGATTCATAATTTTCTTAATAGGTGGCGATGAAGCTAAGACTAAAACATGTCTTGACTTTGGTTTGCTGGTGGAGTTGCACTTAAAAATACTCATCGCAATCTCATTTCAAGTTAACAAGAAGCAACATGTCACATTTCCCCTTCTTTCTAAAAAAAAAAAAAAAGGCCTGTATGCAGCTTGAACAAGCAGCCTGAAGATCAGCCTAGCGGTTGCTAGGAGGCTTAGTCTGGAACCTAGCCGCGATAGCGGTGACTGGTGGAATCATATTAAGATGACCTCAAGGTAACACCACACACAGTTCCCAGAATTTCTTCCCAAATAAAGGGACATGATCATTATCGGTAATAAATCATACTCCCACTCAACTTAGTCTATAATGAGTTTTTAATGCTAGGGAATCATCACCTCTCCTTTCACCTCCACTTTTAACTCTTCCTCTTTTTTCCAATTTTAACAGCTCCTGCAGAGGATTTTAATTTTAATCTAAGGCTTTTCGACTCCCCATTTAACTTTCTCCACTTGGCAGTTCTTTTTCCACAATTTGCAAGGAAGACACCATTTGGGTTTCATATTTCCCAGATTATTTTACATACCCATCTCATAGACGACTCTCTCGAGACCATTTTTACTTCTTTGGCAGTAATTAGATGTGCTTGGGTAAGCACCAGTGGAGGACAGTGATCTTGGATAAGACTGGAAGGGGTTTAAAGGAAGTACCTTAACTTTTTCTTAGAAAGCGACCCTATTAGAAACGTGGGCATCAGAATGGTACTGGCTGACTCTAGCACATTCTCGGGCGGGAAAACTTATTTAGGCGGATATCCATAGCATCGAAAACTACACGGGTCCCTTTCCTTCAGGGCATAGGTCATCTGGGAACTTCACGACTCTTCCTAGGAGCATTTTCTTCACCTCTACCAGAACTTTTCTCAGGTACCAGGCCTTCCTTCTGCCACTCCCACCGCTCCCCTACGGAATCTTACTAGAGCTTTTCTAGGTGGTACTTTTAATATAACTTTGAGGGGTTTTGAGAGAGTTCCTACCCTGCCCTGGGTCAGGCTTGCCTGGTCAACGAGGCTGTCGCTGCTGCAGACCAGCTAGCCCCCAGAGCCACCAAAGCCTGGTTAATCCAGCACTAAGCAGAGGTACTTGTAGAATTTCTTCTTAAGACTTCTGCACTTGTTACTGCAGTATTTCTGACAACGTCTGGTAAGAAGTGTGGGACCAAGGATGTTGATACGATGTTATCATACTGTGTTCATGACTCTGCTGCCCTTTACTTCTACTGTATCAGGTGATGAATTCAATACTGTGCAACAAAATGTGCCTTTCACATAATCCTACTGCTCTTTATGACCTATTTACTTTGTCACATGCATAAATATTGTAGTTTTTTTTATCTAACCATTCAGAACATCCATTGCGTGTTTCTGTAAATACTCCAAACTTCGCATTTGCTTCTGCGAGGACCCCGCTAATATAGCTAATTTTGCTATTGTTTTATATGATAGTCACTTCCTGAATGTTTACAAACAGGATGATATATCATTTGGGTGTTTTGGTTTAGTATGGATTTTGTTAGTAATGTGCCAGTATTGGTTGTAAGTTATATGTTAAACATTGGACTCCGTTGTGTATGACTGGCTTGGTGTGACCACCTTCACAAACACCCGTCACGGGCCCTAACCCAGGCATCTCCTTGCCTAGACCGAACATATTTTTCCCCTGATAACTTGGATAGTTGGTCCTCCTCATGTAGAAACACTTCACATACTGGATCTTCACGACTAACATTGTTCTGAGGTACCGCCAGTTTCTAACTTAGCGTAAAATGTTTAGTTTACTAGGGTGCACGATCCTCTACCAGCATCTCATACTTTGACGATAATTAAATCGCCTTAGTGAAGTTTCCCAGGTGAGTGTGACAGCTTTCATTACCCCTCGTGTGAGACCTGTCCCGTGAGATGGATTTTGACAGAAAAATATATTTTTTTGTCCTTGGTGAATAAAAAATAAGAGTTACCTTTTTTTATTCTTAGGAAACATAAAGTAACTTGTGTTTTAGCTCTCATATGATATAGGATAACAGCACAATGCTGAGTAAATAAATTAAATAAATGTGAAAATTAGAGAGGACTGTTGGGTGGTCTCTGGCGAGGCGGGGCATCGGAAGCACATCTTACCCGCTTTAGTTTGTGGCTAACTGGCTTAATTTTGAATAATGAAGTTGGAACAATCGTGAGGAAGAGGAGGATAGTTTAAGTCGGTAGATTATATGTTATGAGATAATTGGGCCGCTACCTAGTCCATTTATAAGATTAAGTAGGCTTAATGGCCATATACTGTATGTCTGCGAGTCACTAGCAACAATAATCTGGTTGATCAAACAAGGAACCCTGGAATCAAGCCGGGCTGTGAGGGTAAAAGGCCGCTCGAAACTTGTCACTGGTATGTTGTGCATTACTTAGCAGTGCTTACTGATTTTTTTGTGTGTGTGTGTGTTTGTTTGTATTACACAAAAGATAACAAATGTTTTTGTATTCTTGCAAAAAATAGTGTAGCTAACTAATATAATAATGATGATTTGCAAATTTTATATAAAATTTAAAATTTTGTTGGTTAATTAGCTCGCTTTTGTTTGTGTTTTTTACAGTTATACGTTTCCCATTGTTCCGAGTCAGTAAAGAATCATGTTTGTTGGAAATTTGTTTAGTGCTTAACTCTCCTCGCTTAAATTATGTTCCTGAATTGGTAAAAAAAAAAAATCGTGGAGGTTCAGTCAACATCGAAGTGAAATCAAGTTTAATACTTAAGGAGGTAATATCGTAAGTGGTTCGTCGACCATGTGTGCTGATGTGTTGTGTCTGCGTATTGCCAAATCATCCAAACTGTGATGGATATGTTGGGCAGCGAGCCACCAGCAACAACAACATGGTTGACCAGGCAAAAACCAGACAAGCCTAGCCCATGGCTGGGCTCCGAGAGTAGAAAAACTCTGGGAACTCATCAAAGGTATATCAAGAGTGGCAGGTTCTCTCTCAGGATGAGTGGAGCTGCATAATATACCCTTCACTCGGCACATCTAAATTCTTTACATGATATTTAACATAGGTGACAGGAAGGAACCTTAAACTCTGACACATGTAATAATAATAAAGAAAAGCGGATAAAAGCTCTTGGAGAGGAATGACTTATTGTCCATAATTCGGCTTTCGGTCTGGAAATTCCTTCCTCTATATTAAATGTATTAAGTTATTATGACAGTCACAGAAATTGTCCAAAGAAAAAATTAAGGTTTTTGATAGTCTTCCTTGAGAGATTAATTTGAAAGATTTAAAACGTAAGAAGAATAAAGTACCAGACTATTAAAATGAATGAGAGGCTTTGTATTTAAGATGAGAACACTTAAAAGAAGGAAAAATATATCTTGGGGAAATGTTACAAGTGGGGTGCCACAAGGATCTGTACTTGACTAATATCTGTAATTTATATAATAACTTACCAGAAGGAACGCAGAGTTATGAGAATTGTTAGCAGATGCAAATATCTTGTGTTCAGTAAATAATGAAATAATTGTATATCATTACAAGATGGTTTGGATAAATTGAACAAATGGAATGACAGACGGATGATGGAACTTAATGTTAATAAATGCAAAATCAAATGACATTAAGAATATAGATGGTGCGTGGTGTTTTTTGGGAGTATATAAAGAACAGGATCTAAAGTTATTAATAAAAAACTGTCACTAGATCTTGTTGTAGATGAATGGTTCAGAGAACCGACATGTTGATAAATTAGACACATGTGCAACTCTTGGGTATCTTTATTGCGGAAATGTTTCGCCACACAGTGGCTTCATCAGTCCATACAAAGGAGAATCGTGAAGAACAGGAGAATGAGGTAATCAGTCCCTCAACCTTGAGTCGATGTGGTCAGTCCATCAATCTTGAATAAAATACAGCATATGAGCGGAGAAGTGGCTTATATACCGTAGGCAGGAGAGGTGCAGCAGTCGTAGGTGGTGTCACATTTGTCCAATGTGGAAGTAGGTCGTGCCCAAGGGTTAGGCAATTTATCAACATGTCGGTTCTCTGAACCATTCATCTACAATCCTGTCAGACACTGTAACTTCTTGGGATCTTAATACTTGGGAATTCTTCACTTGCCTAACCCTTGGGCACGACCTACTTCCACATTGGACAAATGTGACACCACCTACGACTGCTGCACCTCTCCTGCCTACGGTATATAAGCCACTTCTCCGCTCATATGCTGTATTTTATTCAAGATTGATGGACTGACCACATCGACTCAAGGTTGAGGGACTGATTACCTCATTCTCCTGTTCTTCACGATTCTCCTTTGTATGGACTGATGAAGCCACTGTGTGGCGAAACATTTCCGCAATAAAGATACCCAAGAGTTGCACATGTGTCTAATTTATCACTAGATCTTGTCATGGAAATTTTGAAAAAAACATCTACTACATGGGCTAACTATAAAATAACAAATATATAGATGCAGAGATGCTGAAGAAAAGCTTTTTAGAATGTATATTAAGGCAAGTGGAATATGCCTGATTTATGGCCGGGCTTCGTGAGTAGAAAAACTCTGGGAACTCATCACAGGTATGCAGCCGTGTATGGTGTCTGCAGAAAAAAAGTGTGGATCAGAGAAAGTCCAGATAGAAAAAATCGAAAGAGCTACAGAATGGATCCCACAGCTGAAAAATTACTAGTTATGATGAATCCTGAAAGCTCTGTAGATGCCACCTGTGGCTAATAGGAAGAAAATAGGAGATATGATAACGACGTACAAGGTTACAAAAGGATATGCAAAAATATATAAAGAAGTTTTTAGTACTTTGATAAGGATTAACAAAAGGTCACTGAGATACGTTAAAATGGATCTAATGGGATTCTGGTGACTTTCTCTTTACAGATACTGGTAGGGGAATGAAGTATATCGAAAAGATAGTACTAAAACCATTAGAAACTTTAGAAAAGTATATGATGAGTACGTTAATGAAGACCAGACACCAGGAGCATACTCTGCTTCTGTAGCTACACACAGGTAACTTAAGATGAAGGAGGGAAATACAGACAGACACAGAGATACAAACAGACAAACGGTGGAGAGGAAAAAGAGGGGGAGTAGAAATCACGCATGATACAGAGGTGCGGGTGTTGGGAAGTATAGTGGGCCAGGAGTGTGTTGGTGGTGTGTGGGGTAATAGAAGTGTCAGCCTGGGGCCAGGATCCGGGTTCACATAACATAAGAGGTAACACGTGTAGTTGTTTTTAATGACAGTAACGCTCGCTCAGGGGCCCACTTATGGACCTTGGCAGATTTTGCTCAGGTGATCGATGTCACGAAGTGGAGCTGTACAGTCCTAGGACTGACCCCTGTGGCACCCCGCTCGTTACAGGCGCCCACTCTGACACCTCGCCACGTACCGTGACTCGCTGTTGCCTTCCTATTAGTTGTTAGTGATTGTAGTATGTAATTCCATGCTGGTAGTGTGGCTATGTTGACGACGGCTCCCACCTGCCTGTAGCTGATTCCGGAGGACCCAGACCTAGCCGAAGCTAGACGGTGTTTCTATATGCCCCGGAGCGCCAGGCTTGCTCAAAGTTATTTATCAAATCCTGCCACATGCAGTGAACTAAGAGATAGTGTTTGGAAATAATTTCGCCTGTTTCCTAATTATTAAGCATTTTATTATTATTATTATTATTATTATTATATATATATATATATATATATATATATATATATATATATATATATATATATATATATATATATATATATATATATATATATAAAAAATTGTGTGTGTGTGTGTGTGTGTGTGTGTGTGTGTGTGTGTGTGTGTGTGTATTTATTTACGTAGTATGAAAATATTTCAAACCAAGCGATACAGTATGCAAATCAATCACAGGGTTGTTTTGATTATATATAAATATGTCGTGTCGAATAGGTAAAACTGGTCAGTTAGAAAGAACTCATTTAAAATTACGTCCTTTCTAAAATTTACTCTTATACGCTTAAAGATATATTTTTTTTCATTGATGTTAATGTAAAAATTAATAATTTTGTACCAAAAGAACCTTAGAAAACTTACCTAACCTTATAACAAGCGCAATTTAATTTAGCCTAATACAGCTAAATATATTTTAGATAAGTTTACAGTAATTTAATAATAAACAAACATATTTTTTCGTTAGGTTCACAATATTTTTTTGAGCAATTACTGCATTACACACACACACACACACACACACACACACACACACACACACACACACACACACACACACACACAGGATGTTCCAGTGATGGGACACAGAAACAAGGGATCACAATTGGAAGTTGAAGGCTCAGATGAGCCAAAGGGATGTTAGGAGGTATTTCTTCAGCCACAGAGTTGTTAGGAAGTGGAATAGTCTGGCAAGTGATGTAGTGGAGGCAGAAACCATACATAGTTTTAAGACGAGGTATGATAAAGCTCATGGAGCAGGGAGTGGGAGGACCCAGTAAGAGGCGGGAATTAGGCGAGTACACACACTAAGGGGCATGTCCTACGAGGAAAGGTTAAGGGAAATCAACCTGACGACACTGGAGGACAGGAAAGATAGGGGACATGATAACGACATAAATTCTGAGAGGAATCGACAAGGTGGACAGACAGAATGTTCCAGAGATGGGACACAGCAACAAGGGGCCACAGTTGGAAGTTGAAGACTCAGATGAATCGCAGGGATGTCAGGAAGTGTTTCTTCAGTTAGAAAGTATTTCAGAGATGTCAGGAAGTGGAATATTCTGGGAAGTGATGTAGTGGAGGCAGGATCCATACATAGCTTTAAGGAGAGGTATAATAAAGCTCATGGAGCAGGAGAAGTGATCTAGTAGCGAGCAGTGAGAAGGAGGGGCCAGGAGCTGACTCGACCTCAATCCCTGCATCCATAACTAGGTGAGGTGAGCGCGCGCGCACATACACACACACACACACACACACACACACACACACACACACACACACACCTACCTACACCTACACATTTACACCTACCTACCTACCTACCTGATTGCATAACGTTACCCCCAAAGGTGAATTTTTTTCAAGGTCAACTTCGGGAGAAATGTTGCGTAAAGAAAGATTTGCTTCGCTAGAAGTGTTTTGGTATTGCCCTCTCTGTCAGCATTTTGCTCTCCACCACCTCTACTACGAGTGATTTTTAGTGCACTCTTGCGCTAATCACACATCACCATAATAATCAAGCTCCCGGTAACAAATCATGTATCTATGAATACAAATCGTGAATATATGAATATAAAACAGTTTTTTAGGTTTTGCCCCGAAGGGTAAGTTTATTAGGCAGCGCCACTTATCATGTGAGTGAACATACCGCCATAGTGACAGTACGTATCAGCAAAAATAGTTGACACGTCATTTGCGATATCAAATCCCATTATTTTCTCTTTCAGAATACAGGTATCACTACTTTTTCAAATTCTTGTCGTCTAATTTTAGCAAATCCTTCATATTTTTGTGATGTACTACTATAGTTATATCATCTTTAATAGGTTCCTCAGGTCTGTATAATATAGGAATTGACCAAGTATCCTACGGGATAATTTTTGTTTCAGGAAGGAAGAGAGAAAGCCTTTTATTGGTTTATAACTATTTGTGATTACTTATGTGTAGTTGCAGGAGAGCGGTGCCGTAGTATCTTCTTTTCAATATTTAGCTTCATAGAGTTTGAAATATTTACAACATACCTGTTGTATACATGTTTTAGATTCGGGGGGGGGGGTGTTGCGCCCTCTGCGATAGCCCCCGGAATCCTTTTAGATGGTTTGATAAGTCAGGCTTTTCGTACTAGCAAAAGCTGTTCAATGTAGGCACCACAGCCCGTCTGATCAGGAACCGCCTCTAATAACAGAAGTTGTTTACAATTTACAGTCACTGTGGCGAGCATTTATTTCTTGTGACTCCATGCTAGGTATCTATCACTCTGTGGCTAGGTCAGGTCTCGCTAGTTAGTCTCTTCTAATTTTTTTTTCACATGCTAGTCCATAATCTTCTCATTATTACGTTCATGAATTTTGCTCCTTACATTCTCGGCCGTCATGTGGAGTTCCTGTTCACCCACTGGATATCCCTATGGTTCATGATTCCAAGAATCAGTAGCTCCAACAGCAACAGCCTGGTTGACCGGGCTAGCACCAGGCGACCCTGGCCCATGACCGGGCTCCGAGAGTAGTAATACTCGAAACTCAGCAAAGATATATCTGCTACCCTAAGGCAAATTTGTCAATTGTTTGATGCGTTCTTTCATTTGACGTATTATAAATGGAGTTCGGCAGTCTTTGCCAACCGCCCATAAGGTTGAGTTGTTCCTCCCTTATACATAACATTGAGTCACCTTTAAATGATCCAAGCAGAATATTTGGTCTCACCCACAAGGTTGAGTCCCTCTTCCCGCTGCTGGCAACTCTCAGCCCCTCCCTACACAACTTCCTCCCCAATACTGTACACAAGTCAATTAAGACTTACAAATACTCTGGTGATGCTATGGTCGGGGTGGAGCCGTGGTGGTGATGCCATAAGAGTAGCGAGTTGGTGTTCAGATCTCGTCGAAGACGTTCAGTTGTGGTATGCAGTATCTCACTTCATTACTCTGTTACTTAAGTGTTTTGTTTTTTCTTCATGAGGTAGTTGTCTAGAAGTTACTGGAGGCAGGAGCGTCTTGCTGTTGTCCTGCGGTATGTGAATGATGTGATACACTGTGTTTAGCAGTCTTAGTAACGGTGCAAGATTTCGATTCATGACCTCAGTGTTATTAGTATATATTTTTTTAGCCAAAATATAAATCAGAGGCTGTCAATTAAGACTTACAAATACTCTGGTGATGCTATGGTCGGGGTGGAGCCGTGGTGGTGATACAATAAGAGTAGCGAGTTGGTGTTCAGATCTCGTCGAAGACGTTCACTTGTGGTATGCAGTATCTCACTTCAAAACAGAGGCTACACTGTATTTACTGAAGAGATATCATCTTTAATGTCGAAAGCTGCTTCATAATATTCTTTATTATATAAGTTGAAAACAGAATAATTAAAAATCAGTCTCAAATAAAGATAGTCTTATCCTGTTGAGAATGATGGATCTTCACACCAGAAATTTGTCGTCTTGTGTCATGCGCACCAATAATATTTTGCTTGAGTTTTTTTTATAATCGTAAACCTAATTTGGTAGGTCAAGCTGTTAGTGTTCACGGCATGCAGTCTGGCGTGGAAACTTACTAGTTTTGTCTCGAAAACTGTCACGAAGGTTGAGAAGCCTTGGAAGTTATGTGATGATTACGTACCTTTGATATACCTTTGATGAGTTCCGAGAGCTTTTCTACTCCCGGAGCCCGGCCATGGGCTAGGCTCTCTCAATGAACTTATTTCATCCTTGCTTCACACTGGGGGTATTTTGCTTCGTGTAATGTTCTGTTTGTCGATTATTTTTTAATCTTAATTTATGATGTATCTTCCCAGAGCTTTAAGGAGTACATTTAGGAAGATTTTTTGGCGTCTCCAGTAATTCAGGTATTTTACTGTGTACAGGCAGTTAAAATTCTTTGGGGCTGTTAGTGAAGTAGTATCGCAGTCTACAGTTTAAATGCCTGAAAGAGTATCATCAATGACTCATTTTTATTGCAGTTGTACTAGCTGGGTCCTTTACATTCTACTTATGCCTCATCGAGTAACGTAATTGCGTTTTGTATTCTCTTTTCAGAGGAAAACCAGTGCTTTGCCCTGAGAAACAACTTTTCACTGTTGCTGAACTCTCTTGCACAATTATCCGGTTATTTCGTCGCTCTCATTTTTGTTTTATTATTGCATAGTCTCATTTGTTAAGGACTTTCGCAGTCTCTCTCTCTATTACTTAAGTGTTTTGTTTTTTTGTTCATGAGGTAGTTGTCTAGAAGTTACTGGAGGAAGGAGCGTCTTGCTGTTGTCCTGCGGTATGTGAATGATGTGATACACTGTGTTTAGCAGTCTTAGTAACGTTGCAAAATTTCGATTCATGACCTCAGTGTTATTAGTATATTTTTTTTTAGCTAAAATATAAATCAGAGGCTGCCACCGTGTAAAACTCCGTTCCTTAAAGCAGTACTCTCACCAGCATCCCGACCTGGTCAGAGTCTGGACCGAGGGGGTAGTGACCCCCGATACTGACTGCAGGTAATATTTCCATCATTTCTTTGTTGTCATCGGTGAATGTTCCAACTGCTTCAAGCAAGGGCCCAATACTCGAGGTGGTCTTGGCTCTTGCCAAGGGTGGTGTAGGCGGGGTAGGTGGATGGATGTGGGATGGTGTTTGTGTGTGTGTGTGTGTGTGTGTGTGTGTGTGTGTGTGTGTGTGTGTGTGTGTGTGTGTGTGTGTGGGTGTGGGTGACGCTGGTGGGAGAAGGAGGGGAGAGCAGCCGCTGTCTGCCTCTGCTCTGGCTTGCATCAATTAAGCAGGAAGGCGGTGGTTGCTTGAGTTGAGGGGTGCCTCTCTTTGTTTATTGTTGGTGTCCCACTACTCTCTGCGTCCTTCAACTCTCTTAAATTCTCTACACACTTGACAGTCTCTTAAGGTTTCCATTTGCCTCGTTGTGTGTTATCTTGACCCATCCTAATGGAAATAAATCACTCTGCCTATCTGTGGGGTTATCGTAGGTTAAACTTGCCTGATTTACCACAATTATATATAACGGTTATGTAGCTTTTACATCGTTAATACAACTTACATAACTGCCTTTTCAATTATATATAAATTTCCTGACCAAAGCTTATCTTACAGATTTAATACGGTAATGCACTCACGTCTCTCCCTCTGGCAAAGCTACCTATGTTACCATCCTTCATTTCCACCCACCAGTACATCCGTCCAAACTCTCGTTCACTGTATCCGCCCACATTCCCTAATCCACGCATTTTAAGCTCATTTCCTGGGTGGGGGCCTAGATTGCCGTGTATATTCACTGATTGGTGTTTACGGGGTCAAATCATGGTTCCTGGCACCGCCTCGTAAGCTATGTTTACCGGCGTTACCTGTTTCTGCCCTCTCGTGTATGTTAAATTATGTTTGTGCGGGCTGGTTGCTGAACAACATCTGGGTATTTGTCCTAGCTCCGCCTCTTTTTATCAGTCGGGTTTACCGATTCCTGGTTGACAGCTTCATGACTGAATAGTTGATAGGTTCATGACAGTGTGGATTGACAGGTTCATGAGCGTGAATGGTCGACATATTCATGACAGTATGAATGGTTGACAGGTTCATGACAGTGTGAATGGCTGGCAGGTTCATAACAGTGTGAATACACAAATAACCCGCACATTGAAGAGAGGAGCTTGCGACGACGTTTCGGTCCGACTTGGACCATTTACAAAGTCACAGTGTGACTTTGGAAACTGGTTTCCCTGAATCCCTTCACAAATGTTACTTTGCTCACGCTCCAACTGTTCAAGTCCCAAAAACCATTTGCCTTTTAACACGCTCACACACATCTGGATGTCCAACCTCCTCGCACACAAAACTTCCTTACCGTCCCCCCCCCCTCCTACCTTCCCTAGGGCGACCCCCTACCCTACCTTCCCTCCACTATAGATTGATACACCCTCCAAATCATATTTTGCTCCGCCTCTGTGAATGTCCAAACCACCTCAGCCCCTCTTCAGCCC
The DNA here is from genome assembly GCF_038502225.1 of Cherax quadricarinatus. Taxonomy (NCBI): domain Eukaryota; kingdom Metazoa; phylum Arthropoda; class Malacostraca; order Decapoda; family Parastacidae; genus Cherax; species Cherax quadricarinatus. The sequence goes on from NC_091309.1 coordinate 24,533,864, forward strand.
TCTGGATAAGACTTTTAGTATTCCTCACCTCCTAATTTCCAAACTACAAATTCTCTACATAATATTTACACCTAACATTTCCTTCTGACACGATATCTCCACTGCCTCCAACCTCGTCCTCCTCGCTTCACCTCCATATAAGAATGTTGGTACCGCTTTCATCAGCACACACAGTCACTATGAAAGCAAAAGACTAGGTAGACGGTGCAACATACCCGCAGTGAAGAACAGCAGCGCCATGAATGCATTAAGAGAAAGCACAGTAATTTCCCGGGGGAGTCGAAGACTGTTTAACAGCCTCTCACTATATATAAAGGAAATTACCAGTAGACCCCTGGCTGCATTCAAGAGGGAACTGAACACTACCCAACTAAACGGACTGTGGTTGGTTCGTTGGATTACATATGGCCAGCAGTAGCAGCCTGGTTGATCAGACCCTGATCCACCGGGAAGCCTGGTCAAAGATTGGGCTAGGGGGCGTTGACCCTCGGAACGACCTCCACGTAGGTACATTCCCCATTTTGCCTCCATGGATAACCTTTTTTGTCTGCACAGATACCTAGACGCACCACCCACCTTTTGTCTCTCATCAATTCTGTGGTTCACCTCGTCTTTCAAAGCCCCATCCGCCGACTCGCCCGCTGCCAAATATCTGAATACATTAACGTCCTACATACTTCCTCCCTCTAATCTGATATCCAGTCTTTCATTACTTAAATCTTTTGTTACCCCGCCTCTGCTCTTTCCTATGTTCGCTTTTAATTTCCTCCTTTTACATACCCTCCCAAATTCGTCCAACAACCTTTGCAGCTTCTCTTCAGAATCTTTTAAAAGTACTGTCATAGGCAAAAAAAAAAAAAAAAACGTGTGTTACAACTCCCATTTTGTATTAGATTATGTTTATTTTAATCCCGCACCAACATGAAATTGTTGTATACATTCTAAGAAATATATTTGTTTATTTTATATCATTTTCAAATGTTAATAGATGTTTGAACTCACTTGCCATTTATCGGATATAAAAGTGAATGAAAAACCGTGCAAGATAAAGAAACAAGACTATATCTGCAGAATATGGTGTTTCTAGGTTACTCCAGCAAGTACTAAGCAAACTCTGCGGATTATTAACCAAGAAGCGATGTTCTCGACTTGGCTGTTTTTCATAATTTTATTAAAGGAAGAGAAGAGTAAAGAAGGAGAAAAAAAAGACTGGTCCAGGGATATTATCACAGAAGACAAACATTTATGTAAGTGATACCAGGTGGGTGAGTGTGGGACGTGCGTGGTGTGGGTCAGTAAGCAGCCTTAACTTACTTACATTGTTTTATTCTTATGAACACAAAACTGTGGTTAACCAAGTTAACCTCGCAGGAAACTGGACCTCGCATTCATGACAGCTTCTCGCATCTCACACATTTACTTGCGCAGTAATGTGTGAATTTTCGATAGTAGTTTAACAAGTTGGTAAAAATAAAATGATGCTTAAATAGAAGTTTTTTTTTTTGTCTCTTGCTATTTTGAAATTTTCAGTGCTTAATTTTCCAGATAATGAGAGAGGGAAGGAGGGGCAATAATACTTTAATATTGGTTTTAGTGTTTAGTGGTAAAAGAGAATAAATGCAGCATCTTACCATGTTTGTTGACAAGTCTTGTTATCCAATATCTGGTGTCTCATGTTATTAGTTTTCATAATTCTTTTTAAAATCGTTCCATAATTGTGTTGGTGATGACCATGTCCTTGTTAGGTGTTCCCAGTAGGGATCTACGGTCTTTGTATCTGTCTGGCTGTGGCTTCGGTGATCACCCTGCCCGCAGCCTGGTCTCAGACCAGACCTGGTGTTGTCTGGCAGTTGGTGTTTGTGGCACGTAGTTCAGAGTAGGCACCACAGCCTGAGTAACAGTAAGAGCTTGGTGGAACAATTTAAGTTCGTTCTTGAAATGAGTTTAAGTCTGTTGGTAATTCCTCGTATAATAAAAGTAATAAAAGTGTAGCTGCAGTAATTCACAAATAACTCTTGCTCTGGAGAGGAAACTTTAGATGACGTTTCGGTCCGTTTTGGATCATCATCAAGTCGAGAAAAGAGGGAGAAGAAAGAATGTTGCAAAACAGATCAAATGAATGTCTTCTTTCTTCCCTCGTTCTCTTTTCGACCTGTTGCTGTGATCACCAGTAATTCTTACATATGTGTTCTACTTTCACGACACTACGAAATCTCATTTTACGACCAGGAGTGATGCACACATGATGTACACTGTGATCCTGAAGCTCGCATAGCGATGGGTCTGTGAAAAGCAGTTCGAGCACCAGCTGGTATCTTTACAAGTCAGTAATCACTTTAGGGAAAATGATTAGGGACAGTTATCCCCTTAAAGTGTAATTTAGAGAGAAAGACAAGCAAGACAAGCACGGGGGGTGGAAATCTTTAGCTCAAGTACTTTCACACTTTTCAGTGTGTCATCAGGAGCTATGCTATGTTGCAAGGCAGCAACTGAGGGAATAAGTGGAAGTTTTTACACAGAGTAGCACAGAGCAGGTCTCAGTAGTACCAGTTACCAGTAACCATTTACCAGTAGATGACTCACTACCAACCGTCTGTGTAAATCACTGACTGTTATTCACGTTGCTGCTGACCATAGCATGTTTTTGAACACCGCTCTCCCTCTAGGCACTGGTCAGTCAGTCTGAGATAGAGAGCAGAGAGAGGCAGGGCGGCTGATGGTGCTTCCCATACTTTCCGTTATAATTATACGCACTAACCAGCCTACGTGAGTGTTTTTACCCCATCCACGTTATCGACCCACATGACAATTTGGTGACACCAGCCAAAGTCATTCAGAGAGACTTTGGTGGTTAACGGTCAGTAAGACAAAGATGATACGATGATTACAGTTAATTCTTCTTAACATCACTTTTCATTTATCTTTGATGGGTTCCGAGAGTTTCTCTATTCCCGGAGCCAGGCCATAGGCCAGGCTCGTCTGGTGCTTGCCTGGTCAACTAAGTTGTTGCTGCTGGTAGTCCGCCGACCCACAGCATGAGGCCCGACACTCCTAATATTAACTCAACTGTATTAACATACGTGGAGTTGTATTCTCATAAAAAATAATTTATCAATTTAAATGTAGTCAGAGGTGGAAATGACTGCACAAATTGCATCTCATGAATACAACGATAGTTATGGATATACGCTCGGTTGGCATGGCAACGGTGGGAGAGAGGAAAGTGCTTTTTATTGATAACAAATGCTACAGTGACAGTGTGCGGCTACTCTCCTCTTTGTGAGGGTTACGTAGTGGCAACATTATAGCTACGTTTCCCTGTCGCTTCCATTCACACAGGATGAGTAGCATCCTTTGTAGACGATACTAGAATCTCTTCGAGAGTGACATCCATTGAGGACACGGCAAGTTGGTATAAGCGAAGTCTTCCATTGGGCTACTGTCAGCAATATGATGTTCAGTGACGACAAGTTTCAGCTACTCAGTTATGGAAAGACTGAGAAAATAAAACTGGAACAAAGTATAATACACACTCAAATCGCTTAGTAGGTCCTTAGAATAATGTTAGAGACCTTGGAGTGATTATGTCAATCATCTCACTGTCAAGGATCACAACAGTGTCACTATCACAACCTCAAGGAAAATGATAGGCTGGAAAAGTAGAACCTTCAAAACAACGGATTCCCAAGCAAATAATGATACTCAAATCACTTGTTCTCTCAAGGCTGGAATACTACTGTTCTCAAACAGCTCCAGATGAAATTGCAGACTCGTAGAATGTTCAGAATCCCTTCATTACCTGCACAGATATTCAAGTACCTAAATTACTGGGAAAGTTTGAAGTCCTGTACCGACAGTCTGTCATCAGGTCATCCACTGGGACCGGGTCGCGAAAGTGTTGAGCTTCGGAGCATTCTCCAGGTAGACTCCAGGTAGGTAGATGAGTTTTGATACATGAGGGAACGAAATCTGTCAAGCAACGGGAGTTTCATTTTTCACTGGAGCTGAACCAGTATCATTCTTGCATCAGTATTACCATGAAGAACTCAAAAGGAACATTAAATACGTAGAACGAAAGGAACACGTAGAAGACTTGGGAATAATTATGTCAGCTGACCTTTCTTTCAGAGAATAAAATAAGAAAGATCACGACAGCCACGAGGATGACTGGGTGGGGATTGAGAACTTTCAAAACAAGGGGAATAATGCCAATGACATTTGTGCTGTAGAGGTCTGAGGTTTGCTGAGATTTGTTAAGTTATACCATGAATTAAGGAAAGATCCTGGACTTCACCTTACGAAACAGACAAAACAAATGCGGTAGTAATTATGGACAAGGTAGATTATAGCAGTAAAATGATATGGTAACATGTCAGTTCGACATGTTACCATACGGGTGCCTAAGGATAGTGTCCTTGATCCTTCACCATGTCTCATCTAAAATTCGCGCCAAAAAAAAAGGAAAGTGAGCTGGTGGCTCCTCAACTTTTAATAAGTCGAACTATAAGAAGAATAATCAACAGCATAAAATGCAAGGTTGCCGCAGTGAGAAACTGCGTTCCTCAAGTACAGTACTCGCCCCAGCTCTCTCTCGCTTGTTCTCATATCCGACATAGACATAAATCAGAGTGATTTATCACTCCGCAAGCAGTAGTTGAATTTGTATAAGCGTGGCCAGTGTGAAGGACTCAGGAATTATCAACACTGCTTTTTTTTTTATAAGGGAAATTACCAACAGACCCTTAGTTTTCTACACGTTAGTTCATGATGAGCTATAGTGTGGTGCTTCCGTTGGACTGCGTGCGACCAGCACCAATAGTCTCATGGATCAGGCCGTTAACCAGAAGACCTGGCCTAGGAGCAGGTCCCGTTCGGAAGAGGCTCCTTGATGCCGGTGAGGCTGCTCGTCAGCCATGAAACTGAGTTAATTCTCCTCTTCCTTGGCTTGCCATTCCTCAGGTGCTATGTGATCCTTGTAGGTTTAGCGCTTCCCCTGCTTAAAAGATAAAGTAGGAACGGGTCACAGAGAAAGTGACCTCCAGAAACGTCTGTAGGTAATTCTGCTGATAAACTTTGTGAAAGATTTCTAAGAAGTGAGATCGTGGTTTAATTGCTTATTAAATACATATTAAGAAGTAACAGGAAAAGTGCAGAGATGAATACCAGTTTTTGTAGTTAGTAAAGTACAATCACAAGTCACTGCCGGATCAGCCGGGATGTGGTTCGTACGTTGGACTACGTACGGCCAGCAGTGACAGCCTAGTTTATCAGGCCTTGATCCACCGGGAGGCCTGGTCGTGGACCGGGCCACGGGGGCGTTGATCCCCGGAATACCCTCCAGGTAGACTCCAGGTAGGCTGCCGCTGTGAGAAATCTTCGTTCCTTATGGCACAGTACTTGCAATAATTTTTATTTTCATATCTGGCTAAATACAGATATTCCTGGATGACTAAGACACACGTGCAGTGGTTGGTTATATCTTCTTGTTGAAACGTTTCGCTTACACAGTAGGCGTCTTCAGTCAGATATATAGAGGCCGCAGGTGCAGTAGTGAAGTGAAGATGTAATCAGTCCATCAATCTCTGAGAAATAGTATTTGAGGTGGTCAGTCCCTCAGCCTGGAGAAGATTTCAGCTCCATGGTCTGGAACGATATTGTTCCAGTCTTCATTTCACTACTACACCTGCTGCCTCTGTATTTGACTGAAGAAGTCTACTGCGTAGGCGAAACGTTTCAACAATAAAGATACCCAACTGTTGTACACGTGTCTTAATTAACAACTTATGGGTATTTCATACCATTTTCACTACAGATATTCCTTATGTAAAGAGGAAGTACGGTAAACTCTAACAAGTTAAAGAGATGCTGTAACTCTGTAAGCATGTGAGGACCAAGACTTTACATCACTAAGCATGTGAGGACCAAGACTTTACATCACTAAGCATGTGAGGACCAAGACTTTACATCACCTATCAGCGTAAGGGGAAATTACGAGTAGACCTCTAGCTGTCTTCATGAAGGAACTTGTTAAGTTCCTCAAGCAAGTTCTTTTCCTGCGAGGCTGTGGAACTTCGTACATCGGGCACCGGGAGCCTCCTTGATCAGGTTGTCAACAGGTGAGAACAAATAGAAAGCACGTGTCTGGTGCTCAGCAGCGGGAATGACCCACGTGGGTTTAGCGCTTATCCTGAATTATTAAAATTAAATTATTTAAATCAGAAGATATCAGAAACACTGCTGAGACGAGTGTAAAAGTCTTCAAGAGGAAACGATACAAGTATCTTTACCAGGAGCAAGATCGACCAGACTGTGAGGGATGTATGTGCCAGCAGGCCGCCAGCAGCAACAGCCTGGTTAATTAGACATGTACCAGACGAGCCTGGTCCAAGGCCTGGCTTCGGGAGTAGAAAAACTCTTGAAACCCATCAAAGATATATTAAAGGTGCGTGGGCCTCCGGATTGCTGGCACGCACAACCTGGTTCATCAGATAGTCAGCAGGGCAGCCTGGTTCATCAGATAGTCAGCAGGGCAGCCTGGTTCATCAGATAGTCAGCAGGGCAGCCTGGTTCACTAGATAGTCAGCAGGGCAGCCTGGTTCACTAGATAGTCAGCAGGGCAGCCTGGTTCACTAGATAGTCAGCAGGGCAGCCTGGTTCACTAGATAGTCAGCAGGGCAGCCTGGTTCACCAGATAGTCAGCAGGGCAGCCTGGTTCACTAGATAGTCAGCAGGGCAGCCTGGTTCACCAGATAGTCAGCAGGGCAGCCTGGTTCACCAGATAGTTAGCAGGGCAGCCTGGTTCACTAGATAGTCAGCAGGGCAGCCTGGTTTACTAGATAGTCAGCAGGGCAGCCTGGTTTACTAGATAGTCAGCAGGGAAGCCTGGTTTACTAGATAGTCAGCAGGGCAGTCTGGTTCACTAGATAGTCAGCAGGGCAGCCTGGTTCACTAGATAGTCAGCAGGGCAGCCTGATTCACCAGATAGTCAGCAGGGCAGCCTGGTTCACTAGATAGTCAGCAGGGCAGCCTGGTTCACTAGTCAGCAGGGCAGCCTGGTTCACTAGATAGTCAGCAGGGCAGCCTGGTTCACTAGATAGTCAGCAGGGAAGCCTGGTTTACTAGATAGTCAGCAGGCAGCCTGATTCACCAGATAGTCAGCAGGGCAGCCTGGTTCACTAGATAGTCAGCAGGGCAGCCTGGTTCACTAGTCAGCAGGGCAGCCTGGTTCACTAGATAGTCAACAGGGCAGCCTGGTTCACTAGATAGTCAGCAGGGCAGCCTGGTTCACTAGATAGTCAGCAGGGCAGCCTGGTTCACCAGATAGTCAGCAGGGCAGCCTGGTTCACTAGATAGTCAGCAGGGCAGCCTGGTTCACCAGATAGTCAGCAGGGCAGCCTGGTTCACCAGATAGTTAGCAGGGCAGCCTGGTTCACTAGATAGTCAGCAGGGCAGCCTGGTTTACTAGATAGTCAGCAGGGCAGCCTGGTTTACTAGATAGTCAGCAGGGCAGCCTGGTTTACTAGATAGTCAGCAGGGCAGTCTGGTTCACTAGATAGTCAGCAGGGCAGCCTGGTTCACTAGATAGTCAGCAGGGCAGCCTGATTCACTAGATAGCAGGGCAGCCTGGTTCACTAGTCAGCAGGACAGCTTGGTTCACTAGATAGTCAGCAGGGCAGCCTGGTTCACTAGATAGTCACCAGGGCAGCCTGGTTCACCAGATAGTCAGCAGGGCAGCCTGGTTCACCAGATAGTTAGCAGGGCAGCCTGGTTCACTAGATAGTCAGTAGGGCAGCCTGGTTTACTAGATAGTCAGCAGGGCAGCCTGGTTTACTAGATAGTCAGCAGGGCAGCCTGGTTTACTAGATAGTCAGCAGGGCAGTCTGGTTCACTAGATAGTCAGCAGGGCAGCCTGGTTCACTAGATAGTCAGCAGGGCAGCCTGGTTCACCAGATAGTCAGCAGGGCAGCCTGGTTCACTAGATAGTCAGCAGGGCAGCCTGGTTCACCAGATAGTCAGCAGGGCAGCCTGGTTCACCAGATAGTTAGCAGGGCAGCCTGGTTCACTAGATAGTCAGCAGGGCAGCCTGGTTTACTAGATAGCAGGGCAGCCTGGTTTACTAGATAGTCAGCAGGGCAGCCTGGTTCACAAGATAGTCAGCAGGGCAGCCTGATTCACTAGATAGTCAGCAGGGCAGCCTGGTTCACTAGTCAGCAGGGCAGCCTGGTTCACTAGATAGTCAGCAGGGCAGCCTGGTTCACTAGATAGTCAGCAGGGCAGCCTGGTTCACTAGATAGCAGGGCAGCCTGGTTTATTAGATAGTCAGCAGGCAGCCTGATTCGCCAGATAGTCAGCAGGGCAGCCTGGTTCACTAGATAGTCAGCAGGGTAGCCTGGTTCACTAGATAGTCAGCAGGGCAGCCTGGTTCACTAGATAGTCAGCAGGGCAGCCTTGTTCACTAGTCAGCAGGGCAGCCTGGTTCACTAGATAGTCAGCAGGGCAGCCTGGTTTACTAGATAGTCAGCAGGCAGCCTGATTCACTAGATAGTCAGCAGGGCAGCCTGGTTCACTAGATAGTCAGCAGGGCAGCCTGGTTCACTAGATAGTCAGCAGGGCAGCCTGGTTCACTAGTCAGCAGGGCAGCCTGGTTCACTAGTCAGCAGGGCAGCCTGGTTCACTAGATAGTCAGCAGGGCAGCCTGGTTCACTAGATAGTCAGCAGGGCAGCCTGGTTCACTAGTCAGCAGGGCAGCCTGGTTCACTAGATAGTCAGCAGGGCAGCCTGGTTTACTAGATAGTCAGCAGGCAGCCTGATTCACCAGATAGTCAGCAGGGCAGCCTGGTTCACTAGATAGTCAGCAGGGCAGCCTGGTTCACTAGATAGTCAGCAGGGCAGCCTGGTTCACTAGTCAGCAGGGCAGCCTGGTTCACTAGATAGTCAGCAGGGCAGCCTGGTTCACTAGTCAGCAGGGCAGCCTGGTTCACTAGATAGTTAGCAGGGCAGCCTGGTTTACTAGATAGTCAGCAGGGCAGCCTGGTTTACTAGATAGTCCGCAGGGCAGCCTGGTTCACTAGATAGTCGGCAGGGCAGCCTGTTTCACCAGATAGTCAGCGGGGCGGGCAGCCGGGTTTACCAGGTAGTCAGCAAGGCAACCTGTTTCACCAGATGGTTATCAGAGCAGCCTGGTTCGCCAGATAGCAGGGCAGCCTGGTTCACCAGATAGCAGGGCAGCCTGGTTCGCCAGATAGTCAGCAGGGCAGTCTGGTTCAACAGATAGCAGGGTAGTCTGGTTCACCAGATAATCAGCAGGGCAGTCTGTCTCGTTCACCAGATAGTCAGCAGGGCAGTCTGGTTCAGCAGATAGTCAGCAGGGCAGCCTGGTTCAGCAGATAGTCAGCAGGGCAGCCTGGTTCAGCAGATAGTCAGCAGGGCAGTCTGGTTCAGCAGATACAGGGCAGTCTGGTTCAGCAGATAGTCAGCAGGGCAGCCTGGTTCAGCAGATAGTCAGCAGGGCAGCCTGGTTCAGCAGATAGTCAGCAGGGCAGCCTGGTTCAGCAGATAGTCAGCAGGTCAGCCTGGTTCACCAGGTAGTCAGCAGGGCAGCCTGGTTCAGCAGATAGTCAGCAGGGCAGCCTGGTTCAGCAGATAGTCAGCAGGGCAGCCTGGTTCAGCAGATAGTCAGCAGGGCAGCCTGGTTCAGCAGATAGTCAGCAGGGCAGCCCGGTTCACCAGATAGCAGGGCAGCCCGGTTCAGCAGATAGTCAGCAGGGCAGCCTGGTTCAGCAGATAGTCAGCAGGGCAGCGTGGTTCACCAGATAGTCAGCAGGGCAGTCTGGTTCACCAGATAGTCAGCAGGGCAGCCTGGTTCACCAGGTAGCAGGGCAGTCTGGTTTGCCAGATACTCAGCAGGGTAGGTAGCCTGGTTCATCAGATAGACAGCAGGGCAGTCTGGCTCACCAGATAGTCAGCAGGGTAGTCTGGTTCACCAGATAGTCAGCAGGGCAGTCTGGTTCACCAGATAGCAGGGCAGTCTGGTTCACCAGATAGTCAGCAGGGCAGTTTGGTTCACCAGATAGTCAGCAGGGCAGCCTGGTTCACCAGATAGTCAGCTGGGCAGCCTGGTTCACCAGATAGTCAGCAGCGCAGCCTGGTTCACCAGATAGTCAGCAGAGCAGCCTGGTTCACCAGATAGTCAGCAGGGCAGCCTGGTTCACCAGATAGTCAGCAGGGCATCCTGGTTCACCAGGTTGTTAGCAGGCAGTCTGGTTCATCAGATAGTCAGCAGGGCAGACTGGTTCACCAGATAGTCAGCAGGGCAGCATGGTTCACCAGATAGCAGGGCAGCCTGGTTCACCAAATAGTCAAGAGGACAGCCTGGTTCACCAGATGGTCAGCAGGGCAGCCTGGTTCACCAGATAGTCAGCAAGGCAGCCTGGTTTACCAGGTAGTCAGGAGGGGAGCCTGGTTCACCAGATAGTCAGCAAGGCAGTCTGGTTCACCAGATAGTCAGCAGCGCAGCCTGGTTCACCAGATAGTCAGCAGAGCAGCCTGGTTCACCAGATAGTCAGCAGGGCAGCCTGGTTCACCAGATAGTAAGCAGGGCAGCCTGGTTCACCAGATAGTTAGCAGGGCAGCCTGGTTCACTAGATAGTCAGCAGGGCAGCCTGGTTTACTAGATAGTCAGCAGGGCAGCCTGGTTTACTAGATAGTCAGCAGGGCAGCCTGGTTTACTAGATAGTCAGCAGGGCAGTCTGGTTCACTAGATAGTCAGCAGGGCAGCCTGGTTCACTAGATAGTCAGCAGGGCAGCCTGATTCACCAGATAGTCAGCAGGGCAGCCTGGTTCACTAGATAGTCAGCAGGGCAGCCTGGTTCACTAGATAGTCAGCAGGGCAGCCTGGTTCACTAGTCAGCAGGGCAGCCTGGTTCACTAGATAGTCAGCAGGGCAGCCTGGTTCACTAGATAGTCAGCAGGGAAGCCTGGTTTACTAGATAGTCAGCAGGCAGCCTGATTCACCAGATAGTCAGCAGGGCAGCCTGGTTCACTAGATAGTCAGCAGGGCAGCCTGGTTCACTAGTCAGCAGGGCAGCCTGGTTCACTAGATAGTCAACAGGGCAGCCTGGTTCACTAGATAGTCAGCAGGGCAGCCTGGTTCACTAGATAGTCAGCAGGGCAGCCTGGTTCACCAGATAGTCAGCAGGGCAGCCTGGTTCACTAGATAGTCAGCAGGGCAGCCTGGTTCACCAGATAGTCAGCAGGGCAGCCTGGTTCACCAGATAGTTAGCAGGGCAGCCTGGTTCACTAGATAGTCAGCAGGGCAGCCTGGTTTACTAGATAGTCAGCAGGGCAGCCTGGTTCACTAGATAGTCAGCAGGGCAGCCTGGTTCACCAGATAGTCAGCAGGGCAGCCTGGTTCACCAGATAGTTAGCAGGGCAGCCTGGTTCACTAGATAGTCAGCAGGGCAGCCTGGTTTACTAGATAGTCAGCAGGGCAGCCTGGTTTACTAGATAGTCAGCAGGGCAGCCTGGTTTACTAGATAGTCAGCAGGGCAGTCTGGTTCACTAGATAGTCAGCAGGGCAGCCTGGTTCACTAGATAGTCAGCAGGGCAGCCTGATTCACTAGATAGCAGGGCAGCCTGGTTCACTAGTCAGCAGGACAGCTTGGTTCACTAGATAGTCAGCAGGGCAGCCTGGTTCACTAGATAGTCAGCAGGGCAGCCTGGTTCACCAGATAGTCAGCAGGGCAGCCTGGTTCACCAGATAGTTAGCAGGGCAGCCTGGTTCACTAGATAGTCAGTAGGGCAGCCTGGTTTACTAGATAGTCAGCAGGGCAGCCTGGTTTACTAGATAGTCAGCAGGGCAGCCTGGTTTACTAGATAGTCAGCAGGGCAGTCTGGTTCACTAGATAGTCAGCAGGGCAGCCTGGTTCACTAGATAGTCAGCAGGGCAGCCTGGTTCACCAGATAGTCAGCAGGGCAGCCTGGTTCACTAGATAGTCAGCAGGGCAGCCTGGTTCACCAGATAGTCAGCAGGGCAGCCTGGTTCACCAGATAGTTAGCAGGGCAGCCTGGTTCACTAGATAGTCAGCAGGGCAGCCTGGTTTACTAGATAGCAGGGCAGCCTGGTTTACTAGATAGTCAGCAGGGCAGCCTGGTTCACAAGATAGTCAGCAGGGCAGCCTGATTCACTAGATAGTCAGCAGGGCAGCCTGGTTCACTAGTCAGCAGGGCAGCCTGGTTCACTAGATAGTCAGCAGGGCAGCCTGGTTCACTAGATAGTCAGCAGGGCAGCCTGGTTCACTAGATAGCAGGGCAGCCTGGTTTATTAGATAGTCAGCAGGCAGCCTGATTCGCCAGATAGTCAGCAGGGCAGCCTGGTTCACTAGATAGTCAGCAGGGTAGCCTGGTTCACTAGATAGTCAGCAGGGCAGCCTGGTTCACTAGATAGTCAGCAGGGCAGCCTTGTTCACTAGTCAGCAGGGCAGCCTGGTTTACTAGATAGTCAGCAGGCAGCCTGATTCACCAGATAGTCAGCAGGGCAGCCTGGTTCACTAGATAGTCAGCAGGGCAGCCTGGTTCACTAGATAGTCAGCAGGGCAGCCTGGTTCACTAGTCAGCAGGGCAGCCTGGTTCACTAGTCAGCAGGGCAGCCTGGTTCACTAGATAGTCAGCAGGGCAGCCTGGTTCACTAGATAGTCAGCAGGGCAGCCTGGTTCACTAGTCAGCAGGGCAGCCTGGTTCACTAGATAGTCAGCAGGGCAGCCTGGTTTACTAGATAGTCAGCAGGCAGCCTGATTCACCAGATAGTCAGCAGGGCAGCCTGGTTCACTAGATAGTCAGCAGGGCAGCCTGGTTCACTAGATAGTCAGCAGGGCAGCCTGGTTCACTAGTCAGCAGGGCAGCCTGGTTCACTAGATAGTCAGCAGGGCAGCCTGGTTCACTAGTCAGCAGGGCAGCCTGGTTCACTAGATAGTTAGCAGGGCAGCCTGGTTTACTAGATAGTCAGCAGGGCAGCCTGGTTTACTAGATAGTCCGCAGGGCAGCCTGGTTCACTAGATAGTCGGCAGGGCAGCCTGTTTCACCAGATAGTCAGCGGGGCGGGCAGCCGGGTTTACCAGGTAGTCAGCAAGGCAACCTGTTTCACCAGATGGTTATCAGAGCAGCCTGGTTCGCCAGATAGCAGGGCAGCCTGGTTCACCAGATAGCAGGGCAGCCTGGTTCGCCAGATAGTCAGCAGGGCAGTCTGGTTCAACAGATAGCAGGGTAGTCTGGTTCACCAGATAATCAGCAGGGCAGTCTGTCTCGTTCACCAGATAGTCAGCAGGGCAGTCTGGTTCAGCAGATAGTCAGCAGGGCAGCCTGGTTCAGCAGATAGTCAGCAGGGCAGCCTGGTTCAGCAGATAGTCAGCAGGGCAGTCTGGTTCAGCAGATACAGGGCAGTCTGGTTCAGCAGATAGTCAGCAGGGCAGCCTGGTTCAGCAGATAGTCAGCAGGGCAGCCTGGTTCAGCAGATAGTCAGCAGGGCAGCCTGGTTCAGCAGATAGTCAGCAGGTCAGCCTGGTTCACCAGGTAGTCAGCAGGGCAGCCTGGTTCAGCAGATAGTCAGCAGGGCAGCCTGGTTCAGCAGATAGTCAGCAGGGCAGCCTGGTTCAGCAGATAGTCAGCAGGGCAGCCTGGTTCAGCAGATAGTCAGCAGGGCAGCCCGGTTCACCAGATAGCAGGGCAGCCCGGTTCAGCAGATAGTCAGCAGGGCAGCCTGGTTCAGCAGATAGTCAGCAGGGCAGCGTGGTTCACCAGATAGTCAGCAGGGCAGTCTGGTTCACCAGATAGTCAGCAGGGCAGCCTGGTTCACCAGGTAGCAGGGCAGTCTGGTTTGCCAGATACTCAGCAGGGTAGGTAGCCTGGTTCATCAGATAGACAGCAGGGCAGTCTGGCTCACCAGATAGTCAGCAGGGTAGTCTGGTTCACCAGATAGTCAGCAGGGCAGTCTGGTTCACCAGATAGCAGGGCAGTCTGGTTCACCAGATAGTCAGCAGGGCAGTTTGGTTCACCAGATAGTCAGCAGGGCAGCCTGGTTCACCAGATAGTCAGCTGGGCAGCCTGGTTCACCAGATAGTCAGCAGCGCAGCCTGGTTCACCAGATAGTCAGCAGAGCAGCCTGGTTCACCAGATAGTCAGCAGGGCAGCCTGGTTCACCAGATAGTCAGCAGGGCATCCTGGTTCACCAGGTTGTTAGCATGCAGTCTGGTTCATCAGATAGTCAGCAGGGCAGACTGGTTCACCAGATAGTCAGCAGGGCAGCATGGTTCACCAGATAGCAGGGCAGCCTGGTTCACCAAATAGTCAAGAGGACAGCCTGGTTCACCAGATGGTCAGCAGGGCAGCCTGGTTCACCAGATAGTCAGCAAGGCAGCCTGGTTTACCAGGTAGTCAGGAGGGGAGCCTGGTTCACCAGATAGTCAGCAAGGCAGTCTGGTTCACCAGATAGTCAGCAGCGCAGCCTGGTTCACCAGATAGTCAGCAGAGCAGCCTGGTTCACCAGATAGTCAGCAGGGCAGCCTGGTTCACCAGATAGTCAGCAGGGCAGCCTGGTTCACCAGATAGTTAGCAGGGCAGCCTGGTTCACTAGATAGTCAGCAGGGCAGCCTGGTTTACTAGATAGTCAGCAGGGCAGCCTGGTTTACTAGATAGTCAGCAGGGCAGCCTGGTTTACTAGATAGTCAGCAGGGCAGTCTGGTTCACTAGATAGTCAGCAGGGCAGCCTGGTTCACTAGATAGTCAGCAGGGCAGCCTGATTCACCAGATAGTCAGCAGGGCAGCCTGGTTCACTAGATAGTCAGCAGGGCAGCCTGGTTCACTAGATAGTCAGCAGGGCAGCCTGGTTCACTAGTCAGCAGGGCAGCCTGGTTCACTAGATAGTCAGCAGGGCAGCCTGGTTCACTAGATAGTCAGCAGGGAAGCCTGGTTTACTAGATAGTCAGCAGGCAGCCTGATTCACCAGATAGTCAGCAGGGCAGCCTGGTTCACTAGATAGTCAGCAGGGCAGCCTGGTTCACTAGTCAGCAGGGCAGCCTGGTTCACTAGATAGTCAACAGGGCAGCCTGGTTCACTAGATAGTCAGCAGGGCAGCCTGGTTCACTAGATAGTCAGCAGGGCAGCCTGGTTCACCAGATAGTCAGCAGGGCAGCCTGGTTCACTAGATAGTCAGCAGGGCAGCCTGGTTCACCAGATAGTCAGCAGGGCAGCCTGGTTCACCAGATAGTTAGCAGGGCAGCCTGGTTCACTAGATAGTCAGCAGGGCAGCCTGGTTTACTAGATAGTCAGCAGGGCAGCCTGGTTTACTAGATAGTCAGCAGGGCAGCCTGGTTTACTAGATAGTCAGCAGGGCAGTCTGGTTCACTAGATAGTCAGCAGGGCAGCCTGGTTCACTAGATAGTCAGCAGGGCAGCCTGATTCACTAGATAGCATGGCAGCCTGGTTCACTAGTCAGCAGGGCAGCTTTGTTCACTAGATAGTCAGCAGGGCAGCCTGGTTCACTAGATAGTCAGCAGGGCAGCCTGGTTCACCAGATAGTCAGCAGGGCAGCCTGGTTCACTAGATAGTCAGCAGGGCAGCCTGGTTCACCAGATAGTCAGCAGGGCAGCCTGGTTCACCAGATAGTTAGCAGGGCAGCCTGGTTCACTAGATAGTCAGTAGGGCAGCCTGGTTTACTAGATAGTCAGCAGGGCAGCCTGGTTTACTAGATAGTCAGCAGGGCAGCCTGGTTTACTAGATAGTCAGCAGGGCAGTCTGGTTCACTAGATAGTCAGCAGGGCAGCCTGGTTCACTAGATAGTCAGCAGGGCAGCCTGGTTCACCAGATAGTCAGCAGGGCAGCCTGGTTCACTAGATAGTCAGCAGGGCAGCCTGGTTCACCAGATAGTCAGCAGGGCAGCCTGGTTCACCAGATAGTTAGCAGGGCAGCCTGGTTCACTAGATAGTCAGCAGGGCAGCCTGGTTTACTAGATAGCAGGGCAGCCTGGTTTACTAGATAGTCAGCAGGGCAGCCTGGTTCACCAGATAGTCAGCAGGGCAGCCTGATTCACTAGATAGTCAGCAGGGCAGCCTGGTTCACTAGTCAGCAGGGCAGCCTGGTTCACTAGATAGTCAGCAGGGCAGCCTGGTTCACTAGATAGTCAGCAGGGCAGCCTGGTTCACTAGATAGCAGGGCAGCCTGGTTTACTAGATAGTCAGCAGGCAGCCTGATTCGCCAGATAGTCAGCAGGGCAGCCTGGTTCACTAGATAGTCAGCAGGGTAGCCTGGTTCACTAGATAGTCAGCAGGGCAGCCTGGTTCACTAGATAGTCAGCAGGGCAGCCTGGTTCACTAGTCAGCAGGGCAGCCTGGTTCACTAGATAGTCAGCAGGGCAGCCTGGTTTACTAGATAGTCAGCAGGCAGCCTGATTCACCAGATAGTCAGCAGGGCAGCCTGGTTCACTAGATAGTCAGCAGGGCAGCCTGGTTCACTAGATAGTCAGCAGGGCAGCCTGGTTCACTAGTCAGCAGGGCAGCCTGGTTCACTAGTCAGCAGGGCAGCCTGGTTCACTAGATAGTCAGCAGGGCAGCCTGGTTCACTAGATAGTCAGCAGGGCAGCCTGGTTCACTAGTCAGCAGGGCAGCCTGGTTCACTAGTCAGCAGGGCAGCCTGGTTTACTAGATAGTCAGCAGGCAGCCTGATTCACCAGATAGTCAGCAGGGCAGCCTGGTTCACTAGATAGTCAGCAGGGCAGCCTGGTTCACTAGATAGTCAGCAGGGCAGCCTGGTTCACTAGTCAGCAGGGCAGCCTGGTTCACTAGATAGTCAGCAGGGCAGCCTGGTTCACTAGTCAGCAGGGCAGCCTGGTTCACTAGATAGTTAGCAGGGCAGCCTGGTTTACTAGATAGTCAGCAGGGCAGCCTGGTTTACTAGATAGTCCGCAGGGCAGCCTGGTTCACTAGATAGTCGGCAGGGCAGCCTGTTTCACCAGATAGTCAGCGGGGCGGGCAGCCGGGTTTACCAGGTAGTCAGCAAGGCAACCTGTTTCACCAGATGGTTAGCAGAGCAGCCTGGTTCG
Source organism: Cherax quadricarinatus (assembly GCF_038502225.1). Lineage (NCBI taxonomy): Eukaryota > Metazoa > Arthropoda > Malacostraca > Decapoda > Parastacidae > Cherax > Cherax quadricarinatus. The sequence goes on from NC_091309.1 coordinate 24,550,953, forward strand.
CCAGATAGCAGGGCAGCCTGGTTCACCAGATAGCAGGGCAGCCTGGTTCGCCAGATAGTCAGCAGGGCAGTCTGGTTCAACAGATAGCAGGGTAGTCTGGTTCACCAGATAATCAGCAGGGCAGTCTGTCTCGTTCACCAGATAGTCAGCAGGGCAGTCTGGTTCAGCAGATAGTCAGCAGGGCAGCCTGGTTCAGCAGATAGTCAGCAGGGCAGCCTGGTTCAGCAGATAGTCAGCAGGGCAGTCTGGTTCAGCAGATACAGGGCAGTCTGGTTCAGCAGATAGTCAGCAGGGCAGCCTGGTTCAGCAGATAGTCAGCAGGGCAGCCTGGTTCAGCAGATAGTCAGCAGGTCAGCCTGGTTCACCAGGTAGTCAGCAGGGCAGCCTGGTTCAGCAGATAGTCAGCAGGGCAGCCTGGTTCAGCAGATAGTCAGCAGGGCAGCCTGGTTCAGCAGATAGTCAGCAGGGCAGCCTGGTTCAGCAGATAGTCAGCAGGGCAGCCCGGTTCACCAGATAGCAGGGCAGCCCGGTTCAGCAGATAGTCAGCAGGGCAGCCTGGTTCAGCAGATAGTCAGCAGGGCAGCGTGGTTCACCAGATAGTCAGCAGGGCAGTCTGGTTCACCAGATAGTCAGCAGGGCAGCCTGGTTCACCAGGTAGCAGGGCAGTCTGGTTTGCCAGATACTCAGCAGGGTAGGTAGCCTGGTTCATCAGATAGACAGCAGGGCAGTCTGGCTCACCAGATAGTCAGCAGGGTAGTCTGGTTCACCAGATAGTCAGCAGGGCAGTCTGGTTCACCAGATAGCAGGGCAGTCTGGTTCACCAGATAGTCAGCAGGGCAGTTTGGTTCACCAGATAGTCAGCAGGGCAGCCTGGTTCACCAGATAGTCAGCTGGGCAGCCTGGTTCACCAGATAGTCAGCAGCGCAGCCTGGTTCACCAGATAGTCAGCAGAGCAGCCTGGTTCACCAGATAGTCAGCAGGGCAGCCTGGTTCACCAGATAGTCAGCAGGGCATCCTGGTTCACCAGGTTGTTAGCAGGCAGTCTGGTTCATCAGATAGTCAGCAGGGCAGACTGGTTCACCAGATAGTCAGCAGGGCAGCATGGTTCACCAGATAGCAGGGCAGCCTGGTTCACCAAATAGTCAAGAGGACAGCCTGGTTCACCAGATGGTCAGCAGGGCACCCTGGTTCACCAGATAGTCAGCAAGGCAGCCTGGTTTACCAGGTAGTCAGGAGGGGAGCCTGGTTCACCAGATAGTCAGCAAGGCAGTCTGGTTCACCAGATAGTCAGTAGTGCAGTCTGGTTTAGCAGATCAGCTTGGTTCACCAGATAGCAAGGCAGTCTGGTTCACCAGATAGCAGGGCAGTCTGGTTTACCTGGTAGTCAGCAGGGCAGTCTGGTTTACCTGGTAGTCAGCAGGGCAGCCTGGTTCACCAGATGGTCAGCAGGGCAGCCTGACTCACCAGATAGCCAGCAGGGCAGTCTGGTTCACCAGGTAGTCAGCAGGGGAGTCTAGTTCACCAGATAGTCAGCAGGGCAGCCTGGTTCACCAGATAGTCAGCAGGGCAGCCTGGTTCACCAGATAGTCAGCAGGGCAGCCTGGATCACCAGGTAGCAGGGCAGTCTGGTTTGCCAGATAGTCAGCAGGGTAGGTAACCTGGTTCATCAGATAGTCAGCAGGGCAGTCTGGTTCACCAGATAGTCAGCAGGGTAGTCTGGTTCACCAGATAGTCAGCAGGGCAGTCTGGTTCACCAGATAGTCAGCAGGGCAGTCTGGTTCACCAGATAGCAGGGCAGTCTGGGTCACCAGATAGTCAGCAGGGCAGTTTGGTTCACCAGATAGTCAGCAGGGCAGCCTGGTTCACCAGATAGTCAGCAGGGCAGCCTGGTTCACCAGGTAGTCAGCAGGGCAGCCTGGTTCACCAGGTAGTCAGCAGGGCAGCCTGGTTCACCAGGTAGTCAGCAGGGCAGCCTGGTTCACCAGATAGTCAGCAGGGCAGTCTGGTTCACCAGATAGTCAGCAGGGCGGCCTGGTCCACCATAATCAGCAGGGCAGCCTGGTTCACCAGATAGTCAGCAGAGCAGATTGGTTCACCAGATAGTCAGCAGGGCAGCCTGGTTCACCAGATAGTCAGCAGGGCATCCTGGTTCACCAGGTTGTCAGCAGGCAGTCCGGTTCATCATAGTCAGCAGGGCAGCCTGGTTCACCAGATAGTCAGCAGGGCAGCCTGGTTCACCAGGTAGTCAGCAGGGCAGCATGGTGCACCAAATAGTCAGGAGGACAGCCTGGTTCACCAGATGGTCAGCAGGGCAGCCTGGTTCACCAGATAGTCAGCAAGGCAGCCTGGTTCACCAGGTAGTCAGGAGGGGAGCCTGGTTCACCAGATAGTCAGCAAGGCAGTCTGGTTCACCAGATAGTCAGTAGTGCAGTCTGGTTCAGCAGATCAGCTTGGTTCACCAGATAGCAAGGCAGTCTGGTTCACCAGATAGTCAGCAGGGCAGTCTGGTTTACCTGGTAGTCAGCAGTGCAGTCTGGTTTACCTGGTAGTCAGCAGGGCAGCCTGGTTCACCAGATGGTCAGCAGGGCAGCCTGATTCACCAGATAGTCAGCAGGGCAGTCTGGTTCACCAGGTAGTCAGCAGGGGAGTCTAGTTCACCAGATAGTCAGCAGGGCAGCCTGGTTCACCAGATAGCAGGGCAGCCTGGTTCAGCAGGGCAGTCTGGTTCACCAGATAGTCAGCAGGGCAGCCTGGTTCACCAGATAGCACGGCAGCCTGGTTCACTAGATAGTCAGCAGGGCAGCCTGGTTCACCAGATAGTCAGCAGGGCAGCCTGGACTGCGGGAGTATAAGAGCCCTTGAAACCGGTCACATATTTTACGGGTCATAAATTCAAGGGGAAACGTAACGGAAAATAATGGGAAAGAATATGAGTAGAGAGAATAATGGTCAAGCTGGAGGAGGAGACAAAGCAGAGCTGAAAGTGTCAGGAGCGGTCGAGCAAACACTGGCACTACCACCTGACTGCCAGGGCCACCCGTAGAAACTATAGGTGGCACATGTTATCTCCAGTGTACAGGCCTCCAGCTGGTGGAAGGCAACCAACTGAGTACCACATAGTTGATTACCGTGTGGCCCTGCACCAGACACTTGGTATACTGGTAGATGTGCAGGTCATATTTTGTCACGGTGTGGCTCTGTAGCAGCACTTGGCACTCTGGCAAAGGAGCAGGTCTGAGTTTCTTGCAGTACTTATGCTTGCAAGGATCAGGTCACAGCCTGTGACATTGCCAGTGGTCTTACCTGGATATGACCTGTAATTGTGGTAGCGGGGATGAACGCGTGAACCACTCTTTACCCTCGGCAGAGTTCGTTAATAGGTGACCTTAGTTACTCCACTGAGCAACCTCCATTTAAGTGGCCACTTGAAGATTGAAGAAACTTCCTTAGTAATCACTTAGTAGGTTCAGTTTTAGGAACCATTATAATGTACTTAGAGACAACTTCAACTTGCAATAAAAGGGAATATAAAAATATATATTAATGATAGTATTAAAAGAACTTTAGTCCAGAAATTAAATAGCCAAAATATTTGGATATCAACCATGAGATGAGAATTTGATTAATCTCTCAGGGAAAACTGGGAAAAACAGGCATCTCGGTACAGAGAAACAAATTTATAAAGTATTACGAATTCTCAAATTGATGGATATCTCTCTCTCTCTCTCTCTCTCTCTCTCTCTCTCTCTCTCTCTCTCTCTCTCTCTCTCTCTCTCTCTCTCTCTCTCTCTCTCTCTGTGTTTCCACTAAGGCCTTCCCTGCTCTCATCTCTCCCTCATCCCCTACAGCCATTTCTTGACTCGATCTTCCTCCTCATTAGATCTACAATGGTTTAAGACCTCAGATAACAAGCCAAAGCACAGGATATTCCTCAGATTTTATGGGGGAAAAATTGTCTTAGAGCCGTGACAGAGCAAGGCAGAGTTATGCAAGTTAACATACGGGAGAGGACTAATGTAGTGTAAACCTACCATTTGAGTGGAGAAAACTGAGAATCATGGAAGAAAGGACTAGGAAGGCACACACTGCATAACCTGTTTCCCGGAACGCACACGCGCACGCACGTGTTTCTGGGAAGGGGGAGGGAGTAACCCGTGGGTAGTAAATACCTGACAGCAAGTACTTAACGTCACTGTACTCTCCAGGGACATGATGAAGGGTTCTTCATCTAAGGAGGTGCAGCAATCCTCTACTTCCTGGGATCAAACCTGATTGCCTCTAACTCCCAGGTTTTGCGCTGCCCCGTGGATGTAATAATAATAATAATAATAATATTATTATTATTATTATTATTATTTATTATTATTGGTTTACTATCTCGTGGGTAATTGCACTTGGATCTTCTTCTGGTTTAAATAATCTTCTGATCATCTGTGTCATTGTTGTAGTCTTGAAATGTAGAGTCTTTAAAAAAAAAATTAACAATATCTAGAAATGCATATTTTTTGTAGATTTTTTTCTTTTACAGAAATACATTTAAAATCACTTGCCTGTGATAAATTACTTGTTTGTGGAAAATTACTTGCCTGTGAAAAATCACTTACCTTTGAGAAATCACTTGCCTGTGAAAGATCACTTGCCTGTTAATAGCACGAGTTGATCTTTGAGCACAAACTATTTGTTTGGGGAGAACAATAACGTTATTTTAACTTCGTCACTTTTCGTCATTCTTCTGATACTTTTAGTGGCACTGACTCTCTGGGGATACCACTGAGGTGGGTTCACACTTAATACACGCGTGTGGGTGTGCCAGTCGCACTTAATACACGCGTGTGGGTGTGCCAGTCGCACTTAATACACGCGTGTGGGTGTGCCAGTCGCACTTTATACACACACACACACACACACACGCACACACACACACACACACACACACACGCACACACACACACACACACACGCACACACACACGCACACACACACACACACACACACACACACACACACACACACACACACACGTAAACACACACGCACGCGCGCGCGCGCACACGCACACACACACACACACACACACACACACACACACACACACAGTGTTTATATTACATTATACACAGACGCGCGCGCCAGTGTGTGTGTACTCACCTGTTTGTGGTTTCAGGGGTCGATTCATAGCTCCTAGCCCCGCCTCTTCACTGATTGCTACTGGGTCCTCTCTGTCTCTCCCTCCTCCATGAGCTTTATCAAACCTCGTCTTAAAAGTATGTATGGTTCCTCCCTCCACTACGTCACTTTCTAGGCTATTTCACTTCCCGACAATTCTATAACTGAAGAAATACTTCCTAACATCCCTTTGACTCATAGGAGTCTTCAACTTCTAATTGTGACCCCTTGTTTGTGTCCCATCTCTGGAACATCCTGTCTTTGTCCACTTTGTCAATTCCTCGCATTATTTTATATGTCGTTATCATGTCTCCCCTGATCCCCCTGTTCTCCAGTGTCGTCAGGCCGATTTCCTCTAACCTTTCTTCGTAGGACAATCTCCTTAGCTCTGAGACTAGTCTTGTTGCAAACCTTTGCACTTTCTCTAATTTCTTCACGTGCTTGACCAGGTGTGGATTCAAAACAGGTGATGCATACTCCAATATGGGCCTAATGTACACGGTGTACAGAGTCTTGAACAATTCCTTACTGAGGTATAGAACGCTATCCTCAGGTTTGCCAGGAGCCCGTATACTGCAACAGTTATCTGATTGATGTACGTCTCAGGAGATGTGCTCGGTATTATACTCACCCCAAGATCTTTTTATTTGAGTGAGGTTTGCAGTTTTTGGCCGCATAGACTATACTCTGTCTGCGGTCTTCTTTGCCCTTCCCCGATCTTCATGACTTTGCATTTGGCGGGGTTAAATTCAAGGAGCCAGTTGCTGGAACAGGTGTGTGTACTCGCCTAGTTGTGGTTGCAGAGGTCGATTCATAGCTCCTGGCCCCACCTCTTCACTGGTCGCTACCGGGTCACTTCCTGCTCCTTGCACTTTATCATATGTGTATGTGTGTGTGTGTGTGTGTGTGTGTGTGTGTGTGTGTGTGTGTGTGTGTGTGTGCGTGCGTGCGTGCGTGCGTGCGCTTGCGTGCGCGCAATAAAGCGAACGGAATCCTTGGCTTTATATCAAGAAGCATAAATAATAGGTCCTCAGGTTGTTCTTCAACTCTATATATCGTTGGTTAGGCCTCATTTATATTATACTGCATAGTTCTGGTCGCCATGTTACAGAATGGATATAAATGCATTGGAAAACGTACGAAGGAGGATGACAAAGTTGATCCCATGTATCAGAAATCTTCCCTATGAGGATAGGCTGAGGGCCCTGAACCTGCACTCTTTAGAAAGGCGTAGAATTAGGGGGGATATGATTGAGGTGTATAAATGGAAAACAAGAATAAATAAAGGGAATGTAAATAACGTGCCAAAAATATCTAGCCAAGACAGGACTCGCAGCAGTGGTTTCAAGTTCGAAAAATTCAGTTTCAGGAAGATATAGGAAAGCACTGATTTGGTAATAGAATTGTGCATGAATGGAACAAACTTTCGAGTACCGTCATAGAAGCTAAAACGTTGTGTAGTTTTAAAAATAGGTTAGATAAATACATGAGTGAGTGTGGGTGGGTGTGAGTTGGACCTGATTAGCTTGTGCTGATAGGTCTGATGCCGTGTTCCTTCCTGAAGTGGATGTGACCTGGACCTAACTAGGTTGGGTCAGTGGTATAAACCGGTAGGTGACTTGGACCTGCCTTGCATGGGCCAGTATGCCTGCTGCAGTGTTCCTTCTTATGTATGTGTTAGTGCGTGCGTGCGCAAATCACATTTCATACAAGCCCGACAATTACGATTTTTTAGTGTATTTTATAAATTATTTTACATGTATCCAGCTTCACCAGTGTAATATATGTTTGTATATTATTTGCTGCTTCTCTGTTTAATATCAATTATTAATGTTTACTGTTAGCATTGTTATTGCAACAAGAATATCGATCATTTTTTGATAGTTACCTGGAGGTTGCTTCGGGGGTCAACGTCCCCGCGGTCCGGTCCTCGACCAGGCCTCCCTGTGGATCAGGGCCTGATCAACCAGGCTGTTACTGCTGGCCGCACACAGTCCATCGTATGAACCATAGCCCGGCGGCCCGGGCACTGACTTTAGGTATATATCCAGTTTCTTCTTGATATTCAGGGGTCTGTTGGTAAACCCGTGTAGAATAATTATGTCATCTGACCTTTCTTTCAAAGAACACATTAAGACAAAGGTCACGACAGCCAGAAGGATGACGGGGTGGGTAATGAGAACTTTCAGAGCAAGAGAAATAATGGCAATGCTCCTTCATTTGGAATATTGATCAGTGTTGACGGCCCCGTTCAGGGCTGGAGAAATCAAGCTGGGACAAATAGAGATCATTTACTGCCCGCATAGATCAAAAAAAGCATTTAATTACTGGGAACGCCTTAGTGTCTTAAATATGTACTCGATGGAGCGGAGGAGAGAGAGATACATGATAATATATACCTGGAAAGTACTCGAGGGCCTGGTCTCAAATCTTCACACCGCCATAAGAACATACTGGAGCGAGAGATATGGGAGGAAGTGCAAAATAAATCCAGTGAAAAGCAGGGGTGTGGTGGGCACAATAAAGGAACACTGTATCAGCATCCGTGACTCCAGATTATTCAACATCTTAACAGGATATATCAGAAGCACTGCTAGAACAATTGTACAAGTCTTCAGGAGGAAATTGGACAAGTATCTTCATTAGGTTCCAGATCAACCAGACTGTGATGGATATGTGTGGCAGCGGCCTCCAACAGCAACAGCCTGGTTGACCAGGCTAGCACCAGATGAACCTGGCCCATGGCTGGGCTCCGGGAGTAAAAAGACTCTCGAAACTCATTAAAGGTATATATCAAAGGTAAGTATGATGGGAAGCTCTTCAACAGTCTTGGGTCCCGGACACTTATTGTGTTGTCTCTCATTGTACTCATGGTACCCCAGCTATTGATTGGGGGAATGTTGCAATCAGCTGATCTGTGTCTTTTGCCTTCGTAAGGAGTGATGGATTTCTGTGTGTAAATTTAGGATCAGTCCCTCTAGGATTTTCCAGATGTAGATTATGATGAATCTTTCTCGCAAGTGTTTCAGGGAGTAAACGTCAAGGGACTTCAAACGTTCCCAGTAATTAAGGTGGTTGAACTATATTTGCAGTGAAGGCTTTTCGTACATTCTCTCACGCTGACATCCTGTTTCCCTTTGCTTTTTTCATGCCCCCCCTCCACCCCCACCACACACACATCCCGTTTATCCTGGCCCAAGGCCGGGCTCTGGAAGAAGAAAAACTCTCGACTCATCAAAGGTAAAGGTATATTTAGCACTTCATTATATTACGTTTATCAATGTCACTTTTAATAAATTAACACAATTTTGTCCTGTTTCACCATAATTTTGTTCAGTGTGAAATGGAAACTTTTTTTTTTTGTCACTGGCAGGATTACTGATTATTTGTCTGTCTCATGAACACGTAAGATGACAGGTATATTTTACAAGCTTCTACTTACAGTCATAATACTGATACCCAAGTCATTGCTTCCCTGTGTGCTTATTAATTATCAGTCATGTATTGTGACCTTGCCAACCTAGGAGCTCTGGTCTGAGTCCGGGCCGTGTGGTACAATCCCCAGAACCACTAACAGATTCACCCGATTAAAAATCTCGTATTGCACACGGACATCAATTTGGAACACACGGAACACACAGTTTCACACTGCTGCACCACATTCATAATTTGTATTGCTTGCAATATATCGTGTCTGATTTGAATGCTGCAGTAATACTGTACGCCTTGCTCTGGTTGTGGTGGGTGTTGGCGAGTTGAAGTGGGTTGTGATAGATGTTGGTGGGTCTAGTCTTGTGTATGCTGTGTACAGTGATGTGACTAATTATTTTAATATATATATATATATATATATATATATATATATATATATATATATATATATATATATATATATATATATATATATATATATATATATATATATATGTCGTGCCGAATATGTAAAACTGGTCAATTAGCAAGAACTCATTTAAAATTAAGCCCTTTCTAAAATTTTCTCTTATAGATTTAAAGATATATTTTTTCATTAATGTTAATGTAAAAATTTATAATTTTGCTCCAAAAGGAACTTAGAAAACTTACCTAACCTTATTATAACAAGCACAATTTATTTTAGCCTAACCCAACTAAATATATTTTACATTTGTTTACAATAATTTAATACTAAACAAACACAGTGAAATATATTTTTTTCGTTAGATTCAGAATGATTTTGGCGAAATTATTGTATACACAAATTTTCGCTTGTCCTATATGGCAAGATGAGCGTTGCTATTTAAGCCAAGATCGCAAGTTCTGCCTATTCGGTACGACATATATATATATATATATATATATATCTATATATATATATATATATATCTATATATATATATATATATATATATATATATATATTTATTTATTTATTTATTTATATATTTTTTCAGTGCGACTAACCAAGGACTCGAATCCATGTCGTTTTGGCCCGCCTCATGGTGAGCAAAAATCACATGGCGCTCTAACCCACAAGACCACCAAATCCTACAAGAATCAAGCATCCAGCAGAGCTAGATGTTTTATCTTGATCCGAGGACATACGGTGGTGTGGATGCCTCTGAGCTAATTTCATTCTACTCCCCGTTTGGTGTACTAGCCTCCACAAGCAGTATTTTATATTACTGTAACCACGAACGAGTGGTATTTAATCAATAACAACATTGCGACTAGCCAAGGACTCTGCTGGGTGTTTGATTCTTGTAGGATTTGATGGTCCTGTGGGTTAGAGCGTCATGTGATTTTCGCTCACCATGAGGCGGGCCAAAATGACATGGGTTCGAGTTCTTGGCTAGTCCCAGTGTTGTTATTGATTAAATGCCACTCGTTCGTGGTTACAATAATATTGACTTAACCTCAGCAAGGGGCTAGTAACAAAGGTAACCCAGAGAGTCAAGCAGTTTAGCTTATTTCCATTATGGTTCTTGTCTTCTTTCACATGCTGCAATCTATTACAGTCCATTAACGCTCAGGTCCCTGTTTACTGCTAGGTAAACATAGGAAGCAGGTGTAAGGAGAAATATACGCAAATGCAGTATAATGCGATCCTTTATTGACTACTAGAGAGTACATGAGTTTATATAAGGAGCATCGTGACGTGAAGAGTCAGATGGGAAATGCTGAGAAGAGGTTAGATTTGAGAAGAATTTGCATGTCATGGGCAAGTAAGTTTTTTTTTCTGTGCAGGATAACGATGATGAAGTTTTTTGGTAGACATGTCTGTATGTCTCAACGCGCCGGGGAATAGAACCCAGGTCCTTCGGCTGTGAGCCTGGGATATATAGTGTGATAGAACGGGCAAGGTGGTGTGACGTCAGTGGTTGTCAGTGACGTCACAGGTCGGCAGTGTGCCAGAACTTGGCAATGATTGGGCAGGTGAGGTGGGCGATGCTACAGCTGTGTTATTACCAGTTCCTACTTGCAAGAACACAACTGGTGGTACTCGTGCTGTCTCTGCAGAGCAACACGCAAAGTTATCCCTCAAGATACTTTGGGGAATACCGTCTTTTTCAAACAGAAATTCTTCGTTTGTAATAAATTTTTTTTTAATCTGTTTTGTAGTTTACCAATTAGTCTCGAATTACAAAATTGTAGTAATTTTTTTTTCCTAAATTCGAGTAAATACATTGTGTATTGAGGGTTGTTTGCGGAGGTCGATTCTCGGCTCCTAACCACGCATTTTAGGTAAAGTCAGGCAGCATTATTGTATTGTCTGGGAGACAGTCTTGCGAGGTCAGCCTGTACCAGTAATATCTGGCATCCAGGTCTTGTGCATACCTACACTTGAACTTGTGTTTAAGATTTGCTTTATCACTTCCTCGTCCTACTTCATTTGTAAGGGGCCACCCTGAGACTAACACTTCTTCTCAAATCTTCCAGACTTTAGAAACAAGGTAGAGAATTAGTGAAACATGAGATGAAACTGAATTACCATTTTCAGTTTCCTTTATTTAATTTATTAGTTATTCCTTGCCTGACCATGTTTCAGTCTTGCCTGACCATGTTTCAACCTTGTCTGACCATGTTTCAATCTTGTCTGACCATGTTTCAGCCTTGCCTGACCATGTTTCAGTCTTGCCTGACCATGTTTCAGCCTTGCCTGACCATGTTTCAGCCTTGCCTGACCATGTTTCAGCCTTGCCTGACCATGTTTCAGTCTTGCCTGACCATGTTTCAGTCTTTCCTGACCATGTTTCAGCCTTGCCTGACCATGTTTCAGCCTTGCCTGATCATGTTTCAGCCTTGCCTGACCATGTTTCAGCCTTGCCTGATCGTTTCAGCCTTGCCTGACCATGTTTCAGCCTTGCCTGACAATGTTTCAGCCTTGCCTGACCATGTTTCAGCCTTGTCTGGCCATGTTTCAGCCTTGTCTGACCATGTTTTAGATTTATCTGATCATGTTTCAGCCTTGCCTGACCATGTTTCAACCTTGCCTGACAATGTTTCAGTCTTGCCTGACAATGTTTCAGCCTTGTCTGACCATGTTTCAGCCTTGTCTGACCATGTTTCAGCCTTACCCGACCATGTTTCAGCCTTGCCTGGCCATGTTTCAGCTTTGCCTTACCATGTTTCATCCTTGCCTACAGCCATTAACGAGTGTATTCAATGCGTCCATCCTTACCAGTGTTGTGCCTGAGTTGTGGAAGATGGCTAATGTGGTTCCTATATTCAAATCAGGGGATAAGTCCACTCCTTCAAATTACCGTCCAATAAGCCTGACATCTATAGTGGGCAAGTTATTAGAATCAATTATAGCTGACATTATCAGAAGTCACCTTGAAGAGCATAACTTGATAAATGAATCTCAGCATGGATTCACAAGAGGTCGTTCCTGCCTGACAAACTTACTGACGTTCTTCAATAGAACATTTGAGGCAGTTGACAGTAATAAGGAATATGATATTGTTTATTTGGATTTTAGTAAAGCCTTCGACAGAGTACCTCACAAGAGACTCTTAAGAAAAGTGGCAGCTCATGGTATAGGAGGTAAAGTTCTAGCATGGATTGAGGCATGGCTTACCAATAGAAAGCAGAGAGTTACCATTAATGGAGTGAAATCTGAATGGGGATTAGTCACTAGTGGCGTTCCACAAGGATCAGTTTTAGGCCCTCTCTTGTTCATAATTTACATTAATGACCTTGATGAAGGGATTACTAGTGACATGAGTAAGTTTGCTGATGATACAAAGATAGGCCGTATAATTCACTCTGAGGAGGATATCAATGAACTCCAGGACGATTTGAACAAATTAATGTCTTGGTCTGAGAAATGGCAGATGAAGTTTAATGTGGATAAGTGTAAGGTACTTGCCCTTGGTAATGAAAATAACCCTCGAAGCTATAATCTAGGTGAAGTAGAGCTTGGTCATACAGAATGTGAAAAAGACTTGGGAGTCATGGTAAGCAGAAATCTAAAGCCAAGACAGCAGTGCCTCAGTGTGCGCAACAAGGCCAACAGATTACTTGGATTTATCTCAAGAAGTATAAGTAACAGAAGTCCAAAAGTTATTTTACAGCTCTATACATCACTAGTGAGGCCTCATTTAGATTATGCTGCTCAGTTTTGGTCCCCTTACTACAGGATGGACATAGACTCATTAGAGAACATACAGAGAAGAATGACTAAAATGATTTACTGTGTAAGGAACCTCCCGTATGAAGATAGACTTAAAGCCTTAAATCTCCACTCTCTGGAGAGGCGTAGAATGAGGGGAGATATCATTGAAGTGTATAAGTGGATGACGGGCATAAACAGGGGAGACATTAATAAAGTACTGAGGGTGTCGAACCAGGTAAGAACCAGGAATAATGGATTTAAGTTGGATAAATTTAGATTTAGAAAGGACATAGGTAAGTACTGGTTTTCTAACAGAGTTGTAGATGCGTGGAACAGTCTTCCCAGTGGGGTGATAGAGGCTAGGACCTTGGGTAGCTTTAAGAAGAGACTGGACAAATATATGAGTGGGAGGGGCTGGGTTTGATTGGTGTTGGGGGGTGCTGGAGTTGTTTCTTGAGTAGCTCTAGGTAGTTGTCGTTTTGATAAGGACCTGCCTCGTATGGGCCAGTAGGCCTTCTGCAGTGTTCCTACATTCTTATGTTCTTATGTTCTTGCCTGATCATGTTTCAGCCTTGCCTGACAATGTTTCAGCCTTGCCTGACCATGTTTCATCCTTGCCTGATCATGTTTCAGCCTTGATCATGTTCCAACCTTCCCTGAGCCATTTCACGTGATGAATGGTTTGAAAAACCGACAAGTTGAAGATTGAGACACTTATGCAGCATATGGGAATCTTTATTCAGGAAACGTTTCGCCACACAGTGGCTTCATCAGTCCAATACAAAGAGGAAGACGTAAGGAGAGGATGAGAATGAGGTAATCAGTCCCTCAACCTGGAGTCGATGTGTTCAGTCCATCAATCTTGTAGAATGTACAGCATAGGGCCGTAGACGTGGCTTATATACTGTAGTGAGGTGACGTGAAGCAGATGGAGGCGGGGTCATAGTGGTACCATCCACTAGTCGAAGTAGGTCTTCGTCCAAAGGTTGAACAAGTGTTGAAGAATTCTTTGTAACAAGACCCCATGATGCTGCCGTGTCTGACAGTTGTTCAACCTTTGGACGAAGACCTACTTCGACTAGTGGATGGTACCACTATGACCCCGCCTCCATCTGCTTCACGTCACCTCACTACAGTATATAAGCCACGTCTACGGCCCTATGCTGTACATTCTACAAGATTGATGGACTGAACACATCGACTCCAGGTTGAGGGACTGATTACCTCATTCTCATCCTCTCCTTACGCCTTCCTCTTTGTATTGGACTGATGAAGCCACTGTGTGGCGAAACGTTTCCTGAATAAAGATTCCCATATGCTGCATAAGTGTCTCAATCTTCAATAGTTGTAAACTGTAGTTTACGACTGTGTATGTTGGGCAATAGTTTACGACTGTGTATGTTGGGTAATAGTTTACGACTGTGTATGTTGGGTAATAGTTTACGACTGTTACTCAGCTGAGTTCGGCAATTAATTATAATTGTAATTTAAAAATATTAAGATGATTTTTAAGCTGAGATTATATGTTGTACAAATTATATAAAAAAAGGTAGCCTGACCTAACAAAAGCCATCTAACGTGATCTTACTTCTCCATCGGTAGTGGCGCGTCTTTGTTTACACTCTGCCAGCGCGTGACACGACTTATTATGAGGTGTTGATTGGCTGAGACGTGCTGTGCAACCAGAATGAATATGTGATGAATGGTTTTGAAAACCGACAGGTTGAAGAATTGAGACACTTATGCAACACATGGGAATCTTTATTGAAGAAACGTTTCGCCACACAGTGGCTTCATCAGTCCAATACAAAATAGAAATGGGTAAGGAGAAGAGGAGTTTGAGTTAATCAGTCCCTCAATCTGGAATCGATGTGTTGAGTCCATCAATCTTGTAGGAAGTGCAGCGTAGGTTGTTGTTAAAGATTCGCCGGTATTCTCCCGGCCCGGGCCCTTCCAAGTGGTGGCCCGGCACTGGCTCCCTGTCTAGGGAGTGTCTGAGACCTAAGTCTCCCATGGGAGGAGGCACAAGTACCCCCCTCATTCTAACGGTGCAGCGTAGGGCCAGAGAGGTGGCTTATATACTGCAGACAGATGAGGTGAAGCAGGAGGAGGCGGGATCACAGTGTATTCTCTGTATTCACTGTATTCTCTAATATCTCCCAGGATAACTTGCATGAGAAATACTTATTTCACGATGTTCATACCTGGAGGGTGTTTCGGGGGTCAACGCCCCCGTCCATGACCAGGTTGTACGTATTGTTAAATGTACACTAATGCCAGAATTCCGCCAGTAGTAGTCTGTAACTACAGCCAAAGTACTTCCTATGGTTCTCCTTTTTCATACACATATTTAGCTGATATACGAACCCTTCTTTCTCCCCCTCCCTCCTTCCCTTGGCTCCTCGCTTGTCTAATAATTTACAAATATCAACTCTAATCCCCTGAGTATTTTGTATGCCATAATCATATCTTCTCAGGACATCCTCTCTGATAGGGTTATTGCGTTGAGTTCCGTAAGCTTCTCCAAGTAGCTCATCCCCTAACCTCTGTTTCCCTAGGCGGCGGGTGTTGACACAATGTTGTCTAATTGTGCGTATGTTACCCTGGTTTTCACTGGGGTTATTCTAGTACATTGTTCCCTAAATCTTTAACTCTTTCAAGTTTTTTTATAAGAGCGTGCAGACCATACCCTCCAGTATCGTCTATATACATATGAGGTATATTAATTTATTACATTATGTATTATTAGGGGGAATTACCAACAGCTCAAATCATTTCGTAATTAGCCGGGCTGTGGCACCAACAGCCCGGTCGATCAGGCAGTAACCGGGAAGCCTGATCTGGGACTGGCGCCCAAGTCCATGGTCATCTCTATAGAACGCTTGGCAGTAGAGTTGTCAAGCTATTCCTGGTGACAGTTTAATATATGCTTCTTTTAGCTGAAGAGGCCGTGTGACATGGCCGCAGGGGCAGTGACCCCCGAAATCGACGCAAGGCAATTTCCCCTCCAAGAAAAAAAGTCCAGATGCTTGAAGTGTTCCCAGTAGTGCAGATGTTTAATTGATTCTATGCGGGCAGTATACTATCAGTGTAGAATTTCCATTTCTGCTATCTTTCCTGCCGTGCAAGGTCTACATGGAGGTTGTTCGAGGGTCAACGTACCCGCGGGCAATTCTTTGACCAGGTCTCCTGGTGGATCAGTGCCTGATCAACCAGGCTGTTACTGCTTCGTACGTAATACAACGTACGAACCACAGCCCTGCTGGTCGGGTACTAACTTAAGTATTTATTCACTTCCCTCTTGAATACATCCAGTAAGCATAGTGAAATATTAGCCTTCAGGGCGCCACTAATTTCAAAAGTATCATAATTTTAATTTCTAGTAGGTTCTCTTATTTGTCGGCTCAAAGCAAATTTTTCGCAAAGTCGTGTTTTTTTTTTTTTAGTAAAGCTACAAAACTTCCTGGTACTATTTTTGCCACATTACTTGTTTTGTAGTCTTTTACATTAGCAAGTTTTACAAATTCTGCTGAAGTTGTACGGTTGGCGTGTTCTGGATATTATATGGCGAGATTCTTACTAAGATCTTTCTCATTGTGCATTGTCTGCAGCGTCACGCCTCTCGGGTTGTGTTCTTTGTCTAGTCTTTTCACCTTTTTTTTTCATTAATTTGCATTCGTCACACTTGCAGCCTCTCCCTGCCTTCTCCGGTTATCTTTGTTATTGACTTCACATCATCTACAAGTAGTGATGAGTGTGTGCACTATTTTTGTACATACAAATATGTACGTACACACACATGACCGTAAGTATGTGAAGCTGATATGTGGTTGGTGGAAGGGTGATAAGTAGGTAGGTAGGTCAGTAGAGTAGGTTAAAATTAGCCTGGTGGTAGTGTGTTAAGACGGGCGTTGTAAACCCACTGTACTGAGTGAGCAGCCAGCGACCTTCCGCTAGTGGCTGCACGTCTCCTTTGATACTCTGGTGTTTATTAGCGGTGGTGAGCACAGTGGCACTCGTTGTGGCACACCAGAGATTACCACTTGAACCTGTACTTTAATGGCGTTTTGTACACCACGTACATGTGGCCACTTGTGTGAATGGTATTGCCAGCCATATTATACTACCACCAGGGGCTTGGTCGCAGAATTGTTTTAATTTTTGACCAAAGCTATAACAGTGATACAGACAGGTAAAGGTAGGGAAATAAGTAATACGAGAGTGTGTGTGTGTGTGTGTGTGTGTATTCACCTATTTGTACTCGCCTATTTGTGGTTGCAGGGGTCGAGTCTTGTGTGTGTGTGTGTGTACTCACCTAGTTGAGGTTGCGGGGGTCGAGTCCGAGCTCCTGGCCCCGCCTCTTCACTGATCGCTACTAGGTCACTCTCCCTGAGCCGTGAGCTTTATCGTACCTCTGCTTAAAGCTATGTATGGATCCTGCCTCCACTACATCGCTTCCCAAACTATTCCACTTACTGACTACTCTGTGGCTGAAGAAATACTTCCTAACATCCCTGTGATTCATCTGTGTCTTTAGCTTCCAACTGTGTCCCCTTGTTACTGTGTCCAATCTCTGGAACATCCTGTTTTTGTCCACCTTGTCAATTCCTCTCAGTATTTTGTATGTCGTTATCATGTCCCCCCTATCTCTCCTGTCCTCCAGTGTCGTCAGGTTGATTTCCCTTAACCTCTCCTCGTAGGACATACCTCTTAGCTCTGGGACTAGTCTTGTTGCAAACCTTTGCACTTTCTCTAGTTTCTTTACGTGCTTGGCTAGGTGTGGGTTCCAAAACTGGTGCCGCATACTCCAATATGGGCCTAACGTATACGGTGTGTGTGTGTGTGTGTGTGTGTGTGTGTGTGTGAGAGAGAGAGAGAGAGAGAGAGAGAGAGAGAGAGAGAGAGAGAGAGAGAGAGAGAGAGAATTGAGAGTAAGAGACGGGATTCTAATGTAGCAGGTGTAGGTGAAGAAGATAGGTATTAAAGGTTTCTTATCACATAACTTTCGAGAACACTGAAAGCTTTTGGGGAGGTTTTGGTACTTAACGGCTTGATTCCCGACCAGCCTTCTGGTTGGTAACGTAGTCTTCCAGACTCTTCGTGCTATCACTTCGAAATTATTTTAGAAAAGAGAAAAAAAATAAGAAAACAAATATACAGGCTCGTAGTCCAAGCAAATTCTCAGGCAGCAGTAACTTAGGCCTAGGGCTATAAAGGTTAACTTGTTAGTGTAATAGCCTAACACCTTTGATGAATGGTGTCGTAAGCTGGCTTTGTTATAATAAATTAATGTCAATATTTCATAATTATTATTTACGTTTTTTAGTTAGGCTTCTGCATTCAAAATTCTAGGGAAGGGGGATTGATTTGGTAAGGTTCGTCAGGAAACTGAAGTGTTTCCTGACGCGGCTCTTAGACCAAAATCTGGAGCTTTTGGTAATCTGACCGAGGCCTTCCGCTGGCTTACCGGTTCACTTCTTTTAAAACTGTTATAATTTTAACCATTTTTTTCGTATTGACTTGGGAAGGGGGAACTGCTTCCTTTGTTCTCTCTTCCAGTGACTGCTGCCCTGATAACACATTTTTGTAACTAGAGAAGTATATATCTGTTGTCTACTGGCAGTTCACAACAACAGCCTGATTGAACAGGCACTAACAAGGAAGCTTGGCCAAAGGCCAAGCTGGTATGGTAGAAAAGTCCTCGAAATCAAACGCAGGTGTAACAGATATATAATTTTTAATATAATGATCGGTGGACTATAGCTTGGATAACGAATAACACTCTGTGTATAACGGTTATAATTCTGTGAAACCTGTATTTGGCTGCACGTAGGAGACAAACTTACGACGACGTTTCGGTCCGACTTTGACCATTAACTAGTAACAGAGAGAAGTGCGAAGAGAAGGGGGGCTTTACTTTTCTTTATTGTTGATACTAATGAAACCTAAAATATTTGTGTCACCACACCTCTGTGAGAGACTTTTATCAGTTTATAAGGGGGAGGTAAAATGTGATGTGTGGGGTTGGTGTTGCGTGTAAGCCAGGCCTTTCAGTATATTACCCAGCGATTATATTAGGATGTAAATATTACGTATTATGGTTTGGTTGCCAAGGGGCATTAAGTCGTTCAAAAATAAAATTAAGCCGAATAGCTGGCTCTACGTCGATTTATTGACATTATATCCTGACTGCTGTCAAAAAATCCTGACTGGTATTTTAAAATCTATTTGCTAGTGAACTGTTTGGTTGTCAAGGGACATTTAGATCATTCAAGATTAAAAGTAAGCTCTAATAGTTTATTAATCAGATGTAAATTTGTTTTTATAAAAATGTGCTAATTGTGTTATACATTTTTCAGGTAAGTGTGGGTGATGTGGAGTAGCTGCTGGTGAAGGGTAGGTGGTGCTCTCGTCTAGTTACCCCCTTCCCCTATCCTTCCTCTCCCGACGTTGGGTCACCTTAAAGAGGTGGTGAGGTTTGAGCTGTTGGTGCCCAGGTGGTTAGGGATGCCTCCCTTCTCTTGGAGGTTTGTCACTCTCTCCATAAAATACTCTCATGGCAAACAATATACGCTCTTTCCGCATAAATAATGGGGATATTTTTCTTTTCGTCTAAATTTGCATTGACTTCTAGCCAGTGGCTTGAAACTGTTTATGGATATGACTTGTGGATTGTGAATACGTAATTGATTTTGAATAGTTTTTCTTGTTTTGGGATTATTTATATAATGATAATGAATATATTAAATGCTATATAGCAGAGGTCCCAGGAGGCAGTTTGAATGATAAATTCCCCTTACATCAGTCAATAATGGAACCGACCAGATTAGAAAAGACCCTTGACCTTATATTCCAGCCCCTCCTCTTAACCACAGACATTATGGCACTGTTGTAAAAACACTTAAATGGTTAACAGTTGACGGAGCCTTGAGCAGGTGAAACATGACTTCGTACATGAGCAGCACGCAATGACTCAAGTGGTACATTTTTTATGAATAAATAAATAATATATATATATATATATATATATATATATATATATATATATATATATATATATATATATATATATATATATATATATATATATATATATATGGTATAAACCTTGGTAATAAATACCGACAAGTTGAACCATCAATAAAGTTTACACTTGAACTCGAAAATGATGGCAAACTTCCTTTCCTCGACGTTCTACTGTGCAGATCTCCCGACAGTGACAAACTTCTCTTCAAAGTGTATAGATAACCTACCAACAAGGACGATCTTATACACTTTATTCACACCAAGACACCCGCACTAAGAGAGGAGTCCTCATTGGCTTCTTCTTGAGAGCTCTTCGCATCTCCAGCCCTTGTTTTCTAGAAGAAGAATGCACTTACATAACACAAGCCTTTACACGTCTTCAGTTCCCATCTTTCTTCATCCGAAATTGCAGACTCAAGGCACAAGCTATCCTCAACAAACCGCCCATGGAACAGCCCCCTAAACAGTTCATAGTACTCCCATGTGGCGATGTTGCCACGAATACTCGCCGGGCACTTGCTATGAGTAACATCAACGTTTCCACCATAAACACATCTATCAAAGACCTCACTACGAAACACAGCCCCACACCTCTAACTTCTACAGCAGGCGTCTACACTATCCCTTGTGGGTTCTGTCCCAAGAAATATGTTTACCTGGAGTTTACCTGGAGAGAGTTTCGGGGGTCAACGCCCCCGCGGCCCGGTCTGTGACCAGGCCTCCTGGTGGATCAGCGCCTGATCAACCAGGCTGTTGCTGCTGGCTGCACGCAAACCAACGTACGAGCCACAGCCCGGCTGATCAGGAACTGCCTTTAGGTGCTTGTCCAGTGCCAGCTTGAAGACTGCCAGGGGTCTGTTGGTAATCCCCCTTATGTGTGCTGGGAGGCAGTTGAACAGTCTCGGTCCCCTGACACTTATTGTATGGTCTCTTAACGTGCTAGTGACACCCCTGCTTTTCATTGGGGGGATGGTGCATCGTCTGCCAAGTCTTTTGCTTTCGTAGTGAGTGATTTTCGTGTGCAAGTTCGGTACTAGTCCCTCTAGGATTTTCCAGGTGTATATAATCATGTATCTCTCCCTCCTGCGTTCCAGGGAATACAGGTTTAGAAACCTCAAGCGCTCCCAGTAATTGAGGTGTTTTATCTCCGTTATGCGCGCCGTGAAAGTTCTCTGTACATTTTCTAGGTCGGCAATTTCACCTGCCTTGAAAGGTGCTGTTAGAGTGCAGCAATATTCCAGCCTAGATAGAACAAGTGACCTGAAGAGTGTCATCATGGGCTTGGCCTCCCTAGTTTTGAAGGTTCTCATTATCCATCCTGTCATTTTTCTAGCAGATGCGATTGATACAATGTTATGGTCCTTGAAGGTGAGATCCTCCGACATAATCACTCCCAGGTCTTTGACGTTGGTGTTTCGCTCTATTTTGTGGCCAGAATTTGTTTTGTACTCTGATGAAGATTTAATTTCCTCATGTTTACCATATCTGAGTAATTGAAATTTCTCATCGTTGAACTTCATATTGTTTTCTGCAGCCCACTGAAAGATTTGGTTGATGTCCGCCTGGAGCCTTGCAGTGTCTGCAATGGAAGACACTGTCATGCAGATTCGGGTGTCATCTGCAAAGGAAGTCACGGTGCTGTGGCTGACATCCTTGTCTATGTCGGATATGAGGATGAGGAACAAGATGGGAGCTAGTACTGTGCCTTGTGGAACAGAGCTTTTCACCGTAGCTGCCTCGGACTTTACTCTGTTGACGACTACTCTCTGTGTTCTGTTAGTGAGGAAATTATAGATCCATCGACCAACTTTTCCTGTTATTCCTTTAGCGCGCATTTTGTGCGCTATTACGCCATGGTCACACTTGTCGAAGGCTTTTGCAAAGTCTGTATATATTACATCTGCATTCTTTTTGTCTTCTAGTGCATTTAGGACCTTGTCGTAGTGATCCAGTAGTTGAGACAGACAGGAGCGACCTGTTCTAAACCCATGTTGCCCTGGGTTGTGTAACTGATGGGTTTCTAGATGGGTGGTGATCTTGCTTCTTAGGACCCTTTCAAAGATTTTTATGATATGGGATGTTAGTGCTATTGGTCTGTAGTTCTTTGCTGTTGCTTTACTGCCCCCTTTGTGGAGTGGGGCTATGTCTGTTGTTTTTAGTAACTGAGGGACGACCCCCGTGTCCATGCTCCCTCTCCATAGGATGGAAAAGGCTCGTGATAGGGGCTTCTTGCAGTTCTTGATGAACACAGAGTTCCATGAGTCTGGCCCTGGGGCAGAGTGCATGGGCATGTCATTTATCGCCTGTTCGAAGTCATTTGGCGTCAGGATAACATCGGATAGGCTTGTGTTAATCAAATTTTGTGGCTCTCTCATAAAAAATTCATTTTGATCTTCGACTCTCAGTCTGGTTAGCGGCTTGCTAAAAACTGAGTCATATTGGGACTTGAGTAGCTCACTCATTTCCTTGCTGTCATCTGTGTAGGACCCATCTTGTTTAAGTAGGGGCCCAATACTGGACGTTGTTCTCGATTTTGATTTGGCATAGGAGAAGAAATACTTTGGGTTTCTTTCGATTTCATTTATGGCTTTTAGTTCTTCCCGCGATTCCTGACTCCTAAAGGATTCTTTTAGCTTAAGTTCGATGCTTGCTATTTCTCTGACCAGTGTCTCCCTGCGCATTTCTGATATATTGACCTCTTTTAGCCGCTCTGTTATTCTTTTCCGTCGCCTGTAAAGGGAGCGCCTGTCTCTTTCTATTTTACATCTACTCCTCCTTTTTCTTAGAGGAATAAGCCTTGTGCATACATCGAGTGCCACCGAGTTAATCTGTTCTAGGCATAAGTTTGGGTCTGTGTTGCTTAGTATATCTTCCCAGCTTATATCGGTTAGGACTTGGTTTACTTGGTCCCACTTTATGTTTTTGTTATTGAAGTTGTATTTGGTGAATGCTCCCTCGTGACTAGTCTCATTTTGTCGGTCTGAGGCTCCACGCATACATGTCTGAACCTCAATTATGTTGTGATCTGAGTATATTGTTTTTGATATGGTGACATTTCTTATCAGATCATCATTGTTAGTGAAGATGAGGTCTAGTGTATTCTCCAGTCTAGTAGGCTCTATTATTTGCTGGTTTAAATTGAATTTTGTGCAGAGATTTAAAAGCTCGTGTGAGTGTGAGTTTTCATCAGAGCTGCCTCCTGGTGTTATTACTGCAACAATAGGTGAGACAGGCAGAGATCTTGCAGTCCGCCTGAATGAGCATCGAAATGCCTCTAACAGAGATGATGTAAGGTACGCCTGTGTCCTCCACAGACTCCACGGGGCATTTGATGAACTGGCACGAGGCACAACTCGTTCTCACCGAACCAGACCTCAGACGCCGACGGTGCCTAGAAGCCTCACTAATCGCCGTCACCGACACTATAGAACACAACACTGGAAACTACAAAATTTCAAAAACATTGGCATACATGATACTTAAGCAGCACCAACCCAACAACACAGGAGTCACATGATTTCATCGTCTACCCGTCCTCATCATAGGTAGAGGTTGTTTTGATAAGGACCTGCCTCGCATGGGCCAGTAGGCCTTCTACAGTGTTCCTCCATTCTTATGTTCTTCTGACATTCCTCAGGTCACGTGCGTCACATCTCACTCTCCGCGTATATATATAATGTCTTTCTACCTCTGTATGTTAGAAGTGATCAAGGTCCCAGGACCGAAACGTTTTCTAATAAATATGTTATAGCGTTTGCTTACGTGTCTTTCTAAACCATATATATATATATATATATACACACCAATAAATGCATTAATTGAGACTAAACTATGACTTTACTGAAATATGCTAGGAAGATCATATGGGTAATAAACCAATGTTTAGAGAGGATGAGTTCATTATCACTAAAAGTATGATCATAGACTCACATCCAGGGAGGAAAAAAAAGGAAACAAATTAGAAAGAAGATACTCCCTCTACAGGTGAAAGCAAATCACAGAACTTCTCAAGAGGTTCCAGGTTCTCTCAAGAAACAATGGTTACAAACGTGGTAAACTTTGAGCTCAGACTGAAATGCATTATATATTACAAGAGACTGAGGAAGCAATAAACCATTAATGAAATTTAAAAAAATCCAGCATACTTTTTCATACAGAGCAAAAACCACGTCTATTGTTGTGCTCTTGTTTAAAAGTAGATGACAAATAAATCAGGGTAATACTGAAGTCACAGTAACTATAAAAACTAATTAATCAGCTAGTAAATGTTTCAGTTGCGCAGAAACTGATGCAATGTAAAGCGTGGGGAAACGAACGCCCAGTTTAGAGGAGATAGTCTGTCTCAGAATTCATATGAGAAAATGAAATATGCAGACATTACTTTAGTTATACAGATACCTAAGTGTTGCACATGTATCTTACTTATCAACTTGTCGGTATTGTATACTATTGTCATGATCACTTAATTATGCAGTGTTGTTAAAATGACAGACTGGCAAGACATGTGTTTTTTTTTATTATTATCACACTGGCCGATTCCCACCAAGGCAGGGTGGCCCGAGAAAGAAAAACTTTCACCATCATTCACTCCATCACTGTCTTGCCAGAAGGGTGCTTTACACTACAGTTTTTAAACTGCAACATTAACACCCCTCCTTCAAAGTACAAAGTAACTGATCACTTGTGAACCACGAGGAGCCAACAAGACTACCCCAAAGATTTTGCCTCTGTTGTAGAGGAATCTTGAGTTACCCCCCAGGTTGTTCTTGATCAGCAGGTCTTTGGTGTTTTCACTGAACTGTCTGCTGCTGCCACTCATTGCTGAACCGATCATGCAGTGCGCATTGAATTGAATTGCATTTTATGAAGCGCTAAACCGGTGTTGGTTAACCACTGTAATCGTGAAAAGGACACTTAACTTAAGCAGCCAGGTTGGTATTAAGTAACCATTAAAGAGAGTTGATCCATGAGCGGGAGGCTGCGAGAGTGATGAACCCTGGAACCATAACTAGGTAGTTATGGACAAGTTAATTCAGAAGCGCCACACGAGTGAACATGTCGACAAAAACATAACGCGCCATTATTGATATCCGGTAAGAAACTGTAGCATCCCCCAGTGTTCAGAAAACTAGACGAATAACCAGAGAGGAAAATGTATTTCTTCACTTCTCCCCGGGTGAGAGACGTAGAGGTCATTTGGTATGAGGGAGGCACGAGAGGATGGAAATTTGATTCCCTGGTGTGTAATTTCCGTGTGGCCAACACTGGGTAAGGCGTCTGCTGCTGCAGCAGCAACCCAGCCTCACGCACTCCCCACAACACTTCCTCTCCTCACACATTACTCAGCCTCACGCACTCCCCACAACACTTCCTCTCCTCACACATTACTCAGCCTCACGCACTCCCCACAACACTTCCTCTCCTCACACATTACTCAGCCTCACGCACTCCCCACAACACTTCCTCTCCTCACACATTACTCAGCCTCACGCACTCCCCACAACACTTCCTCTCCTCACACATTACTCAGCCTCACGCACTCCCCACAACACTTCCTCTCCTCACGCATTACCCAGCCTCACCCACTCCCCACAACACTTCCTCTCCTCACACATTACCCAGCCTCACGCACTCCCCACAACACTTCCTCTCTTCACACATTACCCAGCCTCACGCACTCCCCACAACTCTTCCTCTCCTCACACATTACCCTGCCTCACGCAATCCCCACAACACTTCCTCTCCACACACAATACCCAGCCTCACGCACTCCCCACAACTCTTCCTCTCCTCACACATTACCCAACCTCACGCACTCCCCACAACACTTCCTCTCCTCACACAATACCCAGCCTCACGCACTTCCCACAACACTTCCTCTCCTCACACAATACCCAGCCTCACGCACTCCCCACAACACTTCCTCTCTTCACACATTACCCAGCCTCATGCACTCCCCACAACACTTCCTCTCTTCACGCATTACCCAGCCTCATGCACTCCCCACAACACTTCCTTGCCTCACACATTACCCAGCCTCACGCACTCCCCACAACACTCCCTCTCCTCACAATACCCAGCCTCACGCACTCCCCACAACACTTCCTCTCTTCACGCATTACCCAGCCTCACGCACTCCCCACAACACTTCCTCTCTTCACGCGTTACCCAGCCTCACGCATTCCCCACAACACTTCCTCTCTTCACGCATTACCCAGCCTCACGCACTCCCCACAACACTTCCTCTCTTCACGCATTACCCAGCCTCATGCAATCCCCACAACACTTCCTTGCCTCTTACATTACCCAGCCTCACGCACTCCCCACAACACTTCCTCTCCTCACACATTACCCAGCCTCACGCACTCCCCACAACACTTTCTCTCCTCACGCATTACCCAGCCTCACGCACTCCCCACAACACTTCCTCTCTTCACGCATTACCCAGCCAGGCGCTCCCCACAACACTTCCTCTCTTCACGCATTACCCAGCCAGACGCACTCCCCACAACACTTCCTCTTTTCACGCATTACCCAGCCTCGCGCACTCCCCAAAACACTTCCTTTCCTCACACATTACCCTGCCTCGCGCAGTCCCCACAACACTTCCTCTCGTCACACATTACCCAGCCTCACGCACTCCCCACAACACTTCCTCTCCACACACATTACCCAGATTCACGCACTCCCCACAACACTTCCTCTCCACACACATTACTCATCCAGTTTCTGAATTCTCCCTCCTTTTACGTTACGTTCTAGGAGGTTACAAATACTAAAGTCGTATAGCCACAAGCAAATAAAACGGGTGCGACGCCTCTGGCAGCCGGGTGGCTCGAAGATGCTCAACGCTGAAAGCTGGATGACTCGTACGGGTTTGGCGCATGGTTTTTTGAATATATTGTTATTAACGCTACGATCGGCACGTTTTCCACACGTGGTGTGAGGACGGATTTTCCTCTTAGTTTTTATGGGGCTTCTGAACCTCCCAGTTCCTTCATAGGTTCTGAACCTGGCAGTTCCTTCATAGGCTCTGAACCTGCCAGTTCCTTCATACGCTCTGAACCTGCCAGTTCCTTCATAGGCTCTGAAGCTCCTAGTTTCCTTCCTAGGCCCAGAATCTCCCAGCTTCCATCCTAGGCTCGGAAGCTCCATGCACCTTGCTTGTCTTTGAACTTCCCAACCTTCTTCATAAGCTTTGCACCTTCCAAGGCTCTTCAGCTTCCTAAACTCTGCACACCTTACTAAGCTCTTCAGCTTCTTTACGCTTCATCTTCTATAATTAGCTTCAGTCTCACCTTTCCCAGAGCAATTAAGTTGAAAATGGTGTTTCCACACCAGAAGGTGATGATACTCGTCGTCACTTGTTCTCTCTAGACTGGAATATTGCTGTGTCCTAACAATCTCGCTGAAGACAAGAGACTGCAGACCAGGAAAACGTAAAGAAACCCTCCACGGCTCCTATAAATTCAGTCAAGCATCTGAACTACAGGGAACGCTTGAAAGTCACTAGAACTGTACTCTTTGGAACGTAGGCTACAAAAATACATAATCAACTGTGGAGAACCCCACTGGATATAAGTCACTTTGCCTGACATTTTTTGGGGGTTATTCTAGGTAATTTACACTGTATGATAATTTTACTTATGTGTACCTGTGCCTAAATAATATAGTACCTGAAATCACACTAAAATCACAAAGAAAAGCAAGAGGTTTGGCAGACGGTGCAAAATACTTACAGTAAAAAGTAGTGAACTGATGAATATGCTAAGAGATAATAAGTGTACAAACACGGAATTAGGAACAAATCCCTGGTTGTCTTCAAGATGGAACTTGATAAGTTGCTCAGGTCACTTTCTGTTCAGACAGGCTGTGGTGCCTACACTCAACTCCGTGCTACTAGTACCAACAGCCTGGTTGTCCAAGCCATCCACCGGGAGGCCTCGTTTCTGATCTGCCTACGGGGACGTTGACCCCCGGAACGAACTTCAGGTATACCCCAGGTATGTAAGTAGCTTGCATGGAGGACATAACAGGGTGGGCAGGGAGCCACACCCTGCAGCAGGTTGTCACTACTCGTGGCAACAGGGTGGGCAGGGAGCCACACCCTGCAGCAGGTTGTCACTACTCGTGGCAACAGGGTGGGCAGGGAGCCACACCCTGCAGCAGGTTGTCACTACTCGTGGCAACAGGGTGGGCAGGGAGCCACACCCTGCAGCAGGTTGTCATTACTCGTGGCAACAGGGTGGGCAGGGAGCCACACCCTGCAGCAGGTTGTCACTACTCGTGGCAACAGGGAGGGCAGGGAGCCACACCCTGCAGCAGGTTGTCATTACTCGTGGCAACAGGGTGGGCAGGGAGCCACACCCTGCAACAGGTTGTTACTACTCGTGGCAACAGGGTGGGTAGGGAGCCACACCCTGCAGCAGGTTGTCACTACTCGTGGCAACAGGGTGGGTAGGGAGTCACACCCTGCAGCAGGTTGCCACTACTCGTGGCAACAGGGTGGGCAGGGAGCCACACCCTGCAGCAGGTTGTCACTACTCGTGGCAACAGGGTGGGTAGGGAGCCACACCCTGCAGCAGGTTGTCACTACTCGTGGCAACAGGGTGGGCAGGGAGCCACAGCCTGCAACAGGTTGTCACAACAGGGTGGGTAGGAAGCCACACCATGCAGCAGGTTGTCACTACTCGTGAGGCAACAGGGTGGGCAGGGAGCCAAACTCTGCAGCAGGTTGTCACTACTCATGGCAACAGCGTGGGCAGGGAGCCACACCCTGCAGCAGGTTGTCACTACACGTGGCAACAGGATGGGCAGGGAGCCACACCCTGCAGCAGGTTGTCACAACAGGGTGGGCAGGGAGCCACACCCTGCAGCAGGTTGTCACTGCTGGTGGCAACAGGGTGGGCAGGGAGCCACACCCTGCAGCAGGTTGTCACTACTCGTGGCAACAGAGTGGGCAGGGAGCCACACCCTGCAGCAGGTTGTCACTACTCGTGGCAACAGGGTGGGTAGGGAGCCACACCCTGGAGCAGGTTGTCACTGCTCGTGGCAACAGGGTGGGTAGGGAGCCACAACCTGCAGTAGGTTGTCACTGCTTGTGGCAACAGGGTGGGCAGGGAGCCACACCCTGCAGCAGGTTGTCACTACTCGTGGCAACAGGGTGGGTAGGGAGCCACAACCTGCAGTAGGTTGTCACTGCTTGTGGCAACAGGGTGGGTAGGGAGCCACACCCTGCAGCAGGTTGTCACTGCTGGTGGCCTCAGGTACCAACGTTCATTTCCTGTGTTGCTTGTGTCTGCTGCATCGACCTGTCCTCCCCACCACTACCTCCACCCTTGATACCTCCACCCTTCCTACCTCCACCCTTGTTACTTCCACCCTTGCTACCTCCACCCTTGCTACCTCCACCCTTGTTACCTCCACCCTTTTTTCCTCCACCTTTGTTACTTCCACCCTTGCTACCTCCACCCTTGCTACCGCCACCCTTGTTACCTCCACCCTTTTTTCCTCCACCTTTGTTACCTCCACTCTTGCTACCTCCACCCTTGTTACTTCCACCCTTGCTACCTCCACCCTTGCTACCTCCACCCTTGTTTCCTCCACCCTTGCTACCTCCACCCTTGTTTCCTCCACCCTTGCTACCTCCACCCTTGCTACCTCCACCCTTGTTACTTCCACCCTTGTTACCTCCACCCTTTTTTCCTCCACCTTTCTTACCTCCACCCTTGCTACCTCTACCTTTGCTACCTCCACCATTGATACTTCCACCCTTGTTTCCTCCACCCTTGCTACCTCCACCCTTGCTACCTCCACCCTTGTTACCTCCACCCTTGTTTCCTCCACCCTTGCTACCTCCACCCTTGCTACCTCCACCCTTGTTACCTCCATCTTTGTTTCCTCCACCCTTGTTACTTCCACCCTTGTTTATTCCACCCTTGCTACCTCCACCCTTGTTACCTCCACCCTTGTTTCCTCCACCCTTGCTACCTCCACCCTTGCTACCTCCACCCTTGCTACCTCCACCCTTGTTACTTCCACCCTTACTACCTCCACCCTTGCTACCTCCACCCTTGTTTCCTCCACCCTTGCTACCTCCACCCTTGTTACTTCCACCCTTGGTACCTCCACCATTGTTTCCTCCACCCTTTTTTCCTCCGCCTTTGTTACCTCCACCCTTGCTACCTCCACCCTTGCTACCTCCACCCTTGCTATCTCCACTCTTGCTACCTCCACCCTTGCTACCTCCACCCTTGTTTCCTCCACCCTTGCTACCTCCACCCTTGTTACCTCCACCCTTGCTACCTCCACCCTTGTTTATTCCACCTTTGCTACCTCCTCCCTTGTTACCTCCACCCTTGTTACCTCCACCCTTGTTACCTCCACCCTTGCTACCTCCACCCTTGCTACCTCCACCCTTGTTACTTCCACCCTTACTACTTCCATCCTTGCTACCTCCACCCTTGCTACCTCCAACCTTGCTACCTCCACCCTTGTTACTTTTACCCTTGCTACCTCCACCATTGTTTCCTCCACCCTTTTTTCCTCCTCCTTTGTTACCTCCACCCTTGCTACCTCCACCCTTGCTACCTCCACCCTTGCTACCTCCACCCTTGCTACCTCCACCCTTGTTTCCTCCACCCTTGCTACCTCCACCCTTGTTACCTCCACCCTTGCTACCTCCACCCTTGCAACCTCCACCCAGGTTACCTCCACCCTTGCGACCTCCACCCTTGTTACCTCCACCCTTGCTACCTCCACCCTTGCTGCCTCCACCCTTGCTACCTCCACTTTTGCTACCTCCACCCTTGTTACTTCCACCCTTGCTACCTCCACCCTTGTTACTTCCTCCCTTGCTACCTCCACCCTTGTTACCTCCACCCTTGCTACCTCCACCCTTGCTACCTCCACCCGTGCTACCTCCACCCTTGTTACCTCTACCCTTGCTACCCCCACCCTTGTTACCTCCACCCTTGTTACTTCCACCCTTGTTACCTCCACCCTTTTTTCCTCCACCTTTGCTACCTCCACCCTTGCTACCTCCACCCTTGCTACCTCCACCCTTGTTACTTCCTCCCTTGCTACCTCCACCCTTGTTACCTCCACCCTTGTTACCTCCACCCTTGTTACTTCCAACTTTGTTACCTCCACTCTTTTTTCCTCCACCTTTGTTATCTCCACCCTTGCTACCTCCACCCT
The DNA here is from genome assembly GCF_038502225.1 of Cherax quadricarinatus. Taxonomy (NCBI): domain Eukaryota; kingdom Metazoa; phylum Arthropoda; class Malacostraca; order Decapoda; family Parastacidae; genus Cherax; species Cherax quadricarinatus. The sequence continues at coordinate 24,581,939 of NC_091309.1, forward strand.
TGTTACCTCCACCCTTGTTATCTCCACCCTTGCTACCTCCACCCTTGTTACCTCCACCCTTGTTACCTCCACCTTTGTTACCTCCACCCTTTTTCCTCCATCTTTGTTACCTCCACCCTTGCTACCTCCACCCTTGCTACCTCCACCCTTGTTACCTCCACCCTTGTTATCTCCACCCTTGCTACCTCCACCCTTGTTACCTCCACCCTTGTTACCTCCACCTTTGTTACCTCCACCCTTTTTCCTCCATCTTTGTTACCTCCACCCTTGCTACCTCCACCCTTGCTACCTCCACCCTTGTTACTTCCACCCTTGTTACCTCCACCCTTTTTTCCTCCACCGTTGTTACCTCCACCCACGTTACCTCCGCCTTTGTTCCCTCCACCCTTGCTATCTCCACCCTTGTTACCTCCACCCTTTTTTCCTCCAACGTTGTTACCTCCACCCATGTTGCCTCCACCCTTGCTACCTTCACCCTTGTTACCTCCCTTGCTGCCTCCACCCTCGCTACCTCCACCCTTGCTACCTCCACCCTTGCTACCTCCACCCTTGTTACCTCCCTTGCTGCCTCCACCCTCGCTAACTTCACCCTTGCTACCTCCACCCTCGCTACCTCCACCCTCGCTACCTCTACCCTTGCTGCCTCCACCCTCGCTTCCTCCACCCTTTCTGCCTCCACCCTCGCTCCCTCAATCCTTGCTACCTCCATCCTCGCTACCTCCACCCTCGCTACCTCCACCCTCGCTACCTCCACCCTTGCTACTTCCACCCTCGCTACCTCCACCCTTGCTACCTCCACCCTTGCTACCTCCACCCTCGCTACCTCCACCCTTGCTACCTCCACCCTTGCTACCTCCACCCTCGCTACCTCCACCCTTGCTACCTCCACCCTTGTTACCTCCCTCGCTACCTCCACCCTCGCTACCTCCACCCTTGCTGCCTCCACCCTCGCTACCTCCACCCTTTCTGCCTCCACCCTCGCTCCCTCAATCCTTGCTACCTCCACCCTCGATGCTATCCCACCACACTTGGAAAATAAGTCACGAAAGGACTTCCTTACATTTTACAGTTTAAGCTAAATTATAGTTCCCACAAATGTATAACATTATTTATAAAATTATGGTTTGCAATTATATAAAATTATAGCACACTTCTCCACTATACATATTACAATGCACTGCAGAAACCTGCATAACACCCAGCCTCAGTTATCTTCCTCCTCCTTACCCTGCCTCAGTTATCCTCCTTACCCTGCCTCAGTCATCCTCCTTACCCTGCCTCAATCATCCTCATTACTCTGCCTCAGTCATCTTCCTCCTCCTCCTTACCCTGCCTCAGTTATCCTCCTTACCCTGCCTCAATCATCCTCATTATTCTGCCTCAGTCATCCTCCTCCTCCTCCTTACCCTGCCTCAGTCATCCTCCGCCTCCTCCTTACCCTGTCTTAGTCATCCTCATCTCTCCCTCCTGCTACTCCTCACCTTCATTCCGTCACGTTTCTTCATCAGCTTCCTTGAGAGATGAGTTTTCATTTTTTTTGTCCCGCCAGTAATTGCTGAAACTGGTGTAAATCTCTCTCCTGTGTATGTACCAACAAAGAAAGTGGAAGACGCGGATAAAACACCCTATTTGTGTATTTAGATGAGTGTAACTATGCGTCTAGGTGGTGTATCTGCGTCTAAGCAAAGCTCCAAATTATGTTAATACGTGGATAAAGCGAAACCATCTCCATATTTTATTTCAGCATTAATTGGCTCTTTGTTGAGAGTTTGAGGTCAGAGACCTGATCAATGACGGTTTCCAGAGTTTTTCTTCCCTGGCAGCCTGGCCTGGAGGTAAATTTTCCGTTGATTACCTGGTCAACCAGGCCGTTGTTGTTGGAGGCCTGTTGGCTGACATGCCCCTCACGACGGCTTGTTTGATCTGGCACCTTTTAGAGAACACTTTAAGACCAGTGTAGTAAAGGCCAGGAAAATGATTGGATAGATTACGAAAAGTTTCTTATTTAAAGAAGTTGTGCCAATAATAGTAATGTAATCAGTACTATCACGACTCCGTAATGTTGTGTGTCCAGTCTGCCTTTTAAGGAATGAGTGATAGATTTCCAAATATGGTTTACTGCCAGCGTAGAGTAAATAAAACCTTGAAATCACTGAAAATGAATCATAGGACTTGGAATATATTTTCTGGAATGGGGAAAAGAGATGCCTATCTGGATGTTCCGGGGGTCAGCTCCCCCGCCTCTCTATCCATGACCAGGTCTTTCGGTGGATTAGAGCCTGAAGAAACAGGCTATTACTACTGGCTGCACGCAGTCCAACGTATCAGCCACAGTCAAGCTGATCAAGTACTGACTTTAGGTATATATCAGGTTTCCTCTTGAAGATAGCCAAGGGTCTATTGGTAATCTCCATTATGTGTGATGGGAGGCTGTTGAACATTCTTGGACCCCTAACACTTAGTGTGTTATCTCTTAGTGTACTCACGGCACTCTGCCTTTATTTGGGAATATGTTGCACCTCTGTCGAGTCGTTTGCTTTCAGAGGGAGTGATTTGGAGATTTGGAACCAGTTCCTCTAGGATTTTGCAGGTGTAAATTATGATGCATCTTTCTCCCCTACGCTCAAGGAGTGCAGGTCAAGGTACTTTAAACGTTCCCAGCAATTAAGTTGCTTTACTAAATTTATTCGTTCGGTGAGGGTTCTCTGTACACTTTCCAAATCTGTAATTTCGCCTGGAAAATACGTAAGGGTCAGGTCCCCTCTCTGCACATTACTATAACTACATACTGGGGGGGGGAGAGATAGGAGAAAGTGTAGAATAATCTTAATGAAAAGCAAATGTGCCGTAGGTACAATTAAATAAGACTGTTGCAACATCCGTGTGGCAACACACTTCATCCTGCTACCAACTAATAGATATCAAAAATACTGCGGAAAAATTATAGATGTTTCCACTATCGACTGCGACCGCCAACTGGTACCAGATCAGCGTGGCTGTGCAGGCATGCGGGCCGCTGGCAGCAATAGCGTGGGCGATCAGACAGCAAAGAAACGTGGCATTAGGTCAGACTGCGTGGATATAAAAATCCCTGGAGAGCTGTGACAGGTGCGTGACTACTGAGTGCAGAGGCTCGTGCACACCACCACCTGAGTGACGCCAACCTCTGCGAAATTTAATTAAATAGGCTGCCTCTTGACTCTCACCTGCATCCTACCCTTCACTCTCACCTGCATCCTTGCCTTCACTCTCACCTGCATCCTTGCCTTCACTCTCACCTTCATCCTTGCCTTCACTCTCACCTGCATCCTTGCCTTCACTCTCACCTGCATCCTTGCCTTCACTCTCACCTGCATCCTTGCCTTCACTCTCACCTGCATCCTTGCCTTCACTCTCACCTGCATCCTTGCCTTCACTCTCACCTGCATCCTTGCCTTCACTCTCACCTGCATCCTGCCCTTCACTCTCACCTGCATCCTTGCCTTCACTCTCACCTGCATCCTTGCCTTCACTCTCACCTGCATCCTACCCTTCACTCTCACCTGCATCCTTGCCTTCACTCTCACCTGCATCCTTGCCTTCACTCTCACCTGCATCCTTGCCTTCACTCTCACCTGCATCCTTGCCTTCACTCTCACCTGCATCCTGCCCTTCACTCTCACCTGCATCCTTGCCTTCACTCTCACCTGCATCCTTGCCTTCACTCTCACCTGCATCCTACCCTTCACTCTCACCTGCATCCTTGCCTTCACTCTCACCTGCATCCTGCCCTTCACTCTCACCTGCATCCTTGCCTTCACTCTCACCTGCATCCTTGCCTTCACTCTCACCTGCATCCTTGCCTTCACTCTCACCTGCATCCTTGCCTTCACTCTCACCTGCATCCTTCCCTTCACTCTCACCTGCATCCTTGCCTTCACTCTCACCTGCATCCTTGCCTTCACTCTCACCTGCATCCTTGCCTTCACTCTCACCTTCATCCTTGCCTTCACTTTCACCTGCATCCTACCCTTCACTCTCACCTGCATCCTTGCCTTCACTCTCACCTGCATCCTTGCCTTCACTCACCTGCATCCTTGCCTTCACTCTCACCTGCATCCTTGCCTTCACTCTCACCTGCATCCTTCCCTTCACTCTCACCTGCATCCTTGCCTTCACTCTCACCTGCATCCTTCCCTTCACTCACCTGCATCCTTGCCTTCACTCTCACCTGCATTCTTCCCTTCACTCTCACCTGCATTCTTCCCTTCACTCTCACCTGCATCCTTCCCTTCACCATCACCTGCATCCTTGCCTTCACTCTCACATGCATCCTTGCCTTCACTCTCACCTGCATCCTTGCCTTCACTATCACCTGCATCCTTGCCTTCACTCTCACGTGCATCCTTGCCTTCACTCTCATTTGCATTCTTCCCTTCACTCTCACCTGCATCCTTGCCTTCACTCTCACCTGCATCCTTGCCTTCACTCTCACCTGCATCCTTGCCTTCACTCTCACCTGCATCCTTGCCTTCACTCTCACCTGCATCCTTGCCTTCACTGTCACCTGCATCCTTGCCTTCACTGTCACCTGCATCCTTCCCTTCACTCTCACCTGCATCCTTGCCTTCACTATCACCTGCATCCTTGCCTTCACTCTCACCTGCATCCTTGCCTTCACTTTCATTTGCATCCTTCCCTTCACTCTCACTTGCATCCTTCCCTTCACTCTCACCTGCATCTTTCCTTTCACTATCACCTGCATCCTTGCCTTCACTCTCACCTGCATCTTTCCTTTCACTATCACCTGCATCCTTGCCTTTACTCTCACCTGCATCCTTGCCTTCACTCTCACCTGCATCCTTGCCTTCACTCTCACCTGCATCCTTCCCTTCACTCTCACCTGCATCCTTGCCTTCACTCTCACCTGCATCCTTCCCTTCACTCACCTGCATCCTTGCCTTCACTCTCACCTGCATTCTTCCCTTCACTCTCACCTGCATTCTTCCCTTCACTCTCACCTGCATCCTTGCCTTCACTATCACCTGCATCCTTGCCTTCACTCTCACCTGCATCCTTGCCTTCACTCTCACCTGCATTCTTCCCTTCACTATCACCTGCATCCTTGCCTTCACTATCATTTGCATCCTTGCCTTCACTCTCACCTGCATCCTTGCCTTCACTCTCACTTGCATCCTTCCCTTCACTCTCACTTGCATCCTTCCCTTCACTCTCACCTGCATCCTTGCCTTCACTCTCACCTGCATCCTTGCCTTCACTCTCACCTGCATCCTTGCCTTCACTCTCACCTGCATCCTTCCCTTCACTCTCACCTGCATCATTGCCTTCACTCTCACCTGCATCCTTCCCTTCACTCACCTGCATCCTTGCCTTCACTCTCACCTGCATTCTTCCCTTCACTCTCACCTGCATTCTTCCCTTCACTCTCACCTGCATCCTTGCCTTCACTCTCACCTGCATCCTTGCCTTCACTCTCACCTGCATCCTTGCCTTCACTCTCACCTGCATCCTTGCCTTCACTCTCACCTGCATCCTTGCCTTCACTCTCACCTGCATCCTTGCCTTCACTCTCACCTGCATCCTTGCCTTCACTCTCGCCTGCATCCTTGCCTTCACTCTCACCTGCATCCTTCCCTTCACTCTCACCTGCATCCTTCCCTTCACTCTCACTTGCATCCTTCCCTTCACTCACCTGCATCCTTGCCTTCACTCTCACCTGCATCCTTTCCTTCACTCTCACCTGCATCCTTCCCTTCACTCTCACTTGCATCCTTCCCTTCACTCTCACCTGCATCTTTCCTTTCACTATCACCTGCATCCTTGCCTTCACTCTCACCTGCATCCTTGCCTTCACTCTCACCTGCATCCTTGCCTTCACTCTCGCCTGCATCCTTGCCTTCACTCTCACCTGCATCCTTGCCTTCACTATCACCTGCATCCTTGCCTTCACTATCACCTGCATCCTTGCCTTCACTCTCACCTGCATCCTTGCCTTCACTCTCACCTGCATTCTTCCCTTCACTATCACCTGCATCCTTGCCTTCACTCTCACCTGCATCCTTGCCTTCACTCTCACCTGCATCCTTGCCTTCACTCTCACTTGCATCCTTCCCTTCACTCTCACTTGCATCCTTCCCTTCACTCTCACCTGCATCCTTGCCTTCACTCTCACCTGCATCCTTGCCTTCACTCTCACCTGCATCCTTGCCTTCACTCTCACCTGCATCCTTCCCTTCACTCTCACCTGCATCCTTGCCTTCACTCTCACCTGCATCCTTCCCTTCACTCACCTGCATTCTTCCCTTCACTCTCACCTGCATCCTTGCCTTCACTCTCACCTGCATCCTTCCCTTCACTCACCTGCATCCTTGCCTTCACTCTCACCTGCATCTTTCCTTTCACTATCACCTGCATCCTTGCCTTCACTCTCACCTGCATCCTTGCCTTCACTCTCACCTGCATCCTTGCCTTCACTCTCACCTGCATCCTTGCCTTCACTCTCGCCTGCATCCTTGCCTTCACTCTCACCTGCATCCTTGCATTCACTCTCACCTGCATCCTTCCCTTCACTCTCACTTGCATCCTTCCCTTCACTCTCACTTGCATCCTTCCCTTCACTCTCACCTGCATCTTTCCTTTCATTCTCACCTGCATCCTTGCCTTCACTGTCACCTGCATCCTTGCCTTCACTGTCACCTGCATCCTACCCTTCACTCTCACCTGCATCCTTGCCTTCACTCTCACCTGCATCCTTGCCTTCACTCTCACCTGCATCCTTGCCTTCACTCTCACCTGCATCCTTGCCTTCACTCTCACCTGCATCCTTGCCTTCACTCTCACCTGCATCCTTGCCTTCACTCTCACCTGCATCCTTGCCTTCACTCTCACCTGCATCCTTCCTTTCACTCTCACCTGCATCTTTCCTTTCACTTTCACCTGCATCATTCCCTTCACTTTCACCTTTGCCCTTCTCTCTTACACGTACCCTTCCTTCTTGCGTCCTTGTCTTGCTCCTTTCGCTTCGCTTTTCACTGCTCCTTTCACTATTCCCTTCCCTGCTCAACCGTTCTACCTCCCGCGAACAAATTAGTTACCGACAAATTGTAATAATGTTGGTAGAATTACCGACATTATGTTCGGTAAAAGGACACTAATGTGACTAATTCGACATTTTTTTTTGTGGCAACGTTTCGCTCTTCAGGAGCTTGGCAAAGCTCCTGGAGAGAGAAACATTGCCACAACAAAATGTCTCATTAGTTACACGTTAGTTCCTCTCTCCGCCATAATATGATGTTCAATGGTGACAAATTTTAAGTGTTTAGAACTTGAGAATATGGGAGGAGTGAAGGTGTGACTACGAGAACAGTGTATAGAACACACGTACAACATATCCCCGTACAACGTAGGGAACACGTGAAATGCTTAAGAACAATTAATAATTGTCAGAGGATTTGTCATTAGGAAGACGCAAGAAGGCAAACGCAGCAAATGCCACGAGAATGACAAAGTGGATTATGAGAACTTTCAAAACAAACGAGAAGCAACACCAGGGATGGTACTGCTCCTTTCTAACTTCTTCATTCTCTCTCTCTCTCTCTCTCTCTCTCTCTCTCTCTCTCTCTCTCTCTCTCTCTCTCTCTCTCTCTCTCTCTCTCTCTCTCTCCTTTTTATACCTGTTAATGGTCCCGGGGGTCGTTGTCCCCTCAACTCGGTCTCAGACCAAGACTTCTGAACCGAAGAAGAAATATTACACGATCAAAAATCAGTAAGAAAGTGTGGGAAGTCAAGCTTTACCTGTCACCTTAGTTAGGTGTTCATGACACGCTAGGGAAAAAGATGGAATCCTACAAGAGTGCAGAACGTTTAACAGGCTTCAGCAGGCTTCCTGAGCCGTGTCTTTTCTCCAATACTTTTAATCTCCCATAATCTCTTTACCTTCCGCCCTCCCTTCCTCCCCAACTCCTTCGTGTCCCTCTTCCCCGATACCTTTCCAAACACCACCCCTCCCATTGCCCTTCCCCTCTCCTTCCTGCCACTCTTCCCTTTTCTCCCCGCATCTTCACTCCCCTATCTTTCTTTCCCCTTTCCCTACTGTCCTTCACTCTTCCCTCCCTTCTCCCCCCCTGCACCTTCCCTCCCCCACCCTGCACCTTCTCCCCCCCTGCACCTTCCCTCCCCCACCCTGCACCTTCTCTCCCCCACCCTGCACCTTCTCCCCCCCCTGCACATTCCCTCCCCCACCCTGCACATTCCCTCCCCCCCCCCTGCACCTTCCCTCCCCCACCCTGCACCTTCCCTCCCCCACCCTGCACATTCCCTCCCCCACCCTGCACCTTCCCTCCCCCACCCTGCACCTTCTCCCCCACCCTGCACCTTCCCTCCCCCACCCTGCACCTTCCCTCCCCCCCTGCACATTCCCTCCCCCACCCTGCACCTTCTCCCCCCCCTGCACCTTCCCTCCCCCACCCTGCACCTTCCCTCCCCCACCCTGCACCTTCTCCCCCCCCTGCACATTCCCTCCCCCACCCTGCACATTCCCTCCCCCACCCTGCAACTTCTCCCCCCCCCTGCACATTCCCTCCCCCACCCTGCACCTTCCCTCCCCCACCCTGCACCTTCCCTCCCCCACCCTGCACCTTCTCCCCCCCCCCTGCACATTCCCTCCCCCACCCTGCACCTTCCCTCCCCCACCCTGCACCTTCTCCCCCCCCTGCACATTCCCTCCCCCACCCTGCACCTTCCCTCCCCCACCATCACTCACACCCACTTCATCAATCCTCTAACTTTACTTCACATTTTCAGCATTTCTCGGGTAAACTTCCTTCAACATTTCCTCCTGAATTTCCCTGTTCTCTCCCATTTCTAACTTATTTCTCACTGTTCTCTCCTATCACCGTTCTAAACTAAATTGCTTCCATCACTCAGGCAAGTGCCGCTCTCTTCATGACACGTGTTTCATTAATGTATCCTCTTTATTACTAAGTTATTAGTGGCGGGGCCCAGGGGGGCGGTGACCCCCAGAACCCTCAACAGGTAGTGATCGCTGAGATTTACACCTTCTGGAGTTAGGTATTATTAAAGGTTTCAATCTGAAAAATTTCTGATTAATATTCTTGTACTGTGCATTACTATCATCGATGATCAACTAGGCTGTTATAGATATTTGGGCCAGAGGGACGCCAAGGAATAAAGACCATCTGTTGCGAACCCTGAACTAATCCCTTTATTTATTTAAATATTTTGTATCTTCAATATTGTGTATATTTTATTATCATATAATTGTATATTGGAGGTATTTCCATTATTAACTAAACTGGAAATATCTTGCTTTATACTATTATTTAATTTATCCGGTTATTAAGTAGGATGTAACATTTTGTGTTCGAGAGTTGTGGTTGACTCTCCATAAGAGAAATTAATTAACTATCGGCTGACTGGTTTACCTGGCGGTGTCTACCGTACCACTGTGAGTCAACGTCATCACACCCCATGTTGTTGCTGTGGGGTTGACCTCACTCAGTTACTCGCTCACCTCTCATAGGAGACACATCAAGTTCTCTCCCCGGTGGGTGATTTACTTTATTAATTAAAGTATCACTTTCGAGTTGTCTCTTACTCTGGTGGATGAATGCTTCACCTAACTGAACAAGGCTTGGTAACTATGGTAGGTTACCTTGTGGTTGATGTTATTGGATGAAGATAGTACTAAGTCCCAACTTATAAGGTTGATTTATCCATATTAACATACTGGTTGAAATAGACCTTTTATGGTTAATGAAATTATACAAAATGTACGTACGAAGAGAAGTGTCGGAGTTAGACTCGTTATTTTACGTCCAGTGTCGTAACATTAGGTACGTATATATTTTGCTAAATAACTTTACTATTAAAGATTTTATATTTTAGCTATTTATTTTGCAATCCCGATGCAGGTGAGGGGCTCTTGATCTAGGGAATTGGATTTGTGCTCTGGTTCCCTGAATTGAGACTGAATGCCTATCTCCCCTCCACTTGCGCTGTGTAATCCTACGGGTTTAGCGCTCCCCCATTATTATAATTTGCAATCCCGAATTACATTACAACTTCTTGTTACAAAACCGGAAAGAGGCCAGCTGTTAAACGAGAACAAATTACCTTAACTCTCTACCATGCTCTGGAGACGTTTTAAGACAAGCTTTGCAACACTATTCAACACTATTTATACATAAGAGGAATTGCCAACAAGTCCCTAGCTGTCTTCCAGGAAGAACTTAAGTTCCTTAAGTCATTTTGTGGTTAGCTGGGCAGTGGTGCATACGTTGATCTACGTGCGGATGGCACCAACAGCCTGATTGATCACTCACAACCAGAAGACCAGATCTGGGAAGGGGCTTCGGGGGCAGTGGCCCCTGAAATCAGCTACAGGTAAATTAAAGGTAACTACGGGTAAAAACACATGCAGGCCATCAGTCAAGTAGGGTGGTAAGCTCTCGCTGGAGGATGACCAGGGGACGGAAGAAGGAATACCAGAGGTGTTGATGGACGCTAACACAATGTAAGGTTTGGTCTGGGCGACGCCGAAACACCACACTGATTGAGGAATTCCATTGGAACATGTCGCCAGCGGTGGAAATTAAGATTTTTTTTTTATCTGGTCCGGGGCCAGGAAGGTCGCGGCAAGGAAGTTAATGAAGCGAGGTGGTGTTGCCAGATTGTGTACGCTGGCCACCCTTGTGACCTGGTCACAGCTGCGTGTGCGCTGGCCACCCTTGTGACCTGGTCACCGCTGCGTGTGCGCTGGCCACCCTTGTGACCTGGTCACCGCTGCGTGTGCGCTGGCCACCCTTGTGACCTGGTCACAGCTGCGTGTGCGCTGGCCACCCTTGTGACCTGGTCACAGCTGCGTGTGAAGTTAGTAAATACGTATACAACTGGTAAACTTTAAGCTTGGTGCCCACCTAACTTAGCGACAAGACCTACCATTGAACACGACGAAAATATAACAAATCTTCTTGTCAGTATTAAAAGAATAAAATTAAATTACCTTTCCAAAATGACTTCCTGGCCTAAGTAATGTTATATTTGGAAGCTTCAGTGAAACCCACATCAGGGATTACTATGACACGGAATTCCGGATATCAAAATATAGAGTACATAAGTAACGGGTATGAGTAAGTCTATATAACACTCGCTTAGCTGCACACAGGTACTGGAACCATCTGGTGATATTGGTGAAGTATTGGTAATAACCACTGATGATATTGGTGAATTCACGTACTGGTAATAACCACTGGAATGCGAAAGAAAGAATAGAATAAACCATATAGTTACTATCACTCGATAATTAAGGTCCTGTGACGAGCCTGTGAGAGTTAAAGCCGATATATATATATATAAATAAACCTGAAGGAAGCGCTGAATGTTTGAAGTTGTCACTGGGGACGCCTGGAGGCTGCCAGGGTGAGCAACTCTACATCCCGGTCACGGGTATATCTTTTAACAGTTATCAGGTAGTCCCACTAACTTATTAAAGGTACGGATTGACTGAACTTTCAATTTGTTTAAAATACCGGCCGTCCTCCACCGAGGTACGGAGACTTGTAAAGGAAGAAACACTTTCACCGTCACAATCACTGTCTTGCCACAGACGTGCACACATTACCGCTCAGATGCTCCCTCCAAACTGCAATATCTTCACTCCTTATACTCAAGTCCGGCTAACCAGTTTCCATGAATCCCGTCATAAATATTACCTTGCTCACACTTCAACAGAACAGTCATAAAAAGCACTTGCCTCCCCTCCTATCTAATACGCTCGCACATGCCTATTGGGTGTTCAAGTCCCTCGCATACAAAACCTCTTTTACCCCCTCCCCCCACTCCTTCCCTCCACTACATATATATACAGACTCAAAGTTATCCTGTTTTGCTTCATCCTCTCTAAATGTCCAGACCACCTTAATAACTCTTCCTTAGCTACTGGATAATTCTTGTAGTAACAGTGTACCTCGTAATCTCCAAACTACAATTTCTCTTCGTAACATTCAAACCACACATTTCCCTCACACTACGTCTCCACTGCCTCCATCCTCCTCACTGTAACTTTTAAAGCCCAATCTTCACACCCAAACATGGCAAAGTTTGGCTCAATTGTATAGTAGTCCCAAGCTGGCTATGGTTTAGCTCTCTGCTGTTATAAATCAAATTCATAGACTTGGTTTATTTAATGTTCAAAGAACAACATAGAGCGAAGACAAGTATAGACGTCTGATTACTAAGAAGCTTTAAAAACTTTATAATGTAGATTTTGTGTTGAGGTTTGTATGATGGCACGCTGGTGTGAGCACTGGTGTGGGACCCAGCCTCGGAGACGGTAGCCTCCGGAAGCGGCTCAAAGTAGCTATGTGGGGTTAATTGTGTACACGGTGCATTGTGAGTAACCTTGTGTACGCACGGATTATAATTATATTATAATTATGGGGAGCGCTAAACCCGTAGGATTATACAGCGCATGTGGGGAGGGGGGTGGAAGGTATTCAGGGAATCGGAGTACAGATCCAGTTCCCTAGATCAAGAGCCTATCACCAGTGTCAAGGACCCTCCCTTCAGGGGTATGTACGCACGGAGATGCGGTCAGGCGGGGATTCGTACGTACCCAAGCACCTAGGCGAGGCCGTCTGGCAAATGGCCAAAGCGTGTGTAGCTCTTCAGGGGTGGAGGGAGGTCTTTACGAAGTGACTTGGCTGGCGTAGTGCAGTCTTCACTCAGTCCTCCGACCGCTGCATGTCATGGAGCTCTGGCAGCTGTTTACCTGTAGATGCTTCTGGGGATCATTGCACCCGCTGCCCAGTCTCAGAACAGGTCTCTTGGTTGACTTCCTAGTCAGACAGGCTGTTAGTGTTAGCGGTGCGTAGCCCAGCATAAGTACCATGACCCAGTTGATCGGGGACTAGTCAAACTCCCTGTTGATGACAGTTTTTGTCAGTTATAACATACATTGGAGAACATACAGTGAAGGTTTACAAAGTTGAACCGTCGAATCCTTCATAAGATTGAACCTTGAACCTACTCTTGGAAGATGTTGAACATAGATTGAAGTATGCAAGTGGAAGATAGATGTCAATAAAAGATATGCAAGTACGGCACCGGGGAAAACCAACCAAGGAACTTTTAAAAATAATGGATTCAAGTTAGATCAATTTAGATCAAGAAAATATATAGGAAACTACTGGTTTAGCAATAGTGTCGATGGGAGGAACAATCTTCTAAGTGGGGTCAGTGAAGCTGAAACTTGGGGTAGCTTTAAAAATAATAGGTGGGAAAAATATATATGTGAGAGAGGTTGGATTTGAGTTGGACTTGCCTATGCAGTGTGACATAATGTGCACTTTGTTATAATGTATTTAATTAAACTTACTATTTCTTCTACACCAGCTTAAGAGGCGCGTGAGTTTCCATGTCTCATAATAGCATGTTTATTTTTTCCCTATAATCTACCTTGTCCATAATTACTATCGCATTGAAGTCTAGGATCTTTCCTTAATTCATGGTATAACTTTAATCTTTGAAGACAGTTGTGTTGCAGAGGTCTGAGCAAAGCTCAGTCAAGGCAGATTATAGGGGGAAAATAACATATTAGAAGAAACAGGTACTGACGTGCCCCTTAAGTGGTAAGACTTAAAGAATAATATTTGGGTAATGGTGCTTGCTGGGCTCTCATGAGTGGATATTACAGTGGCTATTCCCCCGGTGGTGGGCCAATCCCCCCAGTGAGCACCATATAATGGGAAGATAAGAACCCTCACACCAACCCCCGCGGGGCTAGCATAAATGCGCTTTTCAATATATATACCTCTCAACATAGTCCATTTCTCTGAAAATGACCTATTAAAATAGCAACGTTCTTTAAGCACAGCTTCCTCTGTGGGGCTCACCGCGGCACAGTCGTGGGCAGAGGTCGTGAGTCTGGTGAGGAGTAATGACCATCTCGTTCCTGTAAGGTCGACCTAACCCTGGGTATCCCACTTGGTATCCACTTTACCAGCAAGGTATATACTAAGTATACCTCCGCAAGATACTAGTAAACAGGAAGCTTTTAAGGAGTTATTCGTGCAGGATAGATGGTAGGGGATTAGGTCCCAGCTGGTCGTCCCACCAGCAGGATAGAGGGTAGGATGGAGTGCCGGAGGGTAGGTTCCAGGAGATCATGCCACTAGCAGGGTGGTAGGTCTCAGTTCATTCACTAGTAGGATGGACTGCAGGAAGGTAGGTCCCAGGAGATCATCCCACTAGTAGGATGGACTGCAGGAAGGTAGGTCTCGGCTTAAAAACTCTGTACCTCCTGATTCTCATTCTCTCTCTCTCTCTCTCTCTCTCTCTCTCTCTCTCTCTCTCTCTCTCTCTCTCTCTCTCGCGCGCGCGCGCGCGCACACACACACACACACACACACACACACACACACACACACACACACACACACACACACACACACACACACACACACACACACACACACACACACACACAACTAACATATTATCGACAAGTGCCTTTAACAACCAGTAACTAACACAGACCAATTAACGAATAATAACATTATCATCTCAGAGAAATTAAGTTATTTAATATGTAACTTTCCTCAGTTATTTAATACCAATTGGACAGTAATCATTCTCTAACATATTAAACATAGTCATTATAATTTAAAAAAAATAAATATAGAAAAGTATCGATATCGGCCAAAATTTAGGTATCGTCCCTTTATATATATATATGAGAGAGAAAACTTCCTCCTAATCTATCTCGTCAGGAGCTGTGCAGTATTGCATAGCTCCTGATGACGCACAGACACGTGTGAAAGATCTTGAGCTGAATATTTCCATTATCCCATGGTGGGGGGGGGAGGTACACCCTTCTAATACTGAGTTGGGCATTTCCCGAAAATGTATGTATTTGTTGCATTGAATCGTTGCCTGTGTATCCTCTGAATATATACTTGATAGGTTTTCAAGGTTCTTCCTTGGCAACCCAGCCTGAGGCCAGGCTTATCTGTTGGCTGCCAGATCAACTAGGCTGTTGGTGGCAGTGGTCTGCAGGCTTACATAACCATCACAACCCGGCGGGTCAGGATCTGGCAGGTGGTAGCCCAGTCTTTATGATGCCACACGGAGAGTGAGTTTTTTGTTTAGCATGGTTGTAGCGTAGTGATCGTGTAACAGTTTAAAAGGATATGGAACATAGTTTCAGTATTTGAAGTGAAACATTATACTACAGTACAAGAATCATAGTGAACCGTGGCAGCGCGGGGGCGTAGATTTACTGCTACTACTGTTACTGCTGCAGTCTGGCGCATACCTCTGTATGGCGCTGCCAACTTTAACTCTCGCATTTAGCTCATGCCGCGGTCTTCTCAAAGAATTGAAGATTTAGTTATTGTTTAATGCACACACGTGAATATAGAACATAGTTCAGTAACTGGTGAACTGAGTGTTTTGTTAAATTCAAGAGTTACACCTCAGTAACTTACGTTGTAACTAAACTTGTTTCAAGTTCACACACACACACACACACACACACACACACACACACACACACACACACACACACACACACACACACACACACACACACACACCAGGATTAGAATCTAGATGGAGGTTTACTGGACTCGACGAGTATGTCAAATACAACAGAGCGAGTAGCAGTAATGCTGAACTCGCCAACAATCTCATCAGTGTAAAATGCATATAGAATAACCCTTATCCTTGCAAATATACAAGTCATAGAAACAAAGATGGAAAATAAATTACGTAAATTGCATTAACCAGATCAAAGAAACAAATGATAGGTTTTGTGCTGTCGTGACTAACAGGTATAACAGGAAAAGTAGGGGAACACTCAGGTTTTTAACATGACTAAGAGTAGTAGTAAACGAAACAAAAAAAGTCCTGTTTCCGCGAAGTCGAAATGCATGGTTCTCTTATTACTGTTTCTCATTCTGTTAGCTGACATGGACAAAAACACTAACCACAGCTTCGTATCATCTTTTGTAGATACCAGTATAATTATAAAAGTTCCTTCAGTAAAAGACGCAGAAAAATTACAGTAACAGCAGTGACTTCCAATAGGCAAATGAAAATAACAATGTTCATTGGTAAACAGTTTCAACTGTTTAAATTTGGTAAGAATGAAGACTTCACATCATGTCAAGTATACAGAACGCAAACGGAACGTAATTATCATTGAATGTAACAAACAAAAACGAGTAAAAGCTTAAGATAAACTATTTTCAGAGGATCTGTTATTTGGAAGACAGTAAAGGAAACGCTGCAGAGGCCAGGAAAATAGGGTGGATTATGAGAATTTTCAAACCATAAGAAGCAATGCCAATGATGGTATATTTTAAATCACTTGTGCTCTCACGCCTTTAATACTATTTTGTGCTAACAGCGATTTTCAAGAATATATATAGATGTCTTTTACTGCTCGCAAGGAATCAGTGAACCATCTGAACTATTGAGAACTTCGCACACGACTTGCATGGTTCTTCTGGGACGGAAGCCAGAAAGAGAGAGGGATATTATATATGTGTGTGTGTGTATACATGTATACATACACACACACACACACACATGAGTACCGGGTCAGCCTGGTTGTGGTGGCTATGTTGCCCGCAAGCACAACCTGCTTGACTAGGCTGACAACAGCAAAGCCTGGTCTCAGGCCGTGTTACGGGGGTAGAAGAGCCCTAGAAACTGGTTACAGATACAGCGTAGGTAAGGTTTTTCTAATATGTTTTCCTTGCAGTAAACCTTCAATCTATGTCATGGCAGTGAAGACTTATTATCCAAGGAATTGGAGCTATCCTCTCCTTGGATCAAACCTGATTACCTCGTATTTCAAAGACGCTGTATGACCTTTACTGGACTTTGCTCTTAATAATAGTAATAATAATAGTTAATTTTTATTTATATGTAGTGTTGAGATTTATTTTAGAGTAATATTGTGGTAGCGGATGAATGTGTGTGTGTGTGAGAGAGAGAGGGAGGGAGAGAGAGAGAGAGAGAGAGAGAGAGAGAGAGAGAGAGTGTTGACGTGTATTTAGCTCTGCGAAGACCTGTTTGCGCGCTCTCTACGAATTGAAGCAAGATGCCCTCCATCGAGCAACTTTACCAACAGCTTAAGGAAGAATTGAGGATGGCGAAGATGGAGATTCGGCGACTGACCGAGGAAAACATGATTCGTAGTAGTCCTCCTGTTTTGAGTCCTCAGGTCAAGAAGGGAATATGATCAGTGGCTGGACAGCAGGGAACGAAGTTGACGATCAAGAAGACGAATGGAAAGGTAGAAACGATGAAGAAAGAGACTGCCGTGGAAACTGTTGTGGAAACATCTAATACATTCTCAGTGCTACCTGACGAATGTGAGTCGACTACTGGGAACATCACGACGAACAACACCAAGGAAGATAAGAATATTGTTATTGTTGGGGATAGCCAAGTTAGGTATATGGATAGGGCATTCTGCTTGAAGGACAGGAGTAGGAGACAGAGAGTTTGCTTTCCTAGGGGTGGGATGGAGGATATTGTTAGCCGTCTGGATGACATGAGAGGTAATGGGAGCAGTCCTATTATCTGTCTCAGTGCTGGAGGCAACGGTGTTGGCAGATGTAGGAGTGAAGACCTGATTAGCAGGTATAGGTCAGCAATAGAAATAATTAGGAGTAAGGGTGGGAACCCTGTCATATGTGGTATTTTGCCAAGGAGAGGAGTTGGAAATGAATGGTTGTCCAGGGCAATTGGTGTCAATTGCTGGCTGGACAAATACTGTAAGGAAAATGCGGTAACATTCATTGACAACTGGGACCTCTTCTATGGCAGAAATGACATGTATGCCAGGGATGGGGTTCACTTATCTAGGTCTGGGGTGGTAGCACTGGCAACTGCAGTGGAGGGAGCAGTTAGGACTTTAAACTAGGAATAGTTAGTGGTATGGGTTTTGGCAGGAAAACAGTGAAGTCCCAGTGTAGTAATATTACGAGTTCTAGGGGATCTAGTAATAAGCAGAACGAGGTAGATATTGAAAAGCCAGGGACTTTGGGTGATAAGGACAGTAATAGGTTTAGTAGAAAAACAGAAATGAGCAGGAAGGGTAAAGAGAAAGGAGAGTCTTTCAATGTTTATTATGCTAATTGCCGTAGTGCTAGGAATAAGATGGACGAGTTGAGATTAGTTGCTAGTGCAGGTAACATTGAAGTATTTGCCTTAACTGAGACGTGGTTTAATTCAAAAAGTCGGGACATGCCTGCGGAATGTCATATTCAGGGTTTTAAATTGTTCCAAGTAGATAGAAGTATCGGGAAGGGGGGTGGGGTGGCATTGTATGTCCGAGATCGCTTGAACTGTTGCATAAAAACGGGTATTAAGTCTGAAGTAACACATACAGAGTCTGTTTGGATAGAATTTTCAGAGGAGCATGAAAAACTGATTTTAGGAGTGATATACCGTCCCCCAAACTTAGATAGGGACCAAGGGAGACTACTATGGGAGGAAATTGTTAAGGCCACAAGGCACGATAATGTAGTAATTCTAGGAGACTTTAACTTTAGTCATATTGATTGGAATTTCTTGACTGGGAATTTAGAATCATACGACTTCTTAGAAGTAGTTCAGGATTGTTTTTTGAAGCAGTTTGTGACAGAACCTACAAGGGGAAATAACCTGCTTGACTTAGTTATGGCAAACAATGAATCCCTTGTTAATAATTCAGAAATTTCAGAGGAACTGGGTGCTAGCGACCACAAATCAATTACATTTAGCATTGAATGGAAGTACGATAGTAGCGATAACTCAGTAACAGTCCCAGATTTTCGCTTAGCAGATTACGATGGGCTTAGAGAACACTTATCATCTGTTGACTGGGGTAACGAAGTGAGCTATCAATATGACAGTTTTCTGAACACTATACATGCTGCTCAAAGAACGTTTATCCCATATAAAGAAATTAGATCAAATAGAAATGACCCAAAATGGATGAATAATAGGCTCAAATATCTACTAAGGCATAAGAAAGGAATTTATAGGCGTATCAAAAGAGGTGAGGGTCATCTTATGAATCAGTATATTGACATTAAGAGGGACATTAAAAAGAGGATAAGAAAAGCTAAAAGGGACTATGAAATTAAAGTTGCTAGGGATTCTAAAACTAACCCAAAAAGTTTTTTCCAGGTCTATAGAACAAAAGTTAGAGATAAGATAGGTCCCCTTAAAAATAACTATGGGCACCTTACTGACAAAGAGAATGGAATGTGCTCGATTTTTAATAATTATTTTCTCTGTTTTTACACAGGAAGACACTAACAATATTCCAGTAATTAATTTTTATAGTGGGCTAGAAGAAGATAAATTATGTAACATCACAGTCACTAGTGAAATGGTTGTGAAGCAGATAGACAGACTGAAGCAAAATAAGTCGCCGGGTCCTGATGAGGTTTTTTCAAGGGTTCTTAAGGAATGCAAAATGGAACTCTGTGAACCATTAACTAATATTTTTAATTTATCTCTTCAAACAGGTGTAGTGTCTGATATGTGGAAGATGGCTAATGTAATTCCTATTTTTAAAACAGGGGACAAGTCGTTACCGTCAAATTACCGCCCAATAAGCCTGACCTTAATTGTAGGCAAATTACTAGTCACTTATAGCTCAGATTATAAGAAGCCATCTCGATAAGCATAGCTTGATTAATGATACTCAGCATGGATTCACAAGAGGCCGGTCTTGTCAAACTAATTTATTAACTTTCTTCAGTAAAGCTTTTGAGGCTGTTGACCACGATAAAGAATTTGATATTATTTACTTAGATTTTAGTAAGGCTTTTGATAGAGTTCCGCACCATAGACTGTTAAAGAAAGTGGCAGCTCATGGCATTGGGGAAAAAGTGCTCTCGTGGATCGAGTCATGGCTCACTGACAGGAAGCAGAGAGTGTCCATAAATGGGGTTAAATCCGAGTGGGGATCTGTAACAAGTGGCGTTCCACAGGGATCAGTCTTGGGCCCGTTGTTTATAATATATGTCAATGATCTTGATGAGGGAATTACTAGTGATATGAGCAAATTCGCCGATGACACAAAGATAGGTAGGATAATTGATTCAAACGTAGATGTTATGGAACTTCAGGAGGATTTAAACAAACTCTATTCTTGGTCAGAAAAGTGGCAGATGCAGTTCAATGTAGATAAATGCAAGGTTCTGAAGCTTGGGAGTGCCCATAACCCTAGTACTTATAAGTTAAATGATATAGAACTTAGCCATACAGATTGCGAAAAGGACTTGGGGGTTATGGTGAGCAGCAACCTTAAACCAAGACAGCGTACGTAATAAGGCAAATAGATTACTGGGATTTATATCAAGAAGTGTAAGCAACAGAAGTCCAGAGGTCATACTGCAGCTTTATACATCATTAGGAGGCCTCACCTAGATTATGCAGCTCAGTTCTGGTCTCCATATTACAGAATGGACATAAATTTGTTAGAAAACATTCAGCATAGGATGACTAAATTAATACATAGCATTAGAAATCTTCCTTATGAAGAAAGATTGAAGACTCTTAAGTTACATTCACTTGTTAGACGAAGAATGAGGGGAGACCTGATCGAAGTGTATAAGTGGAAGATAGGTATTAATAAAGGGGATATTAATAAGGTCTTGAGGATGTCTCTCCAAGAGAGAACCCGCAGTAATGGATTTAAATTAGATAAGTTTAGATTTAGAAAGGACATAGGAAAGTATTGGTTTGGAAATAGGGTAGTTGATGAGTGGAACAGTCTACCTAGTTGGGTTATTGAGGCTGGGACTTTGGGTAGTTTCAAATTTAGGTTGGATAAGTACATGAGTGGGAGGGGTTGGATTTGAGTGGAACTTTCACATCAGAGCTTATTTCTTGGGTGGCATTGAAAATTGGGTTGGGCAAATGTTTTGTTAGTGGGATGAATTGTAAAGGACCTGCCTAGTATGGGCCAACAGGCCTCCTGCAGTGTTCCTCCTTTATGTTCTTATGAGAGAGAGAGAGGTGGTCAATAAAATGTGTACTACGAAATTCCTGTTTGCCTGACCCTGCCTCATAGACAACTTTAACCTGGTTTACTGGTTTTTAATCTCTTGAACCTTAACGTACCGGGTCTTGAAGCTGCGTCACTTGGCGTCTCCACATACTGTGTCACAGCAAGTTTTAGTCGCATCTCTAATCAGGACTTGATGACTCAGGCACAGAGTGCCTAGGACACTGACCTGGTGTACATACAGTTAGTGTACACAGCACCCCTGAAGTGTACATGACGTTCCGGTTAGTACAGATGATTCTCAGACTGAAATATGTAATTGCGAGACACTTCATTCGGCCACAAGGTTTGTAGCCACCTGTAAGCTTCCTTCAGTGATCATTAGGAGGTCTGGTCTAGGACCGCGCTGCGGGGACGTTGACCTACGACACCCTTCTCAGGCAAACTTTAAGCAATGTTCCCTCTATTGTTGTTTCCGTGTTCCCTCAGCTTCCTGTTGTATCCCCAACCTTCCATGATGAGGCGAGCCTTACTCATGAACACTGCTGTTGAGTTTCACACAATGAAATTTAAAGTCGAGGTCTTTGATTGTATACTTTTTTAGCTCGCCACGATCCGCCTCGCCCTCTCCCTCCCCTTCCCTTCCCATTTCTCCCTTCCTTTTCACATTTCCCCCCTCCTTTTCCCATTTCCCCCCTCCCCCTCCACCTCCTCCTTTTACCCTTTCTGGAACAACAAACACGAGGCACTCATAACGTATAGCAAACCCATCGCGGAGTATGCAGCGCGATGTAAAGAAGCTGGAAAAAATACAAAGGTTTGCAGTGAGATTAATCCAAGAGATTAGTATGACCACTACTCTCACTCTCCTACTCTCCCTTCTGCCCCTCCCTCCTATTTCGCTTCTCTCACTGTTTCACTTCTCTTTCCCATCTCTCCCTGCTGTTCTCTCCTCTTATCTCACCTGTATAACAAGCCACTCTACTTTATGGCCAACTATTCATGCGTTACTTTCCCTCTATTTGCTCTCGAAGGATGGTAGTGGCCTGTGCTGCCTCAGCTGGTGGTAGTGGTGTCACTAGCCTGTGCTGCCTCAGCTGGTGGTCGTGGTGTCACTAGCCTGTGCTGCCTCAGCTGGTGGTAGTGGTGTCACTAGTCTGTGTGCTGCCTCAGCTGGTGGTAGTGGTGTCACTAGTCTGTGTGCTGCCTCAACTGGTGGTAGTGGTGTCACTAGCCTGTGTGCTGCCTCAACTGGTGGTAGTGGTGTCACTAGCCTGTGCTACCTCAGCTGGTGGTAGTGGTGTCACTAGCGTGTGCTGCCTCAACTGGTGGTAGTGGTGTCACTAGTCTGTGTGCTGCCTCAACTGGGGGTAGTGGTGTCACTAGTCTGTGTGCTGCCTCAACTAGTGGTAGTGGTGTCACTAGCCTGTGCTGCCTCAACTGGTGGTAGTGGTGTCACTAGCCTGTGCTGCCTCAACTGGTGGTCGTGGTGTCACTAGCCTGTGCTGCCTCAACTGGTGGTCGTGGTGTCACTAGCCTGTGCTGCCTCTGGTGGTCGTGGTGTCACTAGTCTGTGCTGCCTCAGCTAATGGTGGTGGTGTCACAAGCCTGTGTTGCCTCAGCTGGTGGTAGTGGTGTCACTAGCCTACGCTCCGCCGGTAGTTGGGTCACAAGCCTGTGCTCCGCCAGTAGTTGGGTCACAAGCCTGTGCTTCGCCAGTAGTTGGGTCACAAGCCTGTGCTTCGCCAGTAGTTGTCACAAGCCTTTGCCTCACCAGTGGTTGTGTCACAAGCCTGTGCTCCACCAGTGGTTGTCATGTCTGTGTTCCGCCAGTAGTTGTCACCAACCTATGCTCTCCCAGTAATTGTCACCAACCTGTGCTCCTCCAGTAGTTGGCACCAACCTATGCTCTCCCAGTAATTGTCACCAACCTGTGCTCCTCCAGTAGTTGTCACCAACCTGTGCTCCTCCAGTAGTTGTCACCAACCTGTGCTCCTCCAGTAGTTGTCACCAACCTATGCTCCCCCAGTAGTTGTCACCAACCTGTTCTTCTCCAGTAGTTTTCACCAACCTATGCTCTCCCAGTAGTTGTCACAACCTGTGCTCCTCCAGTAGTTGTCACCAACCTATGCTCTCCCAGTAGTTGTCACCAACCTGTGCTCCTCCAGTAGTTGTCACCAACCTATGCTCCTCCAGTAGTTGTCACCAACCTATGCTCTTCCAGTAGTTGTCACCAACCTATGCTCTTCCAGTAGTTGTCACCAACCTATGCTCTTCCAGTAGTTGTCATCAACCTATGCTCTTCCAGTAGTTGTCACCAACCTGTTCTTCTCCAGTAGTTTTCACCAACCTATGCTCTCCCAGTAGTTGTCACAACCTGTGCTCCTCCAGTAGTTGTCACCAACCTATGCTCTCCCAGTAGTTGTCACCAACCTGTGCTCCTCCAGTAGTTGTCACCAACCTATGCTCTTCCAGTAGTTGTCACCAACCTATGCTCTTCCAGTAGTTGTCACCAACCTATGCTCTTCCAGTAGTTGTCATCAACCTATGCTCTTCCAGTAGTTGTCACCAACCTGTGCTCCTCCAGTAGTTGTCACCAACCTGTGCTCCTCCAGTAGTTGTCACCAACCTGTGCTCCTCCAGTAGTTGTCACCAACCTGTGCTCCTCCAGTAGTTGTCACCAACCTGTGCTCCTCCAGTAGTTGTCACCAACCTGTGCTCCTCCAGTAGTTGTCACCAACCTGTGCTCCTCCAGTAGTTGTCACCAACCTGTGCTTTTCCAGTAGTTGTCACCAACCTGTGCTCTTTCAGTAGTTGTCACCAACCTGTGTTCATCCAGTAGTTGTCACCAACCTATGCTCTCCCAGTAGTTGTCACCAACCTGTGCTCTTTCAGTAGTTGTCACCAACCTGTGTTCATCCAGTAGTTGTCACCAACCTGTGTTCATCCAGTAGTTGTCACCAACCTATGCTCTCCCAGTAGTTGTCACCAACCTGTGCTCCTCCAGTAGTTGTCACCAACCTGTGCTCTTTCAGTAGTTGTCACCAACCTGTGTTCATCCAGTAGTTGTCACCAACCTGTGTTCATCCAGTAGTTGTCACCAACCTGTGCTCTTCCAGTAGTTGTCACCAACCTGTGTTCATCCAGTAGTTGTCACCAACCTGTGTTCATCCAGTAGTTGTCACCAACCTGTGTTCATCCAGTAGTTGTCACCAACCTGTGCTCTCCCAGTAGTTGTCACCAACCTGTGCTCCTCCAGTAGTTGTCACCAACCTGTGCTCCTCCAGTAGTTGTCACCAACCTGTGCTCCTCCAGTAGTTGTCACCAACCTGTGCTCCTCCAGTAGTTATCACCAACCTGTGCTCTTCCAGTAGTTGTCACCAACCTGTGCTCTTCCAGTAGTTGTCACCAACCTGTGTTCATCCAGTAGTCACCAACCTGTGCTCTCCCAGTAGTTGTCACCAACCTGTGCTCTCCCAGTAGTTGTCACCAACCTGTGCTCTCCCAGTAGTTGTCACCAACCTGTGCTCTTCCAGTAGTTGTCACCAACCTGTGCTCTTCCAGTAGTTGTCACCAACCTGTGCTCTTCCAGTAGTTGTCACCAACCTGTGCTCTTCCAGTAGTTGTCACCAACCTGTGCTCCTCCAGTAGTTGTCACCAACCTGTGCTCCTCCAGTAGTTGTCACCAACCTGTGCTCTTCCAGTAGTTGTCACCAACCTGTGTTCATCCAGTAGTCACCAACCTGTGCTCTCCCAGTAGTCATCAACCTGTTCTCCTCCAGTAGTTTTCACCAACCTGTGCTCTCCCAGTAGTTGTCACCAACCTGTGCTCCTCCAGTAGTTGTCACCAACCTGTGCTCTTCCAGTAGTTGTTACCAACCTGTGCTCTTCCAGTAGTTGTCACCAACCTGTGCTCTTCCAGTAGTTGTCACCAACCTGTGCTCTTCCAGTAGTTGTCACCAACCTGTGCTCTTCCAGTAGTTGTCACCAACCTGTGCTCTTCCAGTAGTTGTCACCAACCTGTGCTCTTCCAGTAGTTGTCACCAACCTGTGCTCTTCCAGTAGTTGTCACCAACCTGTGCTCCTCCAGTAGTTGTCACCAATCTATGCTCTCCCAGTAGTTGTCACCAACCTGTGCTCTTCCAGTAGATGTCACCAACCTGTTTCATCCAGCAGTTGTCACCAACCTGTGTTCATCCAGTAGTTGTCACCAACCTGTGTTCATCCAGCAGTTGTCACCAACCTGTGTTCATCCAGCAGTTGTCACCAACCTGTGTTCATCCAGCAGTTGTCACCAACCTGTGCTCCTCCAGTAGTTGTCACCAACCTGTGCTCCTCCAGTAGTTGTCACCAACCTATGCTCTCTCAGTAGTTGTCACCAACCTGTGCTCCTCCAGTAGTTGTCACCAATCTATGCTCTCCCAGTAGTTGTCACCAACCTGTGCTCTTCCAGTAGATGTCACCAACCTGTGTTCATCCAGCAGTTGTCACCAACCTGTGTTCATCCAGCAGTTGTCACCAACCTGTGTTCATCCAGCAGTTGTCACCAACCTGTGTTCATCCAGCAGTTGTCACCAACCTGTGTTCATCCAGCAGTTGTCACCAACCTGTGCTCCTCCAGTAGTTGTCACCAACCTGTGCTCCTCCAGTAGTTGTCACCAACCTATGCTCTCTCAGTAGTTGTCACCAACCTGTGCTCCTCCAGTAGTTGTCACCAACCTATGCTCTCTCAGTAGTTGTCACCAACCTGTGCTCCTCCAGTAGTTGTCACCAATCTATGCTCTCCCAGTAGTTGTCACCAACCTGTGCTCTTCCAGTAGTTGTCACCAACCTGTGTTCATCCAGCAGTTGTCACCAACCTGTGTTCATCCAGTAGTTGTCACCAACCTGTGCTCTTCCAGTAGTTGTCACCAACCTGTGTTCATCCAGCTGGTGGTTGTGATGCTTAGTGTGACAGTCAGGTGTTGAGCTGTGGTATGTTGTACGTACTCGTAGACTAATTCATCTCATCATTATCATGGGTACATTAAGTATAGTAATATATAACTCAATAAAGTACATGTTATAAGATTATTGGGTTATGGGGAGAAAGTGTTACAAAATGCGAATCCTGTTTCTTGAATTAAAAATGGACGATCCTATGGCTGAGATGTATAATTGGTTCAGTTCTTGCTGTTGTGACCCGCAAATTCTATGGCCAAGAGGCGTGATAGTCCAAAACAATACAGACTACTACTATCAGAACAGAGTCCTGTGTTATCGGAAGGTTCCAGAAAGCAGTGATCGTTACATAGATACCAAATCACAATTCGTGATTTGTTTTCGGTGGTGTTTATTACGGTTTCGTGAGTCATGACATGAATGTCATCAGGTCAGTATGATGAACCGCTCATCATCCCCAGTTACCTGGTTCTTAGGACAGTGTGCTGACTAGACTTAAAGCTGGTGAAGACGAGCTTTAGAAACTCAACTATTGACCATAGTCTGACCGAATTAGTGAAAATATCTTGAAATAGAAATTTCGTTAGATCGACGAATTTAACTAAAGATGTTAGCTCAGATTTTTCATGTGTACACAACGCTTCTGCAACAGCAGTAACTGCAGGTTAATTGTAGTCCTCTCCCTCTTTTACACATGAATTAGTTTGCGTGATTACTGTCCTGGTTCGTTCTCTGGCGATTCCCTCCTTGATTTTTATAACTCGGCTTTATGAAGGCAAGGTCACATTTTTAAAGGGGCTCAGGGGAAACTGGTTAGCCGGACTTGAGCCCTGAAGGTGGGAGGTACTGTGTCTGCACTCTAAAGGAGGAGATGAGGATGTTGCAGTTCGGAGAGTCACCTGAGCTGTGATGTCAGAACGCTTGTGGCAAGACGGCGAATGAGTAAATTACGGTGGACGTGTTTCCTCTTTATGGCGAGTCACCTTGCCTCGGTGGGAGACCAACTGTGTATAAAAAAAAATAATGCGTACATTTACGAGGTAACTGCTTCGTTAGGTCACAGATAACCACTATGGACTAGGAACGATACTAGATCATGTAAACAGTTACCATGTGCCCTGTTATCTTGTGCCCTGTTATCTTGTACCCTGTTACCTTGTACCCTGTTACCTTGTACCCTGTTACCTTGTACTCTGTTTTGTGCCCTGTTATTTTGTGCCCTTTTATCTTGTCCTGTTGCCTTGTGTCCTGTTGCCTTGTGCCCTGTAACCTTGTGCCCTGTTACCTTGTCTTGTTGCCTTGTGCTCTGTTATCTTGTACCCTGTTGCCTTGTGATCTGTTATCTTGTACCCTGTTGCCTTGTGCCCTGTTATTTTGTGCCCTGTTGCCTTGTGCCCTGTTATCCTGTGACCTGTTATCTTGTGCCCTGTTTTGTGCCCTGTTATCATGTGCCCTGTTATCTTGTGCCCTGTTGCCTTGTGCCCTGGTACCGTGTGTCCTTTTACCTTGTGCCCTGTTTTCTTGTGCCCTGTTTTCTTGTGCCCTCTTGTCTTGTACGCTGTTACCTTGTGCCTTGTTACCTTATAACCTTTTGCCTTGTGCCCTGTTATCTTGTGCCCTGTAACCTTGTGCCCTGTCACCTTGTACCCTGTTGCCTTGTGCCCTGTTATCCTGTGCCCTGTTGCCTTGTGCTCTGTTATCTTGTGCCCTGTTGCCTTGTGCCCTGTTATCTTGTCCTGATGCCTTGCGCCTTGTTACCTTGTGCCCTGTTGCTTTGTGTCCTGTTACCTTGTGTCCTGTTGCCTTGTGCCCTGGTACCGTGTGTCCTTTTACCTTGTGCCCTGTTGTCTTGTACGCTGTTACCTTGTGCCCTGTTACCTTGTGTCCTGTTTCCTTGTGCCCTATTACCTTGTGCTCTGTTACCTTGTGCCCTGTTGCCTTGTGCCCTGTTGCCTTGTGCCTTGTTACCTTTTACCCTTTTGCCTTGTGCCCTGCTACCTTGTGCCCTGTTGCCTTGTGCCCTGTTACCTTGTTCTGTTCCCTTGCGCCCTGTTACCTTGCGCCCTGTTACCTTGTGCCTTGTTACCTTGTGCCCTGTTGCTTTGTGCCCTGTTACCTTGTGCCTTGTTACCTTGTGCCGTGTTACCTTGTGCCCTGTTGCCTTGTGCCCTATTACCTTGTACCCTATTACCTTGTGCCCTGTTTCTTGTTCTCTTGTAACTTGCTCCCTGTTACCTTGTGCCTTGTTACTTTGTGCCCTGTTACCCGTTTCCTGTTGCCGTGCCCCCTGTTACCTTGCCCCCTGTTATTACCTTGTGCCCTTTTACCGTGTACTGTGCTCTCCACCTCGCTGTGGGGCTGACCCATCTCTTGCATTCAACAATAACACGTACTTTTACAGCCCCTCATTACATTTATTACGATAGCGATCTCCCGCCCGTCTCTCTTCTTTTATTTCTAACCCTAATCCTATTATTGCTGTACCCTCTCTCTATTTTTCCACGCTCCCTCTTCCCGAATTAACCCTCTGTTGCTACTCTGTATTTTGGAGAGCCATTTGGCGGAGGGTGAAATGGCGCAGGAAACCTGCGGTAGCGAGTGGCAGGAGGGAGGTCATCATGGAGTATTATGTGCAAGAAAGGTATAAAATACCGACAATATGAAGGTTAAGACACATGTGTAACATCTGGATATCTTTATTGTAGACGTTTCGCCATCCATCAATACAGATTCTAGGACATAATTGGAAGACAGTAGAACTATATACAAAAGATGAGGTAATCAGTCCCTCAGCCTTGGAGTTAGTGTTCACAGCATCGTGGTGGAGGAGAATCTGGAGCAAAAGTAAGAAGACTGGCGGTTATATAGGCGTCAGTGGATAAGGACGTGCAGCAGACGAGGGCATAGTCACTAGTAGGCGGGATTTCCGTTTTTTTAACATTATTCGTATAGAAGGCAGAGAGGCGGAGACGCTTTCTCTAGCAGTGGTAAGCCACGAATGTACAAGAATTTCTGACCACATTGATTATGCTTCAGATGCACTTCCGAAGTAGATATACCTTTAATGAGTCTCTAGAGTCTTGTTACTCTCGGAGCCCGGCCATGGGCCAGGCTCATAGGGTGAATGTGATTGACGAGGTGTATAACAGTGTTGTATGTTAAGGACGAGAACACGGGAAATGTCTTGGAGGAGGATAGGGTTGCATAGAGCGGTGGTGTCAAAATGGAGGCGCATTTCGAAGAGAGATGTAAGGGTTCCGAGAAACATATCTCCGCGGCCAGTTCAAACAAGGCCGCCAAATTCCCGCGGGCTGCCAATCAAGTTTTGTGCTCGCCGCATCAGTTCAACGAACATACTACTGAAAAACTGATCAGAATTAAATGGAGAAACATCAGATTTACTTTGCCTCCGTTAGTAATTCTTTCTTACGTTTGAACGGAGAGTTTTCAAGACTTTATAGCCTATATGCACTTAGTTATTGAAGCTAGTCTTTGTTACGCTCCTGCTTTTCACTGGAGCATTTTCCACACTCTGCAGAGCCTCTTACTTTCATAAGACTAATTTCAGTGTGCAGTGTGTCCCTTAAGTATTTTCCGGGTGTTAATTAAATTATGATACAATTTTCTCGCCTGTCTTCCAGGGATTACAATTTAAGGCTTTTAGGGAGTCTGAGTTATATGGAGAGAAGAGTGAGGATAATATATAGTTCATAGTGAGCAGGATGGAAGACGTTACCTGGAGGTTATTCCGGGGATCAACGCCCCCGCGGCCCGGTCCATGACCAGGCCTCCCGATGGATCAGGGCCTGATCAACTAGGCTGTTACTGCTGGCCGCACGCAGTCCAACGTACGAGCCACAGCCCGGCTGATCCGGCACTGACTTTAGGTATCTGTCCAGCTCTCTCTTGAGGGCAGCCAGGGGTTTATTGGCAATTCCCGTAATGCTTGATGGGAGGCTGTTGAACAGTCTTGGGCCCCGGACACTTATGGTGTTTTCCCTTAGTGTACCAATGGCGCCCCTACTTTTTATTGGGGGCATTTTGCATCGCCTGCCCAGTCTTTTACTTTCGTAGGGAGTGATTTCTGTGTGCAGATTTGGGACCATTCCTTCCAAGATTTTCCAAGTGTAGATTATGATATATCTCTCCCTCCTGTGTATGATGCTGGTATTGTGCTGGGTAATTGATACTAGGGTGGGAGACCATGGGTGTAGCTAGTGTAGGGTGCTGCTGCTGAGAGAGAGAGAGAGAGAGAGAGAGAGAGAGAGAGAGAGAGAGAGAGAGAGAGGGAGAGAGAGAGAGAGGGAGAAGGAACAGGTTAGTCGTGAATGGTTTATCGTAAAAGCACTCAGTGACACAATTAAACTAGATATACGTATTTCAGTCGCTGCGAAATCCGAGAAAGGTATCCCTTATTCTTATTGCATAACTCCAGTCCTCTGTATTTCATTGCAGGCGATAGCAACAGTGCAGAATGAGGCACGAGTTTGTAATGCATTTTAATATAAGCACTGAACTTTTAAAGCTAATCAGAATAGGCATTTACAAGTTATCACGCGGAAATTAATACGAATTCAATAAAAATGGCAAATTAAAGATATAATACCCAAAACTGACCACTGTACGGGTGGGGCTTGAACTCGCGGCAAGTGAGTCGTAAAACTGCAGGCCAGTGCGGTAGCCATGGACCAGCTGGCTACAATAAGATTCATCCGACTTGGAGGTTAGCATGGGTCCCACTGTAATCAGAAATGCAAGTTTTTACAGATGAATCTCCCTGAGCTAGAGTTCATCACTTGGCCGTGACGAACTCTAGCTCAAGTTCCCTCAAAGCCGTCATCATGACTCAGGAAATCGTAATAACACGATTGCATACAAATCACGTTTCAGGTGAATTCAAGCCCCACCCGTACCCAGGGTTGCTTGAAGTCGTCTTATGACGATTTCCTGAGTCATAGCCAAAACTAATTTCAAACTTGCACTAATAAACACCAACTGTAAAAGGCAACTAAGTTCCTCCGTCTTCTAATAACATATTCATTTTTCCAATATAATCTACCTGAAGAAGAGAAAGATCCTAAACTTCACTTTAAGAAACAGACAAATGCGATGGTAATTATGGACACGGTAGATAATAGTGGAAAAATGAACATGGTATTAGAAGACGGGGGAACTTTCGTGTACCTTTACTCAACTGAAGATTGATACTCTTGTGAGTTCAGAAAGATCAGTATACTAAAATATACCAACACATTAAACTTGAAGCCTGTCATAAGTTGCATTATCAAGTAATGGACGTTGAATTGTTACAACCAGTCACATGAGAGGCTCATATTATCGCTTGACAAACAGTATTTCTGTTGTCCCAGCAATAAGCAAGAAGGTACACATGTTATGGAGATAAAAAAAATTACATTAAGATTTAACTCAGGGTAACGTAATAAAGTCAAAGATTGACTTCTGATCAGCGGAGACATTCTCCAGTTACTTCATGGAAAACAATTTGTTCAGGAAAATTGACCTATTGAAACTTTGACATCATTATTAAATTAAAGAGAAACTTCGCTAAAGAAAAACAAACACAGCGCTGAATGTTGCAAGGCAACACGATGATGACTTCTACAGTTAATGTTGCAAGGCAACACGATGATGACTTCTACAGTTAATGTTGCAACGCAACACGATGATGACTTCTACAGTTAATGTTGCAACGCAACACGATGATGACTACAGTTAATGTTGCAAGGCAACACGATGATGACTTCAGTTAATGTTGCAAGGCAACACGATGTCTACAGTTAATGTTGCAAGGCAACACGATGTCTACAGTTAATGTTGCAAGGCAACACGATGATGACTTCTACAGTTAATGTTGCAAGGCAACACGATGGTGACTTCTACAGTTAATGTTGCAAGGCAACACGATGATGCCTTCTACAGTTAATGTTGCAAGGCAACACGATGATGCCTTCTACAGTTAATGTTGCAAGGCAACACGATGCCTTCTACAGTTAATGTTGCAACGCAACACGATGACTTCTACAGTTAATGTTGCAAGGCAACACGATGATGCCTTCTACAGTTAATGTTGCAACGCAACACGATGATGACTTCTACAGTTAATGTTGCAAGGCAACACGATGACTTCTACAGTTAATGTTGCAAGGCAACACGATGACTACAGTTAATGTTGCAATGCAACACGATAACTTCTACAGTTAATGTTGCAAGGCAACCCGATGATTACAGTTAATGTTGCAAGGCAACACGATGACTTCTACAGTTAATGTTGCAAGGTAACACGATGATGACTTCTACAGTTAATGTTGCAAGGCAACACGATGCCTTCTACAGTTAATGTTGCAAGGCAACACGATGACTTCTACAGTTAATGTTGCAAGGCAACACGATGATTTCTACAGTTAATGTTGCAAGGCAACACGATGACTTCTACAGTTAATGTTGCAAGGCAACACGATGATGACTTTTACAGTTAATGTTGCAAGGCAACACGATGATGACTACAGTTTATGTAGCAAGGCAACACGATGATGACTTCTACAGTTAATGTTGCAAGGCAACACGATGATGCCTTCTACAGTTAATGTTGCAAGTCAACACGATGCCTTCTACAGTTAATGTTGCAAGGCAGCACGATGATGCCTTCTACAGTTAATGTTGCAAGGCAACACGATGCCTTCTACAGTTGTAAGGCAACACGATGATGCCTTCTACAGTTAATGTTGCAAGGCAACACGATGCCTTCTACAGTTAATGTTGCAAGGCAACACGATGCCTTCTGCAGTTAATGTTGCAAGGCAACACGATGCCTTCTACAGTTGCAAGGCAACACGATGATTACAGTTAATGTTGCAAGGCAAGACGATGATGCCTTCTACTGTTAATGTTGCAAGGCAACACGATGATTTCTACAGTTAATGTTGCAAGGCAACACGATGACTACAGTTAATGTTGCAAGGCAACACGATGACTTCTACAGTTAATGTTGCAAGGCAACACGATGACTACAGTTGATGTTGCAAGGCAACACGATGACTACAGTTAATGTTGCAAGGCAACACGATGATGACTAATACAGTTAATGTTGCAAGGCAACACGATGATGACTACAGTTTATGTAGCAAGGCAACACGATGATGACTACAGTTAATGATGCAAGGCAACACGATGATGCCTTCTACAGTTAATGTTGCAAGTCAACACGATGCCTTCTACAGTTAATGTTGCAAGGCAGCACGATGCCTTCTACAGTTAATGTTGCAAGGCAACACGATGCCTTCTACAGTTAATGTTGCAAGGCAACACGATGCCTTCTACAGTTAATGTTGCAAGGCAACACGATGCCTTCTACAGTTAATGTTGCAAGGCAACACGATGACTTCTACATTTAATGTTGCAAGGCAACACGATGATGACTACAGTTAATGTTGCAAGGCAACACGACTACAGTTAATGTTGTAAGGCAACACGATTACAGTTAATGTTGCAAGGCAACACGATGACTACAGTTAATGTTGCAAGGCAACACGATGATGACTTCTACAGTTAATGTTGCAAGGCAACACGATGATGACTTCTACAGTTAATGTTGCAATGCAACACGATGACGCCTACAGTTAATGTTGCAAGGCAACACGATGACTTCTACAGTTAATGTTGCAAGGCAACACGATGACTTCTACAGTTAATGTTGCAAGGAAACACGATGCCTTCTTCAGTTAATGTTGCAAGGCAACACGATGATGACTTCTACAGTTAATGTAAGGCAACACGATGATGCCTTCTACAGTTAATGTTGCAAGGCAACACGATGACTTCTACAGTTAATGTTGCAAGGCAACACGATGATGACTACAGTTGCAAGGCAACACGATGATGCCTTCTACAGTTAATGTTGCAAGGCAACACGGTGATGAATTCTACAGTTAATGTTGCAAGGCAACACGATGATAACTTCTACAGTTAATGTTGCAAGGCAACACGATAACTAGTTAATGTTGCAAGGCAACACGATGACTTCTACAGTTAATGTTGCAAGGCAACACGATGACTTCTACAGTTAATGTTGCAAGGCAACACGATGATTTCTACAGTTAATGTTGCAAGGCAACACGATGATGACTTCTACAGTTAATGTTGCAAGGCAACACGATGATGACTTCTACAGTTAATGTTGCAAGGCAACACGATGCCTTCTACAGTTAATGTTGCAAGGCAACACGATGATGACTTCTACAGTTAATGTTGCAAGGCAACACGATGCCTTCTACAGTTAATGTTGCAAGGCAACATGATGCCTTCTACAGTTAATGTTGCAAGGCAACACGATGATGACTTCTACAGTTAATGTTGCAAGGCAACACGATGATGACTACAGTTAATGTTGCAAGGCAACACGATGATGACTTCTACAGTTAATGTTGCAAGGCAACACGATGATGCCTTCTACAGTTAATGTTGCAAGGCAACACGATGACTCCTACAGCTAATGTTGCAAGGCAACACGATGACTTCTACAGTTAATGTTGCAAGGCAACACGATGACTTCTACAGTTGCAAGGCAACACGATTACAGTTAATGTTGCAAGGCAACACGATGCCTTCAGTTAATGTTGCAAGGCAACACGACTTCTACAGT
The DNA here is from genome assembly GCF_038502225.1 of Cherax quadricarinatus. NCBI lineage: Eukaryota > Metazoa > Arthropoda > Malacostraca > Decapoda > Parastacidae > Cherax > Cherax quadricarinatus. The sequence continues at coordinate 24,616,576 of NC_091309.1, forward strand.
TAATGTTGCAAGGCAACACGATGACTTCAGTTAATGTTGCAAGGTAACACGATGATGACTACAGTTAATGTTGCAAGGCAACACGATGACTTCTACAGTTAATGTTGCAAGGCAACACGATGATGACTACAGTTAATGTTGCAAGGCAAGACGATGATGCCTTCTACAGTTAATGTTGCAAGGCAACACGATGACTTCTACAGTTGATGTTGCAAGGCAACACGATGATGCCTTCTACAGTTAATGTTGCAAGGCAACACGATGACTTCTACAGTTAATGTTGCAAGGCAACACGATGTCTTCTACAGTTAATGTTACAAGGCAACACGATGACTTCTACAGTTAATGTTGCAAAGCAACACGATGACTTCTACAGTTAATGTTGCAAGGCAACACGATGATGCCTTCTACAGTTAATGTTGCAAGGCAACACGATGACTTCTACAGTTAATGTTGCAAGGCAACACGATGCCTTCTACAGTTAATGTTGCAAGGCAACACGATGCCTTCTACAGTTAATGTTGCAAGGCAACATGATGCCTTCTACAGTTAATGTTGCAAGGCAACACGATGATGACTTCTACAGTTAATGTTGAAGGCAACACGATGACTACAGTTAATGTTGCAGGGCAACACGATGATGACTTTACAGTTAATGTTGCAAGGCAACACGATGACTTCTACAGTTAATGTTGCAAGGCAACACGATGATGACTTCTAAACTTAGTTGCAAGGCAACACGATAATTACGGTTAATGTTGCAAGGCAACACGATGCCTTCTACAGTTAATGTTGCAAGGCAACACGATGCCTTCTACAGTTAATGTTGCAAGGTAACACGATGATGACTTCTACAGTTAATGTTGCAAGGCAACACGATGATGACTTCTGCAGTTAATGTTGCAAGGCAACACGATGACTTCTATAGTTAGTTGCAAGGCAACACGATGACTTCTACAGTTAGTTGCAAGGCAACACGATGATGCCTTCTACAGTTAATGTTGCAAGGCAACACGATGACTACAGTTAATGTTGCAAGGCAACACGATGATGACTTCTACAGTTAATGTTGCAAGGCAACACGATTACTTCTACAGTTAATGTTGCAAGGCAACACGATGACTTCTACAGTTAATGTTGCAAGGCAACACGATGACTTCTACAGTTAATGTTGCAAGGCAACACGATGACTTCTACAGTTAATGTTGCAAGGCAACACGATGATTTCTACAGTTAATGTTGCAAGGCAACACGATGATGACTTCTACAGTTAATGTTGCAAGGCAACGCGATGATGAGTTCTACAGTTAATGTTGCAAGGCAACACGATGATTTCTACAGTTAATGTTGCAAGGCAACACGATGTTTTCTACAGTTAATGTTGCAAGGCAACATGATGCCTTCTACAGTTAATGTTGCAAGGCAACACGACTTCTACAGTTAATGTTGCAAGGCAACACGATGACTTCTACAGTTAATGTTGCAAGGCAACACTATGATTTCTACAGTTAATGTTGCAAGGCAACACGTTGAATTCTACAGTTAATGTTGCAAGGCAACACGATGATGACTTCTACAGTTAATGTTGCAAGGCAACACGATGATGACTTCTACAGTTAATGTTGCAAGGCAACACGATGACTACAGTTAATGTTGGAAGGCAACACGATGACTACAGTTAATGTTGCAAGGCAACGCGATGGTTTCTACAGTTAATGTTGCAAGGCAACACGATTTCTACAGTTAATGTTGCAAGGCAACACGATGACTTCTACAGTTAATGTTGCAAGGCAACACGATGACTTCTACAGTTAATGTTGCAAGGCAACACGATGACTTCTACAGTTAATGTTGCAAGGCAACACGATGAAAAATAATTCTTTACTATTTCTTCTGTCGCCAGACGAGCCTGGCCCAAGGCCGGGCTCTGGGAGTAGAAAAAGCTCTTGGAACTCATCAAAGGTATATAAGATAAAAACTGGCAAAATGGCACCTACACACTCCTTTAAAAGTTCCAACTTTCTCCTGAGTAAGACACATGTCCAACATCTTTATTGTAGAGGTTTCACCATCCAGTGGCTTTATCAATACAAATTTTAGGACATAATTTGAAGGCAATAGAACTATATAGAAAAGATGAGGTAATCAGTCCTTCAGGGTAATCAGTCCCTCAGGGACTGATTACCTCATATTTTGTATATAGTTCTACTGTCTTCAAATTATGTCCTAGAATCTGTATAGATAAGCCACTGGATGGTGAAACCTCTACAATAAAGCTACCTAGTTGTTGCACATGTATCATAACTTTCATGTTGTCGGTATTGTGTACCATTCTTGTACAAGATACACGAGTGATGAAGTTTTGTAGCCAACCACAAGAGGCATTCTAAGGTTAACGTGTGGAAAGCAGTGTTGGGAATCTGTATATAACTGAGCAGAGGACACCTGCATTTGTTAGTTGCTCCACCAACCTCCTGGTAATACTTCGCCAGGGTTGAAAATTTCAAGCTGATCGGATAAGGCGTTCTATAATTATAAACAAAGCCTTCGAGGAAGTTAGTGGAAGACGAGAACACTGTAGATAACAATGAGAGGAAGTTTAGTGAAGAGAGTAAGTTTGGAGGAGAGGAAGTTTAGTGAAGAGTGTGTGTAAAGCACTTTATTGCATCTTTGCTTTTCATTTGGGGTGCAAGGGATTTTGCACAGTCTGCCACATCGCTAGCTCTAGCTTTTTTCAGTTCAGATTTGGAACCAATCCTTTCAGTATTTTCCGGCTGTAAATGGTTTAATATTTTTTCACTCCTGGAGGTATAGTTTTCGTCTCTCTTAAATGGTGAGGTGTAGGGAATGTATTGAGGGAGAGAAGAGTTATTAGTTTGTTTGAAACACTGTGGGAGTCGAAGCAGTCTGCAGTCCTGGAGGAGAGCAGAAGGTTAACTGTGCATTCCTCGTTAATGTGGACTCGTCGGTAATGGAGATGTTTTTACCTGGAGTTTACCTAGAGACGGTTTCGGGGGTCAACGCCCCCGTGGCCCAGTTCCAGACCAGGCTCCCCAGTGAATGGCCTGACCAGTAGACTGTTGATTGTGAGAGTGAACGTAGGGAGAGCAGATGAAGTGGAGGTGGATGAAGTGTAAAGCATGAGGGAAGGTGAGTTTGAAGAAGTTTGAAGTGTGAGGGATTTGTAGGGAGGTTGCAGTGTGGTGGAGAGATGTGATATCTGTTGATGTGACACTTAACAAGCGCACAATGTACTGGTAAACTGTCATGCCTCGTCCACCTGCAAGTACACTCTCGCCTGTCCTGGGAAAAGGTCACTAGTGTGTCTCATGTCGCCCGACTAGTTAGTCACATAAGGGCATTTGGGATCGAGGTATCTGAGGTCACTTTTGAATAATAAGGATAACTTAAAGGTTGCCGAGGTCACTTTTGCAGCTTAGGATGTGTGGTGGTATTTGGGGGTCACATTGAGGTAGGGGTGACTCTTGGAGCTGTAGACAACACTGGGGTAGGTAAGACACATATGCAACAGTTAGGTATCTTTATTATGAAACGTTTCGCCTACACAGTAGGCTTCTTCAGTCAAGTACAGAAAAGTTGATAGAAGCAGAAGATACTTGAAGACGATGTAATCAGTCCATCACCCTTAAAGTTTTGAGGTGGTCAGTCCCTCAGTCTGGAGAAGAGCATTGTCCCATAGTATGAAACATATTGTTTCATACTATGGAACAATGCTCTTCTCCAGACTGAGGGACTGACCACCTCAAAACTTTAAGGGTGATGGACTGATTACATCGTCTTCAAGTATCTTCTGCTTCTATCAACTTTTCTGTACTTGACTGAAGAAGCCTACTGTGTAGGCGAAACGTTTCATAATAAAGATACCTAACTGTTGCATATGTGTCTTACCTAACAACCTGTCGGTATTTTATACCATTTTAATGTTCAACACTGGGGTAGCTGAGGTTCCTGAGGCGTAAAATGGAAGGATGAGGTAAGAGATCACTGGCATCATTCGTGAGTTACTTAAGGTAGTAACAACATCTGCAGTACTTACGGTCGCTCTGGAGTATGGAGTTTAGGTTAACCTAATATAACTTAACATAGAAAAATCTAGTATATATTGTTTGTTGCTGTTTGGATTGTGCAGAGATGGAAATATTGTGAATCGTGCGAAAACGAATGTTATATTTGAAGAACCAGCATATTTATAACATGTAGGCAGAGCAGTAATGCGTCAAAGTATACAATTAATATAAGTACAACTAGGCGTATTTGCAAGAAGTAAAAGTAATTGTTGTACCAGGCGAGGCGAGGTGAGGGGCAGGATCAATACACAGCGCACGTTACGCACCTCTAACACATCCATACATTAGGCATTAAGTTGTATTCTTATTTGTGGCAAATTAAATCTACAGCTTAGAATTGAGGCTGTGGCCGCCGTACCACACAGGCAGACTTACCATAATGAGCAAAGGAACGTATAAAGGCGTCGTGTGTACCACTTCTAAGAAGTCAAAACTGTCAGTTATGCCTGGGAAAAGCACTGCCGTTAAGCTTCATGGAGTGGAAAGAAGCGGTAAATTCGATAGTACAACTCAGTATGTAACGTTTGTGATTGAGGATTTTACCTAGAAACGTTACTGGGGGTGAGCGCCCCCGCAGACTGGTCCCCAACCATGCCTTCCTGTGGAGGGCCTAATCAACCAAGATGTTGGTGCAAACCGCGCAGTCCAACGTATGCACCACACAGCTGATCAGGGACTGGCTAGAGTAACTTATCAAATTTCCTTTTGAATATAGCTAGGGATTTGTTGATAATCCCCCTTATAAAGGGAGGGCGCTGAAAAGTTTTGGTCGCTTTATGCTTATTGGGTAGTGTCAATGACATTTGTGATTTTTGAAAAATGAATGAAATCTGTTATCACTCGTAAGCCATTCACGTTAATCACACGCTTTATTGAGTGATTAGTTTGTTTTATACTCCGTTGCAGTCTTTGCCTTTCTTCAGATGTCCTATATCGGTGTAACTGAAGCTTGACCTCATTGAACCTTATGTTGTTGTCAGTAGCAAAGGATATTAGTGTTATGATTAATGTCTCGCTTAATGTCGGATATGAGATTGAGAAAGAGAATAAGGGTACCTTGGGTAACAAATTTTTTCACTATAGCAGTCTTTGATTTCACTCTGTTCGCTATTACTCTTTGGGTTCTATTAGTAAATTAAATATCCATATGTCGTGATAAATGGTTTGAAAAACCGACAAGTTGAAGATTGAGACACTTATGCAACATATGGGAATCTTTATTCTGGAAACGTTTCGCCAAACAGTGGCTTCATCAGTCCAATACAAAGCAGAAGGTGTAAGGAGAGGAGGAGTTTGGGGTAATCAGTCCCTCAGCCTGGAGTCGATGTGTTCAGACTGAACACATCGACTCTTCTCTTCTCTTCCTCTTCCCTCCTCTCTCCCTATCTTCTCTGTCTGTCAGTATCTCTCTCAATGGTTTATGTCTGGATCATATATCTAGTGTCAGTAAGCTCATCCTCACAAGACAATGGTTTAAATCCAGGTTTCTTCCTCTCCGTCAACAAGCAGCTTGTGCTAGCTGAGAGGTAAACTCTAGCTCAGAAGTCAAAGCTCTCGGCGCACAACCAAAACATCCCAGGTTAGATCCCCGCGTCTTCTGCTCGCCTAACATGAAAATTTGGTGTCTGGGTGTTGGTCGACTGGCGTGAGTTGCATTTTAAGGCAAAATTACAGAGGAACTACGTGAGAAACTCCAGACTTCCTGGAAGTTTTATCCTGGTCAGAAAATACCAGACTCCTAAAACTCTGGTGATAATTTAAAAAAAAAAAATTGGTTGTATAGAAACAAGAATCATATACTTGTTTTCTTTAGTTTGTATGTTTTGTTTGTGATGCCGTAGTGGAGAGCGCGGCACTAGATGTTATTTCCTTTGTTCATTGTTTACAGTGTTTGGCTGCCACTCTGAACTTGTCGCAGGAGCGCAGTGTAAACTGCTAGAGTTTGTGAGTTTGGTTTCTAGAGAATGTGGCTCCGGACTCGAGCTCTTTTCAAGTAAATTTTCAATTTAACCTGGACATCCAGTTTGGCTTCTGTTACTTTTATCCAGCTGTTTCAACTAGGGTCACTAGACTCCAGAATGTTCTCGAAATATAATCATAGAAAGAAAATTTCGTGTTGCTTGACTGTGGTTGTGAAGTGTGAGGTGTACTGGAGGGGGGGGGGGGTTGATTTGCACAAAGTTGCTTGAATGTGGTTGTGAACTGTGAGGTGTACTGGGGGGGGGGATGGTTGATGTGCACATTGTTGCTTGAATGTGGTTGTGAAGTGTGAGGTGTACTGGGGGTTTGATGTGCACACAGTTGCTTGACTATGTGTCTGGGTTATTAAGAGTGAGGTGTACTGGGTATTAAGTATACAGTCATTGAATCAACTGACGAGTCCGACCATAAAACTAAAATAAGCTCACTAAAGCTCGACCGATTTTCGGTATGCAATTTTTTTGTATTATATCAAAACTTGACCAAACCTTTCTAAAATTTATAGACTATAATGTATATCTTCCTTTTCATAAGCTCTTAAATTGTTTCAGCTGTTTTATCTCGGGGACAAATTTTTCAGGCGATCAGTCATTTTTACATCTTGGAAAATCTTGTGTTCATTAATATTATATTTCTTTTACACAGGATTTTACAAGGTTAGGTTTAGGGTTGACGAGCACTTGTGTTGGTTCACCGATATGTTGGTCCCAGCTGTACTCTTCATGTAGATTAAAGGTAATCTTCAGTCATTCTTTTGTACCAGTCTCTGGTATCATGAGTTTTCTAGTGTTACAATGGTTACGGTTGGTTTGGATTTAAGCCTTTCAACTACACGAGGGTCGTTAAGGCTGTTTGTATCTAATTTACCACCACTGACGAATACTTCAATCACTGAGGTAAGGACAAAGTAAATTCTCACTGTATATACACTAGGAGAGATACACCTCTCGGTGTATATACACTAGGAGACATACATCTCTCGGTGTATACACACTAGGAGACATACATCTCTCGGTGTATATAAACTAGGAGACATTTCTCGGTGCATATACACTAGGAGACATACATCTCTCGGTGTATATACACTGAGACATGCATCTCTCGGTGTATATACACTAGGAGACATCTCTCGTTGTATATACACTAGGAGACATCTCTCGGCGTATATACACTAGGAGACATCTCTCGGTGTATATACACTAGGAGACATCTCTCGGTGTATATACACTAGGAGACGCACCTCTCGGTGCATATACACTAGGAGACATCTCTCGGTGTACATACACTGGGAGACATACATCTCTCGGTGTATATACACTAGGAGACATACATCTCTCGGTGTATATACACTAGGAGAGATACATCTCTCGGTGTATATACACTAGGAGAGATACATCTCTCGGTGTATATACACTAGGAGAGATACATCTCTCGGCGTATATACACTAGGAGACATACATCTCTCGGTGTATATACACTTGAAGACATACACTTCTCGGTGTATATACACTAGGAGACATGCATCTCTCGGTGTATATACACTAGGATACATACATCTCTCGGTGTATATACACTTGGAGACATACACCTCTCGGTGTATATGCACTGGGAGACATACATCTCTCGGTGTATATACACTAGGAGACATACATCTCTCGGTGTATATACACTAGGAGACATACATCTCTCGGTGTATATGCACTAGGAGACATCTCTAGGAGTATATACACTAGGAGACATACATCTCTCGGGGTATATACACTAGGAGACATACATCTCTCGGTGTATATACACTAGGAGACATCTCTCGGAGTATATACACTAGGAGACATGCATCTCTCGGGGTATATACACTAGGAGACATACATCTCTCGGTGTATATACACTAGGAGACATACGTCTCTCGGTGTATATACACTAGGAGACATACATCTCTTGGTGTATATACACTAGGAGACATACATCTCTCGGTGTATATACACTAGGAGACATACACCTCTCGGTGTATATACACTAGGAGACATACATCTCTCGGTGTATATACACTAGGAGACATACACCTCTCGGTGTATATACACTAGGAGACATACACCTCTCGGTGTATATACACTAGGAGACATAAATCTCTCGGTGTATATACACTAGGAGACATACACCTCTCGGTGTATATACACTAGGAGACATAAATCTCTCGGTGTATATACACTAGGAGACATACACCTCTTGGTGTATATACACTAGGAGACATAAATCTCTCGGTGTATATACACTAGGAGACATACACCTCTCTGTGTATATGGAATTATATACGAGAAAAAAATTAATCTTCTAATGCAAATTGTTTTTGTGTTTGCTTTGATGCAGAGAAATTGCCAGTATAATGAAGCCAGTTATTGCCAGTATAATGAAGCCAGTTATTGCCAGTATAATGAAGCCAGTTATTGCCAGTATAATGAAGCCAGTTATTGCCAGTATAATGAAGCCAGTTATTGCCAGTATAATGAAGCCAGTTATTGCCAGTATAATGAAGCCAGTTATTGCCAGTATAATGAAGCCAGTTATTGCCAGTATAATGAAGCCAGTTATTGCCAGTATAATGAAGCCAGTTATTGCCAGTATAATGAAGCCAGTTATTGCCAGTATAATGAAGCCAGTTATCGCCAGTATAATGAAGCCAGTTATCGCCAGTATAATGAAGCCAGTTATTGCCAGTATAATGAAGCCAGTTATTGCCAGTATAATGAAGCCAGTTATCGCCAGTATAATGAAGCCAGTTATTGCCAGTATAATGAAGCCAGTTATTGCCAGTATAATGAAGCCAGTTATTGCCAGTATAATGAAGCCAGTTATCGCCAGTATAATGAAGCCAGTTATTGCCAGTATAATGAAGCCAGTTATCGCCAGTATAATGAAGCCAGTTATTGCCAGTATAATGAAGCCAGTTATTGCCAGTATAATGAAGCCAGTTATTGCCAGTATAATGAAGCCAGTTATTGCCAGTATAATGAAGCCAGTTATTGCCAGTATAATGAAGCCAGTTATCGCCAGTATAATGAAGCCAGTTATTGCCAGTATAATGAAGCCAGTTATTGCCAGTATAATGAAGCCAGTTATTGCCAGTATAATGAAGCCAGTTATCGCCAGTATAATGAAGCCAGTTATTGCCAGTATAATGAAGCCAGTTATTGCCAGTATAATGAAGCCAGTTATTGCCAGTATAATGAAGCCAGTTATCGCCAGTATAATGAAGCCAGTTATTGCCAGTATAATGAAGCCAGTTATCGCCAGTATAATGAAGCCAGTTATTGCCAGTATAATGAAGCCAGTTATTGCCAGTATAATGAAGCCAGTTATTGCCAGTATAATGAAGCCAGTTATTGCCAGTATAATGAAGCCAGTTATTGCCAGTATAATGAAGCCAGTTATTGCCAGTATAATGAAGCCAGTTATTGCCAGTATAATGAAGCCAGTTATCGCCAGTATAATGAAGCCAGTTATTGCCAGTATAATGAAGCCAGTTATTGCCAGTATAATGAAGCCAGTTATTGCCAGTATAATGAAGCCAGTTATTGCCAGTATAATGAAGCCAGTTATCGCCAGTATAATGAAGCCAGTTATCGCCAGTATAATGAAGCCAGTTATTGCCAGTATAATGAAGCCAGTTATCGCCAGTATAATGAAGCCAGTTATCGCCAGTATAATGAAGCCAGTTATTGCCAGTATAATGAAGCCAGTTATTGCCAGTATAATGAAGCCAGTTATTGCCAGTATAATGAAGCCAGTTATTGCCAGTATAATGAAGCCAGTTATCGCCAGTATAATGAAGCCAGTTATCGCCAGTATAATGAAGCCAGTTATCTCCAGTATAATGAAGCCAGTTATTGCCAGTATAATGAAGCCAGTTATTGCCAGTATAATGAAGCCAGTTATTGCCAGTATAATGAAGCCAGTTATTGCCAATATAATGAAGCCAGTTATCGCCAGTATAATGAAGCCAGTTATTGCCAGTATAATGAAGCCAGTTATTGCCAGTATAATGAAGCCAGTTATCGCCAGTATAATGAAGCCAGTTATTGCCAGTATAATGAAGCCAGTTAATGCCAGTATAATGAAGCCAGTTAATGCCAGTATAATGAAGCCAGTTATCGCCAGTATAATGAAGCCAGTTATCGCCAGTATAATGAAGCCAGTTATTGCCAGTATAATGAAGCCAGTTATTGCCAGTATAATGAAGCCAGTTATTGCCAGTATAATGAAGCCAGTTATCGCCAGTATAATGAAGCCAGTTATCGCCAGTATAATGGAGCCAGTTATTGCCAGTATAATGAAGCCAGTTATTGCCAGTATAATGAAGCCAGTTATTGCCAGTATAATGAAGCCAGTTATTGCCAGTATAATGAAGCCAGTTATCGCCAGTATAATGAAGCCAGTTATCGCCAGTATAATGAAGCCAGTTATCGCCAGTATAATGAAGCCAGTTATTGCCAGTATAATGAAGCCAGTTATCGCCAGTATAATGAAGCCAGTTATTGCCAGTATAATGAAGCCAGTTATTGCCAGTATAATGAAGCCAGTTATTGCCAGTATAATGAAGCCAGTTATTGCCAGTATAATGAAGCCACTTATTGCCATTATAATGAAGCCAGTTATTGCCAGTATAATGAAGCCAGTTATTGCCAGTATAATGAAGCCAGTTATTGCCAGTATAATGAAGCCAGTTATTGCCAGTATAATGAAGCCAGTTATTGCCAGTATAATGAAGCCAGTTATCGCCAGTATAATGAAGCCAGTTATCGCCAATATAATGAAGCCAGTTATCGCCAGTATAATAAAGCCAGTATAATGAAGCCAGTTATCGCCAGTATAATGAAGCCAGTTATCGCCAGTATAATGAAGCCAGTTATCGCCAGTATAATGAAGCCAGTTATCGCCAGTATAATGAAGCCAGTTATTGCCAGTATAATGAAGCCAGTTATTGCCAGTATAATGAAGCCAGTTATTGCCAGTATAATGAAGCCAGTTATTGCCAGTATAATGAAGCCAGTTATCGCCAGTATAATGAAGCCAGTTATCGCCAGTATAATGAAGCCAGTTATCGCCAGTATAATGAAGCCAGTTATTGCCAGTATAATGAAGCCAGTTATTGCCAGTATAATGAAGCCAGTTATTGCCAGTATAATGAAGCCAGTTATTGCCAGTATAATGAAGCCAGTTATCGCCAGTATAATGAAGCCAGTTATCGCCAGTATAATGAAGCCAGTTATTGCCAGTATAATGAAGCCAGTTATTGCCAGTATAATGAAGCCAGTTATCGCCAGTATAATGAAGCCAGTTATCGCCAGTATAATGAAGCCAGTTATTGCCAGTATAATGAAGCCAGTTATTGCCAGTATAATGAAGCCAGTTATTGCCAGTATAATGAAGCCAGTTAATGCCAGTATAATGAAGCCAGTTATTGCCAGTATAATGAAGCCAGTTATCGCCAGTATAATGAAGCCAGTTATTGCCAGTATAATGAAGCCAGTTATTGCCAGTATAATGAAGCCAGTTATCGCCAGTATAATGAAGCCAGTTATCGCCAGTATAATGAAGCCAGTTATTGCCAGTATAATGAAGCCAGTTATTGCCAGTATAATGAAGCCAGTTATTGCCAGTATAATGAAGCCAGTTATCGCCAGTATAATGAAGCCAGTTATTGCCAGTATAATGAAGCCAGTTATCGCCAGTATAATGAAGCCAGTTATTGCCAGTATAATGAAGCCAGTTATTGCCAGTATAATGAAGCCAGTTATTGCCAGTATAATGAAGCCAGTTATTGCCAGTATAATGAAGCCAGTTATCGCCAGTATAATGAAGCCAGTTATTGCCAGTATAATGAAGCCAGTTATCGCCAGTATAATGAAGCCAGTTATTGCCAGTATAATGAAGCCAGTTATCGCCAGTATAATGAAGCCAGTTATCGCCAGTATAATGAAGCCAGTTATTGCCAGTATAATGAAGCCAGTTATCGCCAGTATAATGAAGCCAGTTATTGCCAGTATAATGAAGCCAGTTATTGCCAGTATAATGAAGCCAGTTATTGCCAGTATAATGAAGCCAGTTATTGCCAGTATAATGAAGCCAGTTATTGCCAGTATAATGAAGCCAGTTATTGCCAGTATAATGAAGCCAGTTATCGCCAGTATAATGAAGCCAGTTATCGCCAGTATAATGAAGCCAGTTATTGCCAGTATAATGAAGCCAGTTATCGCCAGTATAATGAAGCCAGTTATTGCCAGTATAATGAAGCCAGTTATTGCCAGTATAATGAAGCCAGTTATTGCCAGTATAATGAAGCCAGTTATTGCCAGTATAATGAAGCCAGTTATTGCTATGAAAATTGTCACTTCAAAAGTTATGAGTAATTATAAGCAGTTAAGTTTTTTCTTCAAACATGTCGCGAAATAATTTAGTAGTATAAGTTATAAGTAATTATATTAGTTGGTAAAGTAATATTTAAGTGTTTCACCTCTGGAAGTATAGCACTTTATATGATGTGGAGTGAAGCTGGTGAAGTGTGAGTTTGAAGCTGGTGAAGTGCGAGTGTGAAGCTGGTGAAGTGCGAGTGTGAAGCTGGTGAAGTGTGAGTGTGAAGCTGGTGAAGTGTGAGTGTGAAGCTGGTGAAGTGCGAGTGTGAAGCTGGTGAAGTGCGAGTGTGAAGCTGGTGAAGTGTGAGAGTGAAGCTGGTGAAGTGTGAGTGTGAAGCTGGTGAAGTGCGAGTGTGAAGCTGGTGAAGTGCGAGTGTGAAGCTGGTGAAGTGTGAGTGTGAATCTGGTGAAGTGCGAGTGTGAAGCTGGTGAAGTGTGAGAGTGAAGCTGGTGAAGTGTGAGTGTGAAACTGGTGAAGTGCGAGTGTGAAGCTGGTGAAGTGCGAGTGTGAAGCTGGTGAAGTGCGAGTGTGAAGCTGGTGAAGTGTGAGAGTGAAGCTGGTGAAGTGTGAGTGTGAAGCTGGTGAAGTGCGAGTGTGAAGCTGGTGAAGTGCGAGTGTGAAGCTGGTGAAGTGTGAGTGTGAAGCTGGTGAAGTGCGAGTGTGAAGCTGGTGAAGTGTGAGAGTGAAGCTGGTGAAGTGTGAGTGTGAAGCTGGTGAAGTGCGAGTGTGAAGCTGGTGAAGTGTGAGAGTGAAGCTGGTGAAGTGTGAGTGTGAAGCTGGTGAAGTGCGAGTGTGAAGCTGGTGAAGTGCGAGTGTGAAGCTGGTGAAGTGCGAGTGTGAAGCTGGTGAAGTGCGAGTGTGAAGCTGGTGAAGTGCCAGTGTGAAGCTGGTGAAGTGCGAGTGTGAAGCTGGTGAAGTGTGAGAGTGAAGCTGGTGAAGTGTGAGAGTGAAGCTGGTGAAGTGTGAGTGTGAAGCTGGTGAAGTGTGAGAGTGAAGCTGGTGAAGTGTGAGTGTGAAGCTGGTGAAGTGTTAGTGTGAAGCTGGTGAAGTGTGAGAGTGAAGCTGAAGTGTGAGTGAAGCTGGTGAAGTGTGTGAAGCTGAAGTGTTAGTGTGAAGCTGGTGAAGTGCGAGTGTGAAGCTGGTGAAGTGCGAGTGTGAAGCTGGTGAAGTGTGAGTGTGAAGCTGGTGAAGTGTGAGTGTGAAGCTGATGAAGTGTTAGTGTGAAGCTGGTGAAGTGTGAGAGTGAAGCTGGTGAAGTGTGAGTGTGAAGCTGGTGAAGTGTTAGTGTGAAGCTGGTGAAGTGTTAGTGTGAAGCTGGTGAAGTGCGAGTGTGAAGCTGGTGAAGTGTTAGTGTGAAGCTGGTGAAGTGTTAGTGTGAAGCTGGTGAAGTGTTAGTGTGAAGCTGGTGAAGTGTGAGTGTGAAGCTGGTGAAGTGTTAGTGTGAAGCTGGTGAAGTGCGAGTGTGAAGCTGGTGAAGTGTTAGTGTGAAGCTGGTGAAGTGCGAGTGTGAAGCTGGTGAAGTGCGAGTGTGAAGCTGGTGAAGTGTGAGTGTGAAGCTGGTGAAGTGTGAGTGTGAAGCTGGTGAAGTGTTAGTGTGAAGCTGGTGAAGTGTGAGAGTGAAGCTGGTGAAGTGTTAGTGTGAAGCTGGTGAAGTGTTTGTGTGAAGCTGGTGAAGTGTTAGTGTGAAGCTGGTGAAGTGTGAGTGTGAAGCTGGTGAAGTGTGAGTGTGAAGCTGGTGAAGTGTGAGAGTGAAGCTGGTGAAGTGTGAGTGTGAAGCTGGTGAAGTGTGAGAGTGAAGCTGGTGAAGTGTGTGAAGCTGGTGAAGTGTGTGAAGCTGGTGAAGTGTGAGTGTGAAGCTGGTGAAGTGTGAGAGTGAAGCTGGTGAAGTGTGAGTGTGAAGCTGAAGTGTGTGTGAAGCTGGTGAAGTGTGTGTGAAGCTGGCGAAGTGTGTGTGAAGCTGGTGAAGTGTGTGTGAAGCTGGTGAAGTGTGTGTGTGAAGCTGGTGAAGTGTGAGAGTGAAGCTGGTGAAGTGTGTGTGTGAAGCTGGTGTAGTGTGAGAGTGAAGCTGGTGAAGTGTGTGTGTGAAGCTGGTGAAGTGTGAGAGTGAAGCTGGTGAAGTGTGTGTGTGAAGCTGGTGAAGTGTGAGTGTGAAGCTGGTGAAGTGTGAGAGTGAAGCTGGTGAAGTGTGAGTGTGAAGCTGGTTAAGTGTGAGTGAAGCTGGGGAAGTGTGTGTGAAGCTGGTGAAGTGTGAGAGTGAAGCTGGTGAAGTGAGTGAAACTGGTGAAGTGTGAGAGTGAAACTAGTGAAGTGTGAGTGAAACTGGTGAAGTGTGAGTGAAGCTTGTGAAGCGTGAGAGTGAAGCTGGTGAAGCGTGAGAGTGAAGCTGGTGAAGTGTGAGAGGAGAGTGAAGCTGGTGAAGCGTGAGAGTGAAGCTGGTGAAGTGTGAGAGTAGATAGAGGCGGAGACCAGCATAGTCAACCTGTGCTAAGTTTATTTACATGAGTTGTGTGGAGAAATTTACCTGCCAAGAGAGGGAGCTTAGCCCTTACCTCCAACGGGGGGGGGCATAGCAAGGGGGCCAAACTCCCCCTTTTCGCTCCACATCTGCACATGAAGGTGCAGACTCGACGGTAGGGAGCTAAGCTCCCTTGCTGTCGCCCCTCTTTTGGAGGTAAGGTTCTCCGCAAGTTAGATTCCTACAAATACAAATTAAACTTTAAGACTGTGACGTGAGGCCCAGGTGACGCTCACTCACGTCATCATGACGCAACCCTTAAACTGTAAGACTGTGACGTGAGGCCCAGGTGACGCTCACTCACGTCATCATGATGCAACCCTTAAACTGTAAGACTGTGACGTGAGGCCCAGGTGACGCTCACGTCATCATGATGCAACCCTTAAACTGTAAGACTGTGAAGTGAGGCCCAGGTGACGCTCACTCACGTCATCATGACGCAACCCTTAAACTGTAAGACTGTGACGTGAGGCCCAAGTGACGCTCACTCACGTCATCATGATGTAACCCTTAAACTGTAAGACTGTGAAGTGAGGCCCAAGTGACGCTCGCTCACGTCATCATGATGTAACCCTTAAACTGTAAGACTGTGAAGTGAGGCCCAAGTGACGCTCACTCACGTCATCATGATGTAACCCTTAAACTGTAAGACTGTGAGGTGAGGCCCAAGTGACGCTCACTCACGTCATCATGACGCAACCCTTAAACTGTAAGACTGTGACGTGAGGCCCAAGTGACGCTCACTCATGTCATCATGATGCAACCCTTAAACTGTAAGACTGTGACGTGAGGCCCAAGTGACGCTCACTCACGTCATCATGATGTAACCCTTAAACTGTAAGACTGTGACGTGAGGCCCAAGTGACGCTCACTCACGTCATCATGATGTAACCCTTAAACTGTAAGACTGTGACGTGAGGCCCAAGTGACGCTCACTCACGTCATCATGATGTAACCCTTAAACTTGTACATAATGTGTCTCTTATTTATCTACAATATTATTTATGGTAACTTTCGTTGGTTTCATTATCATTAATTCCAAACAAACTCGCTTAGCCGGCTTATGAAGCGGTCCAGAGGAGAGAGACGTCAAGCCGGGCTGCCGGGGGTTAATGGCTCTCAAAATCCCATCACAGGTAAATCACCGGTAAAATAATTTTTGCAAGTAGTGTGAGTAACACAGCAGACAATATGTTAAGATTGTTGATGTAAGCAAGATCAACTGGGCTGTGATGGATATGTGGGGCAGCAGGCCCGGCCATGGGCCAGGCTCAGAGAGTAGAGAAAGTCTCGAAACTCTTCAGAGGTATATCAGAGGTAAGTATTGTGGTCAGGTGAGCCCCGTGTGTTAATTTTTGTCTCATCAGTTCCCCTCAGTGGAGCTTCCTAGTCGATGGGGATGCGATTTTAATTCACCGAAGTAAAGTTGTTCTCCCCTTCCTTGGATCATACCTGAATGCCTTGCATTTCCCCAGGCGCTGCTTGACTGTACGTGTTTGTTAAGTCACTACTTTCTCAGAGTAAACAATAACTAATGAATGTGAAGAGGGAGTATATTAGCCTGTCGCCGCCGCCGCCACTGCCACCACCGCCACTGCCACCACTGCCACCACTGCCACCACTGCCACCACTGCCACCACCACCACCACCACTGCCACCACTACCACCACTGCCACCACTACCACCACCACCACTGCCACCACCACTGCCACCACCACCACCACCACTGCCACCACCACCACCACCACTGCCACCACCACTGCCACCACCACCAGCACCACTACCACCGCCGCCACCACTACCACCGCCGCCACCATCACCACCACCACCACTGCCACCACCACCACTGCCACCACCACCACTGCCACCACCACCACCACCACCACCACCACCACCACCACCACCACTACCACCACCACCACTACCACCACTACCACCGCCGCCGCCACCACTACCACCGCCGCCACCGCCACCACCACTACCACTGTCACCACCACTACCACTGTCACCACCACTACCATCGCCACCACGTCGTCATCATTGATAATTACTTAATATGGTCACACACTTGCACTCACCACTCAGACATGTTCATCTCTCCCAAGACTTGAAAAAACGTGTTTCGGTACACTCTGGAAAACAGTATTTTATATATATATATATATATATATATATATATATATATATATATATATATATATATATATATATATATATATATATATATATATATATATATATATATATATATATATATATATATATATATATATATATAACTTTCTCTTGCATTTATAAATGTTAACATGATCTTAATTCATAAACTGGTTGATTTATATATTATTTTTAAATTTGTAGAGTTTTAAAACTGTGTAAGAAGTTTTCTTCCCACTTGTGTAAACAGTTTATATCTCTTCGTTATTACTGTGAGACTGTAAAGTACATCTTAAGATCTCTGTAACTCGTACGTAACTTTTGACTTCCATCTATATTTGTTCCTGGTCCAGGTAATTCACTCTGCCATATCAGTCGTGTCGGTTCCTCGGGGTATCCCCTAAAATATTAAGTAAATCATAATCACCTCTTCCGTAGTCTCCTTTTCCAGAATATAAAAGTGAAGTCAGTGTCGTAGGTGTTTGTAGTGCACACAACTGAACTCTGCCGCTAGTTTGGCTGCACTTTTACACCTGTTCATGCTCCGGAATATTCTTGATAAGGCTGTGTTGCGCCCTTCAAGATGGACTCAAATGTGTTGTATACAGTCCTAAAGTATTCTTTAATAAAATTCTACTGAAGGCTAACTAACATGTTTCCCTGAGGTGTTATAGTTGACGTGTTCTTCAACAGTGTGTTCACAATGTTATTTACTCCCACAACTTTTATTCCATCAGTGTTTGTAATCTCCCGTATTGATAAGGAACACATGTACAACACTAGATTTTTTTATTGAAGAAATATTTCGCTTGCGCTGCAGGCGTCATCAGGCAAATACAAAAGCGAATTTTAGTTATGGAGAACGTAGGCGAAGTGCGAGGTAATTAGTCCCTCAGCCTTGTAGGAACATATCCCGGAGCTGGTAGGTCAAGTGGAGGGGTAGTTTCAGGTAGTCAGTCCTTCACTTTACTGTCTCAGAGAGTAAAATTCACCTCTATATTTGACGGATGAAACCTGCAGCACAGGCGAAACGTTTCACCAGTGAAGATAGTAGTATTGAACATGTATTTTATTCGTTAAGTTTTCGGTATTGCATACCATTGGTAATATGATCCTCCTGGTTTGTACTTTTTCCAACCTTCTCTGATCTGCAGGACCTTGCGATTGTAAGGATTAAACTTCATCAGCCATTTGTTTGACCGGCTTTGCAACCTGTCTTCCTAGTGGCCCTTTCCGACCTTTCCTGTTCATATTCGTCTCGGTATTTTTGTATCAGTCGCATAAACACGCAAGATTCTCTTCCGGAAACCAACCAATTCTCGCACCACCACCGATATTCGTGTTGATTTGAACGTTTTATGGCGCTGCCGAGCCACCACGCTTCCAGATTAGTCGCCGCAATCTCTTTTCTCCATAATTTGCATATTGGTGTTTAAAAATCCGTCTGTATAGGTGTATATATCTTACCCTGCTCTTAAATACCCGCTAAGTCTCTACCCCATCGTCAATAATGGCCTGGACGCTGCATCATCTTAGTGGCACAGTGGTCCAGTCAGCACCATTAACCAATAATGTTTTGAGTAATGGCAACGAGACTTTATTTTAGGACATTTTAGGTGTCATTCACCACTATGTTCAGTTGATTAGCTTCGTAAGTATTTATACCAGGTCTCGCTCATCATGGTGTGAGGCAGGAGAGAGAGAGAGGGGGGGAGGGAGGTAGGGGAGGGGAGGGAAGGGGGATAAGAAAGGGAGCAGGAAAACGAGGGAGGTGGGGAAGGCTAGCAATGTAACCAGCAGGTGGGCCACATTAGCATGCAGGTGTGACAAGGCTGGAACGCCCACATAACGTGCCAGGGCGTGGCTGGCGAGGTGAAGTAGCGATGAGGAAGAGTGAGGGACGAGGGAGATGGAAGAGTAACGAGAGGAAGGGAGGAACAGAGTTATAATAGACACAGGTAAGAAACAAAACAAATCTTCCACTGAGAACACTGGTGTTCAACACCGACAAGTGCCAGCTGCTAAGGTATACTAACCCAGGTCTTACACCCTGATAACCAAGGTGGCACTCTGCTAACCAAGGTGGCACTCCCTGCTAACCCAAGTAGCACACCTTGCTAACCCAGATGTTATTCCTTGCTTGGAACCCTGCTAACCCAGATGTTATTCCTTGCTTGGAACCCTGGTAACCCAGGTGGTATTCCTTGCTTGGAACCCTGCTAACCCAGATGTTATTCCTTGCTTGGAACCCTGGTAACCCAGGTGGTATTCCTTGCTTGGTACCCTGGTAACCCAGGTGGCACACCTTGCTAATCCAGGTGGTATTCCTTGCTTGGAACCTTGGTAACCCAGGTGGTATTCCTTTCTTGGTACCCTGGTACCAAGCAACACATTTCGTCTTCTTGACATGATCCTCCCCGGCCCAAGGTCAAGAGAGTAGGAGAACTCTCGAGACAAGTTACAGGTAAAAATTAGTTTGCATTTTAATTAAGATGTATAGTGTCAGAGTAATACCTGGGTATAAAGGTAAGAGGTGGCGTTGAAGGAGAGAGAGAGAGAGAGAGAGAGAGAGAGAGAGAGAGAGAGAGAGAGAGAGAGAGAGAGAGAGAGAGAGAGAGAGAGAGAGAGAGAGAGAGAGAGAGAGAGAGAGAGACAAAGACACAGAGACAGACAGACAGACAGACAGACAGACAGACACAAACAAACAGGTGAGCAAGTGAGGGAGTGCGATAACAGTGGCGTAATGCCAACAATAGTGAAGAACAGATCTATGACAGAACAAGCTTTTACTGGGACAACATTACGCTGTGTAGAGCTTTATAATACAAATACATTTTATTTCTTTACAAATGTTACAACGTGTGAGTTACATTTTATAAAATATTGTTAAGTACAAAGAAAGCTACTAACCTGCCTGAGCATTTCGTTCATTGGTGATAAGTTGCAGCTGCTTAGGTATGGAAAGAATGAAGAACTCAAAAGGAACACTATATACATAACTCAAGAGGGTCACCAGATAGAACGTAAGGAACACGTAAAAGACCTGGGAATAATTATGTCAGCGGACCTTTCTTTTAAAGACCATAACAAGACAAAGATCACGACAGCCAGGAAGATGACGGGGTGGGTATTAAGAACTTTCAAAACAAGGGAAATAATGCCGATGGTGACACTCTTCAAATCGCTAGTGCTCCCTCACTTAGAATATTGCTCAGTGCTGACGGTCCTGTTTAAAGCAGGAGATATATCAGAGCTGGAACAAATAGAGATCGTTTACTGCTCGCATTGAGCCAGTAAAGCACCAGAACTACTGGGAATGTCTTCAACTCTTGAACATATACTCGATGGAGTGGAGGAGAGAGAGATACATGATAATATATACCTGGAAAGTACTCGAGGGCCTGATTCCAAATGTGCACACTGCCATAACAACATACTGGAGTGAGAGATATGGGAGGAAGTGTAAAATAAACCCAGTGAGGTGCAGGGGTGCGGTGGGGACAAGAAGGGAACACTGTATTAACATTCGAGGTCCCAGACTATGCAAGATCTTACCAGAAGATATCAGAAAGACTGCTGGAACAAGTGTAGAAGCCTTCGAGAGGAAACTGGACAAGTATCTTCACCATGTGCTAGATCATCCAGGCTGTGATAGATATGTGGGGCAGCGGGCCTCCAGCAGCAAAAGCCTGGTTGACCAGGCAAGCACCTGACGAGTCTGGCCCATGGTCGGGCTCAGAGAGCAGGCAAACTCTCGAAAGTCTTCAAAGGTATATCAAAGGGCAGTCATAGTCTGATAAAATTTTACACAGAGCAATACGTTATCCAGAAAAAGAATGGTGTTATTCGAGGTGCCTTTAATTTGCAGGTGAAGGTATAGTTGACTCAGTTAAGGCACCTCTATATTATGCGATTTTTTTTTTTTTTTTGTAAATGCGATTGTTTCCAAAACTGCACAGCGCACGAGAACTTCAGAGTACGAGCTATTTATTCAGTTTTGGATGCACTCTCTCAATAACATTTAAAAAAAAATATCGCACTGTATTGAAGAGTGTTGAGTGAGGCTGACTATACCAGAGCACTACGTGGAATAACTGACAGACAGTATAATTTAAACAAAATGTTATATTACCAACTGTTGAACAGTGAGGCACTGGGAGCGACAGAGGAACTTAGCAAGTACACTTTTATAGCGCTAGAAATTCTTGGTCACTCAGGTGGCCCGGGAAGTGTCGTAAAGTAAACGTAAGGTATATCAGTTGTTGTGCTCAAAGCCTACCATTCATGGTGTTACTAGAACACTGGTATCTACCTGCTTGGAGACCATTCCCAGGGTCAACGCCCCCATCCCTGTCTAGGGATGACGTCAAGACTCGATTAACTAGGTTGTTCTTGCTGGCCGCACGCAGTCCAGCATACAGGAACTAACTTTAAGAACTAATCCAGCTCCCTCTTGACAGTAAAGGATCTCTTAGTAATCTCCCTTATGTATGATAGGAGACGGTTGCTGAATAGTCTTGAGCTCTCTTTCATTTATTGCGTTTTCTCCGTGTACTCGCAAGACCCTTGCTTTTCATTGGCGTTGTTTTGTACCGTCTGCCAAGCCTCTGGTTTTCTTAGGGATTAATGTTTTCATGTATCATTGGTTGTAGATTACCTGTAAACTGTTCTGAGGGTCACTAACCTCATCCTGTTGATGGCTTGATGAGTGAAGCCTCAGGGAGTTCAACGTAGAAACCACAGCTCAGTGAATCACGAACCTGTGGCATCACTGTAGTGAGTGTTGTTGTAGTACTGATTGTTGTGGTCACATCTACCACCCCTGGCGCTGCTTAAATGCCGAATCAGTGTTCTTATAGCACTGTTCTCAGTATTCCTGACAGTGTAAAATCTTGCCAACATAAGATACACGTGCTAAAGACAGACTAGGTAGCACTATCGTAGTAAAACTATGCAGAAAGCAGTGCGGTACAAACAAGCGCTGCTTGTATGCCCGAGTATGTGTTCGAAATGAGAACTCGACAGTCTCATTGTACAGGCAGGGAAAGGAAGAATGAAGCGGTGATGAGTGTAGGAGCAGGAAGAATGAAGGAGAGAGAAATGCATAAGTAGGGAGAGATGAAAGAGGGTGGGAGGGGAGGAAGAATGAAGTGGTGAGAAGTGTATGAGCATTAAGAGATGGAGGATGGGAGGGGAGGAAGAATGAAGCATGTGATGAGTGTAGTAGTAGTGGTGGTGTAGAGTAGTAGTGGTGGTGTAGAGTGCGAGCAGTGATGGTGGGGTGGCCAGGTGTTCTCTCTATGCTATGAATAATAAGTGATTCATGGAGCGCTCAACACTGACAACAAGATGGGACAGTCACTTGATGTTCTTGTGTTACTGTCATCTTGTAACAGTCACTGGTTGTTCTTGTGTTACTGTCATCCTGTCATCTTGTAACAGTCACTAGTTGTTCTTGTGTTACAGTTATCTTGTAACAATCACTGGATGTCCTTGCGTTACTGTCGTCCCGTCATCTTGTAACAGTCACTGGATGTCCTTGTGTTACTGTCATCCCGTCATCTTGTAACAGTCACTGGATGTCCTTGTGTTACTGTCGTCCCGTCATCTTGTAACAGTCACTGGATGTCCTTGTGTTACTGTCATCCCGTCATCTTGTAACAGTCACTGGATGTCCTTGTGTTACTGTCATCCCGTCATCTTGTAACAACCACTGGATGTCCTTGCGTTACTGTCGTCCCGTCATCTTGTAACAGTCACTGGATGTCCTTGTGTTACTGTCATCCCGTCATCTTGTAACAACCACTGGATGTCCTTGCGTTACTGTCGTCCCGTCATCTTGTAACAGTCACTGGATGTCCTTGTGTTACTGTCATCCCGTCATCTTGTAACAACCACTGGATGTCCTTGCGTTACTGTCGTCCCGTCATCTTGTAACAGTCACTGGATGTCCTTGCGTTACTGTCATCCCGTCATCTTGTAACAACCACTGGATGTCCTTGCGTTACTGTCGTCCCGTCATCTTGTAACAGTCACTGGATGTCCTTGTGTTACTGTCATCCCGTCATCTTGTAACAGTCACTGGATGTCCTTGTGTTACTGTCATCCCGTCATCTTGTAACAACCACTGGATGTCCTTGCGTTACTGTCGTCCCGTCATCTTGTAACAGTCACTGGATGTCCTTGCGTTACTGTCATCCCGTCATCTTGTAACAACCACTGGATGTCCTTGCGTTACTGTCGTCCCGTCATCTTGTAACAGTCACTGGATGTCCTTGTGTTACTGTCATCCCGTCATCTTGTAACAGTCACTGGATGTCCTTGTGTTACTGTCATCCCGTCATCTTGTAACAACCACTGGATGTCCTTGCGTTACTGTCGTCCCGTCATCTTGTAACAGTCACTGGATGTCCTTGCGTTACTGTCATCCCGTCATCTTGTAACAACCACTGGATGTCCTTGCGTTACTGTCGTCCCGTCATCTTGTAACAGTCACTGGATGTCCTTGTGTTACTGTCATCCCGTCATCTTGTAACAGTCACTGGATGTCCTTGTGTTACTGTCATCCCGTCATCTTGTAACAACCACTGGATGTCCTTGCGTTACTGTCGTCCCGTCATCTTGTAACAGTCACTGGATGTCCTTGCGTTACTGTCATCCCGTCATCTTGTAACAGCCACTGGATGTCCTTGCGTTACTGTCGTCCCGTCATCTTGTAACAGTCACTGGATGTCCTTGTGTTACTGTCATCCCGTCATCTTGTAACAGTCACTGGATGTCCTTGTGTTACTGTCATCCCGTCATCTTGTAACAACCACTGGATGTCCTTGCGTTACTGTCGTCCCGTCATCTTGTAACAGTCACTGGATGTCCTTGCGTTACTGTCATCCCGTCATCTTGTAACAACCACTGGATGTCCTTGCGTTACTGTCGTCCCGTCATCTTGTAACAGTCACTGGATGTCCTTGCGTTACTGTCATCCCGTCATCTTGTAACAACCACTGGATGTCCTTGCGTTACTGTCGTCCCGTCATCTTGTAACAGTCACTGGATGTCCTTGTGTTACTGTCATCCCGTCATCTTGTAACAACCACTGGATGTCCTTGCGTTACTGTCGTCCCGTCATCTTGTAACAGTCACTGGATGTCCTTGTGTTACTGTCATCCCGTCATCTTGTAACAACCACTGGATGTCCTTGCGTTACTGTCGTCCCGTCATCTTGTAACAGTCACTGGATGTCCTTGTGTTACTGTCATCCCGTCATCTTGCACAGAGAGATGACTCAACCATTGGTTTCCGGTGATATACAATATATTGGCTTCTCACCTAACATAAACTAACATAGAGCTCCTCTTCAGTTTTGTATTCGTAATTTTTGTTTACTGTGCTGCGACCTTTGTAACACTTGAATCTGTCATGTTGATGTAAGTTGATGTTGCACAGGAAATCAAGGAACTAACCATAGAGAAGTTAATAAGGTAAGCACAACGGAGCGATAATTTGATTTGTATAAGTTTTTGTTGATTTGTTTAAACATTTGGATTTATGATGATCTTTGTCTTCATTCATCACTCTTTGTTCCTATTTTTTTTTATACCAGCCTTTGTTTTATTTTGCTTCTTAGCATCTTCTCGCCCCTTTATCTTAGCTTTATTAGCCTTTTTTTTGTTTAAACTTTCCGTGATACAAACTCTTCACCGTGGTTTTTGGTGTTATCAGAAATATTACCGGAACAGGTGTGGAGGTTTTCATGACGAATGGAATCACTGCCTTAAGCTGTGATTCATGTGTTGGCCAGCGGGCCGCTGATGCAATGTTGGCCAGCGGGCCGCTGATACAATATGTTGGCCAGCGGGCCGCTGATGCAATGTTGGCCAGCGGGCCGCTGATACAATATGTTGGCCAGCGGGCCGCCAACACAATAACCTAATGAAACAAGTAATCAAGAAAAAAGTTCTGCCTTAGGCAGGGCACGGAAGGGTAGAGAAACTCACGAAACTGGTACAGGTACACCACATGAACGGGGCCAAGAGCTGTGACTTGACCCCTGCGACCACAATTAGGCGAGTGCAGGTATAACCCCCTTCTTACCCTTATGGTCGGCGTATTTTCTTTAATCCCATTCCTGTCTCTTTGTGTTTTCCTTTTTTATATTTTATTCAGCGACTGTCGTAGCTGGGTGGAGACAGTCTCTGCTTCCTTGTCGTAGCTGGGTGGAGACAGTCTCTGCTTCCTTGTCGTAGCTGGGTGGAGACAGTCTCTGCTTCCTTGTCGTAGCTGGGTGGAGACAGTCTCTGCTTCCTTGTCGTAGCTGGGTGGAGACAGTCTCTGCTTCCTTGTCGTAGCTGGGTGGAGACAGTCTCTGCTTCCTTGTCGTAGCTGGGTGGGGACAGTCTCTGCTTCCTTGTCGTGCCTGGGTGGAGACAGTCTCTGCTTCCTTGTCGTAGCTGGGTGGAGACAGTCTCTGCTTCCTTGTCGTAGCTGGGTGGGGACAGTCTCTGCTTCCTTGTCGTGCCTGGGTGGAGACAGTCTCTGCTTCCTTGTCGTGCCTGGGTGGAGACAGTCTCTGCTTCCTTGTCGTAGCTGGGTGGGGACAGTCTCTGCTTCCTTGTCGGGGATGAGTTTCCAGCCTCAGTCTTAACTTTGGCATAAACATTGAAGTTGCAGCGTCACAGGTACTAATAATATACTTGCTCGTAAGTACTTTTATCACTGATTTTACCCTTCAAAGAAGTACGTTTACATCAGCAGAGATAGTGCCGCCATCTGTGTGCCTCAGCTGGATGCGACCGCTCGTTTGTGCCAGCTACAGACCACCACCTGTGTGTGCCAGCTGGCCCCAACCACCTCTTGTGTGCTAGCTAGACACCATCTGTACCCCAGCTGGCCGCCACCTGCCTCACTGTGGGTGTATTAAATCCTCGTCACATCCATCACTCCTCCCACACTTCCAACACCATCTGTCATGCCTCCCCTTCTCTCTTACCCCTGCCATCCCTTCCCTTTCCCTTTGCCCCTAATCCTTTATAACCCCTCCTCTCTACCTCTCGCCCACGTAGTTCCTCTTCCATCGTCTTTATTGTTTTCACTCTGAGTCAGTACAGTAACAGTTCACTTGTAGAGGTCTGAGATGTGCTCACACCTCTACAACACAGTTGCCCTCAAAGATCTGTTAAGTTATACCATGAATTAAGGAAAGATCCTCGACTTCACCTTACGAAAGGAGATAAAGCAAATGCGATAGTAATTATGGACAAGGAAGATTATAGGGGAAAATAACATACTATTAGAAGACAGATGGACTGACGTGCTTATTGAGGTGCTGCTGGATCACGACACGAGTTAATTGCAAGAAGGAACTTTGAGGAGGGAGCATTTGTACAGGATTCAAGCCATCGTTCATTACACCAGTGATCATTTAACACCGTGTGAACTACATCAGTTAATCGATTCATTGTGTTGTGATCGGTCAAATCACTTTAGACAGAAGTATCAAGGACATTATCAGTGTATTTTCTCT
The DNA here is from genome assembly GCF_038502225.1 of Cherax quadricarinatus. NCBI lineage: Eukaryota > Metazoa > Arthropoda > Malacostraca > Decapoda > Parastacidae > Cherax > Cherax quadricarinatus. The sequence continues at coordinate 24,643,241 of NC_091309.1, forward strand.
TCCTATCAGTATAAACAGAAATTTCACACTGTTGTGAATGCAGATGTTGGACGATGTGTGATTTCCAGTACAGCTTCTCTCCGAATATTGTTATATTAGGAATGTAGAATTTAAGTTGGTATTTGAAGATTTTGGTCGGTGGCATAAAACACATGTTAGGACGTGATCACTATACTGAAGTACCTTGAACTATACTCCCTGGAACGAGATTGATTCCAAATCTGCGCATTGAAATTACTCGTACAAGACCAAGAGGCTCAACATACGATGCAAAAATAACTCTTCCCCCCTCCCCCCCCCCACGCAGAAAAGCCGGGGTGCAGTGAGTACATTAAGATAACTCAAAAAGTGTAAAGTTCTCAAGACTTTTTTTCAACACCCTCCATCATATATAAGAGGAAATGCCAACAGGTTCCTCGTCGTCTTCAAGATGGAAATATGTAAGTTCCTTAAAGTAGTCCTCTTAAAGTCATTTGTTCTCGCTACGTTGCAATATTGCTGTACACTAGCAGCTCCTTATGAAATCAAGAGCAAGATGCTGGGCAGACTGGAAGATACAGTGAGAGGGGCACAGTGAGAGAAAACAATGTATGTAAGGGACCCAAGACTACCCAACAACCTCCCACCATACATAAGGAGGATTACCTTACTTCTTTTAGCCCGGCTGATCAGGAACTGATCAGCCGGGCTGTGGTTTATACATTGGACTGTGTGTAGCCAGCAGTAACAGTCTGCATGGTCAGGCCCTGATCCCCCGGGAGACCTAGTCTGGGACCACACTCAGGGAGCATTGACCCTCGCAACACTCTCCAGGTAGTTCCTGATCAGCCGGGCTGTATCGCCTGAGTTAACTGCGTACTGTTAGCACCAGCAGTCTGATTGATCAGGGTATCAACCAAGAAACCTGGTAAGGGTCTGGGCGGTGGGGACGTTGACTCCCCGAATATCTACTACATGTATGCAACAAGTACAGTATAAAAAAGGTCGTGCGAGATTTTAAAATGGAAAATATGAAAGATCTAAAAAATATTCTGGAATACGACCCAACACTAGACAACCAAGTGTAATAATTATCAGGAAAATGATGGCGGTTGTGCATTGTACAAAGTTGTAAAACGAAAGAATTCTTGGCAGTAAAGGTAGTCTTCAGGGAACTTGGGCTCTCCTTTAGAATACTGTTCTTTCTTAGCGGCGCCTCTAAAGGCAGGATAAATGTCCGAGCAAGAAAATATACAGAGGCCATTTATTGTTCGTAAAGCTTAATAAAACCCTTTTATTTATCGAAACCGCAGTCAGCAGGGGAGTCTAGCAGCGGCCGCCATGATTGTGAACGCTTAAAGTCAATTTAGCTGTGTTCTTATGTTCTGAAAAGGTTTTAATAAATCGTTCGTTACCTGGTAATTTTGAGGCTGTATCTTTCAAAATGGTTATGACAAGACTGATGTGGTTATATTCGCCGGAACGTTTATCTTAAACTTCCATCAGGAAGTCCTGCTGATCTAAGTTTATTTTACATAATGTGTTGCAGTGAGTTATGCACTTTCAGTATGGATAAATTTTCAGTTTTGTTCGTCTCACCGTCGCTAATGAGCTTAAGATATTTAAATAACTAGCTGTATGGATTGAAACTCCGGGTGAAAAATGTATACAATGAAGGATCCAACCGTTTTCAACACTACCTTCAACAGTACAAGGACTTGCCAACATTTCTGTCTTCGATTGGGAAATATACGACTTCATGGTGACTGTTCCTGGTCACTCTCCCTTCAATACCCCATCACTTCTGTCGCAGCTTCTCCCCTCATCTTCCTCTCCCATAACCCATCATCGTGTTGTCTATACAACTACACCGTATAATGAAAGCTCTCACAACCTCCCACTTCCCACCCTGGTCCCAGGAAGGAAGGTGGTTGGTATGCCTGTCACGAAAACTGCCCCCTCCCTTTGCACCTCGCCCTCCACCTCCCTGCTGTGTCTGACACACATGATGTAAATGGTTTAGAAAAACGACAAGTTGAAGAACATTTGGGAATTTTTACTGTGAAGACGTTTCGCCAGGTACTGGCTTCTTAGTCCACCAGCAACATCTTTAGATCTTGATACAGGAAATTCTTCAACGAACCTGAAGGCGTCACCTACTTACACTAGTAGATTTTCCCATTGGTGACACCACCTGCTGCTGCTTCTGCTCGCCTGTCTGCAGGATATAAACCACTTCTCCGCGCATATGTTTTACTTTTCCTAAAACTGACGGACTGAACGTGACTACGTTGAGGGACTGATTACTTCAAACTCCTCATCTTCCACCGTTTTTCTCTGGATTGGACTGAAGAAGCGACTAGCTGGCACAACGTTTCCAGAATAATTCCCAAATTTAGCATAAGCGTCTCAGTCTTCATTAGTAAAGCTGCTTAGGTCTTTAGCGCACCCTTATAAATTTTGTAAAAGTTACCTTTTGCTGTTATCGTTTCTCTTTGCTGCCGCGTTAGGAAGGCGGCGTTATCAGGGTCCCAGTGTTGACTTTTTTTCTCGTGGAGATGAGATGAACAAGTGAGACGACCATCACAACACTGGCGGGCTGCAATTATTGCCATCTCTGCTTTCTGTCACACTCAGGTGCACGTAAGTTCTCCCTTCTTCTAATAACATGTTCATTTCTCCACTATAATCTACCTTGTCCGTAATTATTATCGGCTTTGCTTTATCTGTTTCGTAAGGTGAAGTCTAGGATCTTTCTTTTTTTCATGGTATAAATTAACAAATCTTTGAGGACAATTGTGGTGTTCACGTCTGAGCTTTACTCAGATCTCTGCAACACAATTGTCCTCAAAGATTTGTTAATTTATACCATGAAGAAGAGAAAGATCCAAGACTTCACCTTACGAAACAGATAAAGCAAAGCCGATAATAATTACGGACAAGGTAGATTATAGTGGAAAAATTAACATGTTATTAGAAGGCCGGGGTACTCACGTGCCCCTTAACTTCTCACTTTCTTTATTCTTCACCAGTTATTGCAGCACATTTTTTCTTTATAATTTGCATTCGGTGGTTACATAATGCGTCTGTCTGTGGACTGAGTGACTATAATGCGAAGAATGATAATGACAAGGAAACCCCGATTATGTGCAAATTAACAAACCGTTTACTGCATCAAGATGAAGGGATTGAATACTGTCTGTTAAGACGAAGGGATTGAACACTGTGTTAAGACGAAGGGATTGAACACTGTCTGTTAAGACGAAGGGATTGAACACTGTTAAGACGAAGGGATTGAACACTGTCTGTTAAGACGAAGGGATTGAACACTGTTAAGACGAAGGGATTGAACATTGTCTGTTAAGACGGAGGGATTGAACATTGTTAAGATGAAGGGATTGAACACTGTTAAGACGAAGGGATTGAACATTGTTAAGACGAAGGGATTGAATATTGTTAAGACGAAGGGATTGAACATTGTTAAGACGAAGGGATTGAACATTGTTAAGACGAAGGGATTGAACACTGTCTGTTAAGACGAAGGGATTGAACAGTGTTAAGACGAAGGGATTGAACACTGTTAAGACGAAGGGATTGAACATTGTTAAGACGAAGGGATTGAACATTGTCAGTTAAGACGAAGGGATTGAACACTGTTAAGACGAAGGGATTGAACATTGTTAAGACGAAGGGATTGAACACTGTCTGTTAAGACGAAGGGATTGAAAACTGTTAAGACGGAGGGATTGAACACACTGTTAAGACGGAGGGATTGAACACTGTTAAGACGAAGGGATTGAACACTGTTAAGACGAAGGGATTGAGCACTGTTAAGACGAAGGGATTGAAAACACTGTTAAGACGAAGGGATTGAACACTGCTAAGACGAAGGGATTGAACACTGTTAAGACGAAGGGATTGAACACTGTTAAGACGAAGGGATTGAACACTGTTAAGACGAAGGGATTGAACATTGTTAAGACGAAGGGATTGAACATTGTTAAGACGAAGGGATTGAGCACTGTTAAGACGAAGGGATTGAACACTGTTAAGACGAAGGGATTGAAAACACTGTTAAGACAAAGGGATTGAACATTGTCATTTAAGACGAAGGGATTGAACACTGTTAAGACGAAGGGATTGAACACTGTTTAGACGAAGGGATTGAACACTGTTGAGACGAAGGGATTGAACACTGTTGAGACGAAGGGATTGAACACTGTTGAGACGAAGGGATTGAACACTGTTGAGACGAAGGGATTGAACACTGTTGAGACGAAGGGATTGAACACTGTTGAGACGAAGGGATTGAACACTGTTGAGACGAAGGGATTGAACACTGTTAAGACGAAGGGATTGAACACTGTTGAGACGAAGGGATTGAACACTGTTGAGACGAAGGGATTGAACACTGTTGAGACGAAGGGATTGAACACTGTTGAGACGAAGGGATTGAACACTGTTGAGACGAAGGGATTGAACACTGTTGAGACGAAGGGATTGAACACTGTTGAGACGAAGGGATTGAACACTGTTGAGACGAAGGGATTGAACACTGTTGAGACGAAGGGATTGAACACTGTTGAGACGAAGGGATTGAACACTGTTGAGACGAAGGGATTGAACACTGTTGAGACGAAGGGATTGAACACTGTTGAGACGAAGGGATTGAACACTGTTGAGACGAAGGGATTGAACACTGTTGAGACGAAGGGATTGAACACTGTTGAGACGAAGGGATTGAACACTGTTGAGACGAAGGGATTGAACACTGTTGAGACGAAGGGATTGAACACTGTTGAGACGAAGGGATTGAACACTGTTGAGACGAAGGGATTGAACACTGTTGAGACGAAGGGATTGAACACTGTTAAGACGAAGGGATTGAACACTTTAAGAGTGAAGGACTGAACACCTCAAAATTACTTCTCCACATCTTCATTTATCTCCAGATATAAACCCGCCTCTGTATTAGTTTGAAAAAAAATCAAAAACCTTCTACACAGACGTAAGGTCGCGCCAATAAGGAGACATATAGATGAGTATATGTCTGAGGCATGTGCGTCTCGCGCTCAGCAGACGGAGGATCAAGTCTTCACCACATGTTGCGCTGAATGACGTACATGGGTTTACGTCTAACATGAATTAAAGAAGCGTCAGTAAGGATAACCAAGTATAGCACGTATCTTATTTTTTGTAACAGTTTACTGACGATGTTTTAAAATGACCAAAGGAGTAAAAACATTTAAAAATAAGTCGCCAGCGAAACATTGGCAAGTTAAACAAGTGGTCTGTCCCTGCTGCCCGACCCTTGACCATGCCTCCTATTTGATAACCTGATCAGTCAAGCTGTTGGTGCTGGTAGAACTTAGTGCAACGTAGGCACCACACCCCCGCCGGTCAGGGACCGACCAGAGAGTGAGTGACTACTGAAGATCAATCCTAGCAATTGAAAGGTAATAAGGAAGGGAAGCAGAGGCCGGACTTGAGACTGTGTAAAGCCTTGGGAGGCTGAATTTGAAGGTAACCAGCAAGCCTAGAGTCAGCAGCATAACCAATATATCACCAGAGGAGCACACAAGTCGTGGTGTTTGAGAAAGTAGCGAATTCCAGAACAACTGTAAGGAACAGGAACAGAGAATTCTGGGCACTGATCACGATAAACGTAAGGTATACTGTATGCAGAGCGAGAGAGAGCGCGAGAGAGCGCGAGAGAGCGCGAGAGAGCGACAGAGCGACAGAGCGAGAGAGAGCGAGAGAGAATGAGAGCGAGAGAGCCAGAGAGCGCGAGAGAGCCAGAGAGCGCGAGAGCGAGAGAGAGCGAGAGAGAGCGAGAGAGAGCGAGAGAGCGAGAGCGAGAGAGCCAGAGAGCCAGAGCGAGAGAGAGCCAGAGAGCGCGAGAGAGAGCCAGAGAGCGCGCGAGAGAGAGCGCGAGAGAGAGCGCGCGCGAGAGAGAGAGAGCGAGAGAGAGAGCGAGAGAGAATGAGAGCGAGAGCGAGCGAGCGAGAGAGAGAGAATGAGAGCGAGAGAGCCAGAGAGCGCGAGAGAGCCAGAGGGCGCGAGGGAGAGCGAGAGAGCAAGAGAGAGAGCAAGAGAGAGAGCGAGAGAGAGCGAGAGAGAGCGAGAGAGAGCGAGAGAGAGAGAGAGAGAGAGAGAGAGCGAGAGAGAGAGAGAGAGAGAGGGTGAAGACGTGTCACAGTGCGCTCCACAAACTTTCTTAATATTACTTAAATACGAGGGTTGGTGAGGATAAAACTGTTCAGTGACGTAGTACTACTTACAACACATTAGTACAAGTAAGCCAACTCCTCCACTGAGGTGAATATAAGCAATATCAGTGATATTAAGTGTGGTATGTTGAAGGCATGGTGTGAGGGGACTGGCAGGCCTTAGGAGTGTCTTCACTATTGCCTTCAGAGTGAGCGTCTAATATTATGTGTGTTTTGTGCTATGTACTAGCATCTGGTGCTTTATAACAACGTGGCTGGTACAATGCAACACAGTGATTTGTGTAACATCTTCCTTTAGTGGAAAAGTGGACAGCATAAACAGTGTTTATTAAGTGATAGTGAGAAGGCAACACTTCCAGCTAGTGGCCCACTGCCGCCCGCCCTCACTACCCACCGGCTATAAACACCCCCACCCACCCACACTCCACCCCACCCACGTATCACCACCCACCCTCTCTCTCTCCTGTGAACTTCAAATTATACAAGCCTCCTCTGGGATGACTTCACACCGCAAAATAGCAAGATTATCTACGCTATCTGGCTATTGTCCCAGTAGATACTGCAGTGTTTGTGGGTATACCACAAGGGACAAAGATCTTCTTGGATGTAAAGAGCCTACTTGTTCCAACTACTGCCACACAGATTGCACTCCAGAAGAAGAATTTTGTTGCAGCCAGGTTGAAAATTTCAGAAAACTTAAGGATATCCATAATCCTGTGGTATATGTGGATACAAGCCTGGAGCTACAGGAGGAAGGTTCAGAAGTCCTACCTCAGGGACTCCTGTCCAAAGATCAAGACTGCCCTCTTGGGCTGTGTTGTAAAGTTGCAGCTAAGATAATCCATCACAGGGAAGCACTTCATGAGCTCCTCAAATCATTAGATAACCTACAAGCTATTGTAGAAGGCCAGTGCAAGCCTACATCAAGTGACGCAAGTTGCTCAGCTGATGGTGACACTATTGACAAAGACTGGAAGTCCCACACTGAGCTTAACTCAGGGGTAAACATCTGGTGGAATTCTGTCATCGCTAAGGTCCCACAGACTGACAGAGTTCAAAACACTACCTTTGGGAATTCTAACACAATTCCTCTGACCACCACAGAGGGAACAAATCCTCTTCCCAGCAACGTGGGAAGCCTTGGATCTGTTAATTCTCCTACACCTGACATCTCTGCTTCAGCCACTGCCAGTCTACTTGACAGTGCACATACCATCCCTGATCCTACACCTGTCAGCACACCTGCCGATACTATTCTAGAATCTGGTAGTAGTGCTTCGACAGCAAGCTCTGAGCCAGGAGTTTCTCCACCAGAGAACGGTGCAGTTAGTGATCAGGGAACTATCACTGCACCTGATCACCTGCTACGCCGAAGTACGAACAGCAGGGACACATCTGTCAGAACTGGTAGAGGGCGGGGTAGAGGACGTGGAGGAGGACGTGGTGGAGGAAGACATCTACAGCCGTCTCACCCTCCACTAACACAGTTCCAGCGGCAGAATCCGAGGACAAATCTGCGAAACACAGGAGGTACAACAAATCCTAGTCCACCCTCCCAGGCACCTAGGCTGTGCTCTCGCTGTCACCGGAAGGGGCACTCTGCCAACAACTGCCTGCGAGATACCAGGTGTAACTACTGCTACAAGAAAGGACATAAGGAGGACCAGTGTCGGAAGAAAAAGGAACTTGACAGACAGGGCCACCTGTTTAGAGACCTGTTCTCAGAACAAACCAGCAGGATCTCTGAATTGGTAAACACTCTCACACGTCACCCACTTAGCTACTCCTATCCCAGCCCATCAGGTGGGATTGGGCCTTATACAAGACCACAGACCTACATCCCTGCAGCTGCCTCAGTACCCTACCTCTCTCAAGGGCAGGCACCTTACATTCCCTACACACCCACCACCTCAAGCTGACCACTTCATCATGAGGAGCCAGTCTATCAGCATCCTGTCGGCCAACATTAGAGGTTTCATTACTAATGTTGGAGAGCTCACACATAGCTTTGTGAACACTCGACGTCCCGACATGATAGCTGTTGTTGAAACATTTTTGGATGACAGGACTCCAGAAAATTTTGCAAGAATTGCTGGCTACACCTCATGGATGAGAAGAGACAGGCAAGGGCAAGGAGGTGGTGTTGCTGTGTGCTTCTCTAAAAGTGTTCATGCCCAGCACATAGATGTTGCCACCCCTACACATCTTGAAATGATGTTCTTCAAGCTCTGTATAAACACTAGTACCTCTGTACTAGCATGTGCAATGTACAGACCTCAGTGGCAACATGCAGACCCTATCAACTTCCTAATGGAAAATATTGACTCCCTTCTGCTACAACACAACTGTCAACATATTATAATTGTTGGTGACCTCAACCAGCACCTTATACAGAGGGACTTTGATGACCTTCTTGCAGTGTTTGACATGAGAAACTTTGTTGATTTCCCTACTCATATCTCTGGCTCCTCCCTTGACCCAGTAGTGAGTGATCTGGCAGAAGGCATAGTCACTTGTCAACCCCTCGGCTACGTTGGATCGTCTGACCACAAGGCTGTTTTTACCACACTTAAGATCCCAACAGAACGAGGTGAGGAGTCCACACGCACAACCTGGCTATGGGAAAGAGGTAATTGGCCAGCCCTTTGCTCTGAGCTCGCCACCACCGACTGGAATGCTCTTCTCCAGGGGGATGTTGACAACCAAGTGAAAGCCTTCACTGGACACATCCTTAATCTGCAACAAGAACACATTCCTCACCGGCAATATGTGACAAAGCCTACAGATCAGCCTTGGTTTGGCTTTCGTTGTAGAGAGGCTGCTACTGCTAAGTACAAAGCATGGCGAAGGTATAAGAGACATCCTACCACCTATAACAGGAACTTGCACATGCAAGCCTGTAGGCATATGGGTGATGTTCAAAAGTGGGCCATTACTAAATGGGAGGTGGACACTAAAAGAAAGTTAGCATCAGGTAGGGTAGGCTCCAAAACCTGGTGGTCCCTGGTCAAGGACAGACAAGGTTATCTGCCTGATGAACTTATTCCACCTCTAAATCGACAGGATGGGACCACCTCTACTAGTAGTCAAGAGAAGGCGGACCTCTTTGCTGAACACTTTGCTACCAAAATGCAAGTTCCTGATCCAGCAAGGGACCCTCCTTGGCTAGCTGCAAGAACTGTGTCAAAACTGTCAGTGGTGACAATAAGGCAGGAGGAGGTGCATTTCCTTCTTAAATCACTTGACCAAGAAAAGGCTGTGGGCCCAGACAAGTTGAGCCCAAGATTGTTGAGAAGATGTGCAGACCAGCTAGCAGCACCTCTAACTCGCATCTTTCAGCACTGCCTAGTACAGTGTAAATGGCCCTCTCCATGGAAAGAGGCAAATGTAGTCCCTGTTCACAAAAAGAAGAGCAGAGCAGAAATCAGCAACTACAGACCAGTGTCACTCCTGTCAATCACTGGTAAGATCCTTGAGACAATAATCTCAAGACAAATGACAGATTTTTTTGACTACCACTCACTACTTTGTGATCGTCAATATGGCTTCAGGAAAGGTTACTCTGCTGCTGATCTGTTGTTAAACCTCTCCACTAAGTGGCACCAGTCACTGGATGAATCCAAAGTCAGCTGTGTGGTAGCACTGGACATTGCTGGCGCTTTCGACCGGGTGTGGCACCAGGGCCTCTTAGCAAAACTTCAAGCACTGGGAATTGCAGGCTCTACGCTATGTCTCCTCAGTGATTACCTTCATGGTAGATCTCTAAGTGTAGTCCTCAATGGAACGGAATCAGCAAGGCATCCTATTGGGGCAAGCGTTCCACAAGGAAGTGTGCTGGGTCCACTGTTATGGAATGTCTACTTCAACGACCTTCTTCATCTCATCCCAGAATCACATGCATATGCAGACGACTGTACACTGACATTCACTTATCCAAGAGAAGAAATGCCAGCTGCTCTAAGCTACATCAATCACCAGCTGAGAGCTATATCAGCTTGGGGAAATAGATGGCAAGTAACATTTGCACCTGAAAAAACGCAAATGATGTTCGTCTCTAGGCACCATGATGGTAATGCTGGCGCAGTAGTAAGGAAGAATGGGACGATGTTGGCACCTGGAGAAGAAGTTGATATCCTTGGGGTGAAATTTGACTCCAAACTAACCATGAAGAACCATGTTGTAAATCTTGCAAACAAGGCAGCCAGGAAGCTTACAGCACTTCGCCGTATCTCGCATCTGCTTGACAGTAGGGGTTGCAAGATCCTGTACGAGGCACAAGTACGCTCACACCTTGAGTATGCTCCACTTTCTTGGTCGGCCTGCCCCCCCTCTCATCTGCGACTGCTTGACAGAGTAGAGAACAGAGCAAGACGTCTCATCTCTCGCCTGGACCCATCCTGGATAGATCTGTCATTTCAGCAGAGCCTTCAACATAGGAGGGATGTGGGTGGCCTTACTGTTATGTACAAGGCCAATATTGTCAAAATACCACACTTGGATCCACTTCGAGGACAGCGTGAAACAAGCTTTTATGCCACAAGACGGGCAGAAAGCAGCAACTTCACTCTGGCTGTACCCTTCTCCAGAACATCACTCCATCTGAGATCATACATACCCAGGATGACTCGAGTATGGAACACATTCGTACAGCATAATGATGTCAACGAGATAACGTCAGTTGATCAAATGAAAATGCTGGCCCACAGATGGCTCCAACTTCATCCTGTTCCCTACTTGTATGTCTCATAACAAAAATGCTTTCAAATGAGCTGATGTAGGTAACAGCTCTTAGCTTGCCAATAAAGTTAGGAATCCTTAACCTGTAAATAGCTGTCAATAAAGCTAGGGATCCTTAACCTTGTCAAACCCTGTGTAAAAAAAAAAAAAAAAAAAAAAAAAAAAAAAAAAAAAAAAAAAACCAGAGAGAGCCAGAGAGCGCGAGAGAGCCAGAGGGCGCGAGAGAGAGAGAGAGAGAGAGAGAGAGAGAGAGAGAGAGAGAGAGAGAGAGAGAGAGAGAGAGCGAGAGAGAGAGAGCGCAAACAAGTTATAGCAGTAAGCGAGTGCGCGCGCGCGCGCGCACGAACGAACAAACAAACACAGCGACATATACTACCTGGAGTTTACCTGGAGAGAGTTCCGGGGGTCAACGCCCCCGCGGCCCGGTCTGTGACCAGGTCTCCTTAGGTCAGTGTCCCAGGATGCGACCCACACCAGTCGACTAACACCCAGGTACCCATTTTACTGATGGGGAACATAGACAACAGGTTGAAAGAAACACGTCCAATGTTTCTACTCTGGCTGGGAATCGAACCCAGGCCCTCACCGTGTGAAGCGAGAGCGTTAACCACCAGACCACCAGAGCGATATGAATTAATATTTTTTAATATTGAACATTAAAGGGCTGGAATATTGCTGCACACTAACAGCACGTATTGTAACAGCCTGGTTGATCAGTTCCTTATCCACCGGGAGGCCTGGTCGCGGGGGTGTTGACCCCCGAAACGACCTCCAGGTAGACTCCAGGTAAGTACTAACGGGTCCCTTCAAGGCAGGCGAGATTGCAGTTATAAACCGTAGAGAATCTTCACTGCTCGCATAAATTCAGACATTTGTACTACTGGGAACGTTTGAAGTCCCTCGAATTGTATGCCTTGGAACGTAGATGAGAAAGGTATATCACAATTTACACCTGGAAAATCCTAAAAGGGCTGATTCCAAACCTGCACACGGAAATCACTCCATTTGAAAGCTAGAGATTTGGTAGATGGTGGAAAGTGCCTCTAGTAACAAGCAGGAGCACGACGATACACTGGGAGAACTCTGTAAGTGTTAGAGGTCCTCGATTTTTCAAGGGCATCCTTTCGTGTGTAAGGGAAATTGCCAACAAACCCCCTGGGTGTCTTCAAGAGGAAAGTAAAGTTCTTCAGGTCAGTTCCTGATCAGCCGGACTGTAGTGCATACGTTGGACTACGTGGGGGCAGCAGCAACAACTTAGTCGATCAGGGCAGCAACCGGGAAGTCCAGTCAGGGACCGGGTCGCTGGAAGGGTGACTCCCGGAATCGTCGTAAAGTAAAGATCAGGTAAAGTTACCTGGTCTCCCTTAGCAGTAAAGTACCAGTAAGAGAGACGGTCTCATATACACACTTGTTAATATTGTCTTGACTAGTTCTAATATAGAAATAATAACTGTAATAATCTTTATTTCTGAAACGTACATTACACAACTTCCGCAGACCTATGACATACTACTATATAGAAAGTCCCTTATTATGCAGAGCAATTCGGGCAAATTAGAGTAATTTTGTCCTCGCATCTATCAGCCAACACCAGGTACCTATTTACTACTACGTGAACATGGACAGCAGGTGTCTTAAGGAAACGCCCAAATATTTCCACCCGCACCGGGGATCGAACCACGGGCCTCAGTGTGTGAGCTGAGTGTGTTACTTCCTGAGCTACGGGACACTTCAACACAACAAGGTCTTAAAGTTGGGTTTCTGAAAATATAAATGTGAATGAGGTAAATGTTACATTGATGGGAAGAATGGTTTTAAACTTAATTTAAATCATCTTAAACGTGTCAGCATATATGTATCAGAATATTATCAGCATATAAACCATACCACGGGCGAGGTTTGAACCCGCGGTCAGAGTCTCAAAACTCCAGACCGTCGCGTTAGCCACTGGGCCAGCTAGATTGAGGGGACTTGAGCTAGAGTTCGTCATGGCCGTGCTAGCAGAAGATTCGTCCATAAAAACTTGCATTTGTGGACACAGTGGTGCCTATGTTAACCTTCCTATGGTGTGGAAATATACCTTGTTGGATGACTCTTATTGAAGCTATCTGGCCCAGTGGCTAACGCGACGGTCTGGAGTCTTGAGACTCTCTGACCGCAGGTTCAAACCCCACCCGTGGTATTGTTTGTTTGCTATCGTGTCATTACGATTTCGTGAGTCATATCAGCATATATGTGCTGAATCAACCAGGCTGTGAGGGATATGTGGGCCAGTGGACCGCCAGCAGCAACAGCCTGGTTGACCAGGCAAGCAGCAGACAAGCCTGGTCCAGGACTGGGCTGTGAGAGAAGGAAAGCTCTCGAAACCCATCAGAGGTATATAAAAGGCTTTAAAGGCATATATCATATACGTGTCAGCTTGTACATACTCGCTTATTTGTGGTTGCAGTGGTCGTGTCACAGCTCTTGGCTGGTCGCTGCCACATAGTGTAAACATCCTAACACTGATAACATATATTCCAGCTTGTGTTGGAAAATTAAATCCGAGCCTAAATGCGAACTCAGTATTTCATCATTTCATTATTTATACTCGTGCTGGTCTGGACGTGAAAAACACTGAAACACACGGGGAGGGGAGGGAGGGGATGAATGGGGGTGAGGGAGAGGAAGTTGATACAGGGAGGAATGAGGTGAGAGATACGGAGGGAGGCGAGCGAGAGGAGGGGAATTATTAGGGAGGGGGTAGAGAGGAGAGGGGTGATGTAGAAGAAAACAAGCGAGGGAGGGACGATACAGGAAGATATGGGGCGAGGGAGAGAGAGAGAGAGGTATAAAGAGAAGAGAGAGGTGAGAGAGATGAAGGGAGAGAGCGGAAATGTACCATGCTGGGAAGTGCAGCTAGACACCACCGGGTCAATATGAGGTAGAGGCAGCAGGGTGCCCAAGCCCCCAGGCCTTCCCAGCCCACGACCTCCCCAGCCCTCTGCCTCCCCAGCCTTCTGCCTCCCCAGCCCTCTGCCTCCCCAGCCTTCTGCCTCCCCAGCCTTCTGCCTCCCCAGCCCTGCGTTTCCTCGCCCTCTGGATCCACAGCCCTGTGCCTCCCCATCCCTCTGCCTCCCCATCCCTCTGCCTCCCTACCCCTCTGTTTCCCAAGCCCTCTGCCTCCCCAGCCCTCTGCCTCCCAGCCATCTGCCTCCCCATCCCTCTGCCTCCCAGCCATCTGCCTCCCCATCCCTCTGCCTCCCCATCCCTCTGCCACCTCAGCCCTCTGCCTCCCCAGCCCTGTGCCTCCCCAGCTCGGTGCCTCCTCAGCCCTCTGCCTCCCCAGCCCTCTGCCTCCCCAGCCATCTGCCTCCCCAGCCCTCTGCCTCCTCAGCCCTCTGGCTCCACAGCCCTCTGGCTCCACAGCCCTCTGCCTCCTCAGCCTTCTGCCTCCTCAGCCTTCTGCCTCCCCATCCTTGTGCCTCCTCAGCCCTGTGCCTCCCCATCCCTCTGCCTCCCCAGCCCTCTGCCTCCCCAGCCATCTGCCTCCCCAGCCCTGTGCCTCATCAGCCCTGTGCTTCCCCAGCCCTGTGCCTCCCCAGCCCTGTGCCTCTCCACCCCTCTGCCTCCTCAGCCTTCTGCCTCCCCAGCCTTCTGCCTCCCCAGCCCTATGCCTCCCCACCCCTCTGCCTCCTCAGCCTTCTGCCTCCCCAGCCCCGTGCCTCCCCAGCTCTGTGCCTCCCCAGCCCTGTGCCTCCCCATCCCTCTGCCTTCCCATCCCTTTGCCTCCCCACCCCTCTGCCTCCCTAGCCCTCTGCCTCCCCAGCCATCTGCCTCCCCAGCCCTCTGCCTCCCCAGCCCTCTGCCTCCCCAGCCCTCTGCCTCCCCATCCCTCTGCCTCTCCATCCCTCTGCCTCACCAGCCCTCTGCCTCCCCAACCCTGTACCTCCCCAACCCTGTGCCTCCCCAGCTCTCTGCCTCCCCAGCCCTCTGCCTCCCCAGCTCTCTGCCTCCCCAGCTCCCTGCCTTCCCAGCCTTCTGCCTCCCTAGCTCTCTGCCTCCCCAGCTCTCTGCCTTCCCAGCCTTCTGCCTCCCCAGCCCTCTGCCTCCCCAGCCCTCTGCCTCCCCAGCCCTCTGCCTCCCCAGCCTCCCACTGTAGCTAATACAGTACTACACTCTTAATTACCATGTACACACGTTATTCTGTCCTTCGCACTTGTGTTGCCTCTGATACTTTCCTGCCACACTTGCCTGATGTCTACCTGGCGGGTGTTACGGGGGTCAGCGCCCCAGTGGCTCAGTCCTTGACCAGGCCTTCCGGCGGATCAGGACCTGATCATCCAGGCTGTTACTACTGGCCGCCCGTAGTCCAACGTACGAACCACAGCCCGGCTGATCTGGCACTGACTTTAGGTATCTGTCCAGTTCCCTCTTGAAGACAACCAGGGGTCTATTGGTAATTCCCCTTATGGCTGGTGGGAGGCTGTTGAACAGTCTTGGGCCCCGGACACTTATTGTGTTGTCTCTTAGTGTATTAATGTCTTCCTCACTTTTCACTGGGGGTATACTGCACCGTCTGCCAAGTCTTTTACTTTCGTAGGGAGTGATTTCTGTGTGCAGATTTGGGACCAGTCCCTCTAGTGTTTTCCAGGTATAGATTATGATGCATCTCTCTCACCTGCACTACAGTGAGTACAGGTCAAGTGGCTCCAAGCGTTTCCAGTAATTAATGTATTTGACGGAACTTATATGTGCAGTAAAGGTTCTCTGTATGTTCTCTAGATCTGCAGTTTCACCTGCCTTGAATGGGGCTGTTAGTGTACAGTAATATTCCAGCCTAGAGAGAACAAGTGATTTAAAATTGATCATCAGTGAAGGTTCTCATTATCCATCGTAACATTGTCCTCGCAGATGTGAGAGTGACACTGTTGTGAGCCTTAAAGTTGAGATCCTCTGGTATTAACACTCGCAAGTCCTTTACACTACTTTTCCAATCTGTTGTATTAGTAATGTTTAGCATAATAACTAGAGGTCTCTCAGAGGCTGTGTTACCTGGCAAGGTAAAACAAACTTCTCCCTTAAAAAACCTAAAAGCAATATCTTACTTTTACGACTACCCATAGCATCACCTGGGCTCGGGAAATACAATTATATCTCCGTGAACACCTAGTAAACCTTGCCTTACAATCTGGAAATTATATTCTACCTCTTGTTTCCTTGGTAACAGTTTCACATCATCTGCAGATTCACATAAGGTTCGAGCCTCTGAACGATGCTGGACCTAATGCCTGGGGTACCTCACTTGTTACCTTCGCCCAACCTGGCACTTCCTCTCGTGTTTTCTGTCTTTTATGTGCTCTTTAATCCACTGGAGCGCTTTCGTGATTACTCACGTGTGTTCTTTCAGTTTTTGCATCAGACTCTTGTGCGTGAGTGTGCAAGATGTTTACTTGGTATCTTGGAATATGTAGTCCATCCATCCTAGTTACTTATGGAAGTAAGCAGTCAGTACTGGGATGCTTCACTGACCTATACACAGAAACGGGAGTTCATTAGAAGAGGAGAAATAGAAAATTAGTTGAGCAATGGTTTACTATTTGTGAGCACCTGGAAGCTACCTGTAGGTGCCCCACACAAGGTGATCTACCTTCTCATCTTACAACCTGCACTTCCTCCTCACGCTCTAGTACTACACCTGCTCTTCTCACTCCTCATTATTATCATGGCCAGTATGAGAAGTGTGTTAATTAGCAGGGACGAGAACCATCACTGTCTCCAAGTGGTACTGTAGCCTTGCCACATTTTCCTTCCTTAATAGTTCTCTCATATATAAAGTTTATTTATCCCCATCCTGTTCTTACCATTCTGACTAAGGATGGATTTACGTTTAGTCGCTTACAGGGGTCATCACTGCTGCAGCCCGGTCTCGGACCAGGCTTCCTGGTTGATGGCCAGTGTAGGCATTACATTATTATTACATACACAAGGTTAGTGCTAAACCCGTAGGGATTATACAACGTAAGGGATAATGGAAGGTTATGAGGTTCGACTTAAGGAAGGGAAGGCTAAGTCCAGTTCTATGTATCAGGACCCTCTCCCCCTCTTCATCCAACTCCCCCCCCCTCTTCATCCCACTCCCCCTTCCCCTCTCTCTCCCGGTGTCCAGGCACCTTTCTTGAAGGGGTGAGGCACCGCAGCTCAGTTGGAGACAGCTGTGTAATTCCCCTTATGCACGAAGAGAGGGTGTTTAGAGGTTTTGATCCCCTTACATTTAATGAATTTCTCAGTGCTCTTACTGTACCCCTACTTTTTCGTTGTGGGATTTTTGTACCGTCTACCGAGCCTCTTGCCCGTGTAGAGAGTAATTTCCGTGTGTAAATTTAGGACCAGTGACTCGCAAGTGAAAAACCATGGAACGGGTGGGGTTTGAACACTTGGCGAGTGAATCGTAAAACTCAAGGCCAGTACGTAACCACTGTGCCAGCTGGTTACAATACTTATTTTTTTTTCTAGAACCGGTACATGTAAAATATTCCAGGGGAAAATTACAATGCATCTTTCTCGCATATGTTCTAGGGAGTATGGCGTAGTGTTTTAAGTGTCCTGTGGTGAGGTTGAGTGTCACCAGACCTGTCTTCAGTCAGCTGGCGTGTGTGTGTGTGTGGTTACTAGAAACAGCAAGCAGCCAGCTGACGTGTGTATGTGTGTGGTTATTAGACACAGATATCAGCCAGCTGGTGTGTTGTTACGAGACACAGGTAGCAGCCAGCTGGTGTGTGTGGTTACTAGACACAGTTAGCAACCAGCTGGTGTGTATGGTTACTAGACACAGGTAGCAGCCAGCTGGTGTGTGTGGTTACTAGACACAGGTAGCAGCCAGCTGGTATGTGTGGTTACTAGACACAGGTAGCAGCCAGCTGGTGTGTGTGGTTACTAGACACAGGTAGCAACCAGCTGGTGTGTGTGGTTACTAGACACAGCAGCCAGCTAGTGTGTGTAGTTACTAGACCCACAGACAGCTGGTGTGTGTTGTAACTAGACACAGCAGCCAGCTGGTGTGTATTACTAGACACAGGCAGCAGCCAGCTGGTGTGTATTACTAGACACGGGTATCAGCCGGCTGGTGTGTTGTTACCAGACACGGGTAGCAGCCGGCTGGTGTGTTGTTGTTACTAGACACGGGTAGCAGCCAGCTGGTGTGTTGTTGTTACTAGACACGGGTAGCAGCCAGCTGGTGTGTTGTTACTAGACACGGGTAGTAGCCAGCTGGTGTGTTGTTACTAGACACGGGTAGCAGCCAGCTGGTGTGTTGTTGTTACTAGACACGGGTAGCAGCCAGCTGGTGTGTTGTTGTTACTAGACACGGGTAGCAGCCAGCTGGTGTGTTGTTGTTACTAGACACGGGTAGCAGCCAGCTGGTGTGTTGTTGTTACTAGACACGGGTAGCAGCCAGCTGGTGTGTTGTTGTTACTAGACACGGGTAGCAGCCAGCTGGTGTGTTACTAGACACGGGTAGCAGCCAGCTGGTGTGTTGTTACTAGACACGGGTAGCAGCCAGCTGGTGTGTTGTTGTTACTAGACACGGGTAGCAGCCAGCTGGTGTGTTACTATTTTGTATTTGTAGGTCAGTAGCTGGGAGTTTGCAGTCAGTAGCAGGAAGCATCAGGTCTGCAATCAATATCAGCAGGTAGCAGTCAGTTGATGTGTTTATAGCGAGTAACTTCAGCCAGGAGGTAGCTTACAGTATTGTTTATCGTTGACAGTTTCCTTCAGGGCAGGAGAGATGTCAAAGCTGAAGCAGATTCAGAGATCATGTACGGCCCGCATAGAGCAGCTTAACCATTTAAAATACTGGGAACACCTAAGAGTCCCAAATATGTACTCACTGGAGGAGAGAGCGAGAGGGAGAGCGAGGGAGAGGGAGAGGGAGAGAGAGGGAGAGCGAGGGAGAGGGAGAGCGAGAGCGAGAGAGAGGGAGAGCGAGAGAGAGGGAGAGCGAGGGAGAGGGAGAGCGAGAGCGAGGGAGAGGGAGAGCGAGCAAGAGGGAGAGGGAGAGCGAGGGAGAGGGAGAGAGAGGGAGAGCGAGGGAGAGGGAGAGCGAGGGAGAGGGAGAGCGAGAGGGAGAGCGAGGGAGAGGGAGAGCGAGGGAGAGGGAGAGCGAGGGAGAGGGAGAGCGAGCAAGAGGGAGAGCGAGGGAGAGGGAGAGCGAGGGAGAGCGAGAGAGAGGGAGAGAGGGAGAGCGAGAGAGAGGGAGAGCGAGAGAGAGGGAGAGCGAGAGAGAGAGCGAGAGAGAGAGCGAGAGAGAGGGAGAGCGAGAGAGGGAGAGCGAGAGAGAGGGAGAGCGAGGGAGAGGGGGAGAGAGAGGGAGAGCGAGCAAGAGGGAGAGGGAGAGCGAGAGAGAGCGAGGGAGAGCGAGGGAGAGGGAGAGCGAGGGAGAGGGAGAGCGAAGGAGAGGGAGAGCGAGGGAGAGGGAGAGCGAAGGAGAGGGAGAGGGAGAGCGAGGGAGAGGGAGAACGAGGGAGAGCGAGGGAGAGGGAGAGCAAGGGAGGGGGAGAGCGAGGGAGAGGGAGAGCGAGGGAGAGGGAGAGGGAGAGCGAGCAAGAGGGAGAGGGAGAGTGAGCAAGAGGGAGAGCGAGAGAGAGCGAGGGAGAGGGAGAACGAGGGAGAGGGAGAGCGAGGGAGAGGGAGAGCGAGGGAGAGGGAGAGAGAGGGAGAGCGAGGGAGAGGGAGAACGAGGGAGAGGGAGAGCGAGGGACGGGGAGAGCGAGGGAGAGGGAGAGCGAGGGAGGGGGAGAGCGAGGGAGAGGGAGAGCGAGGGAGAGGGAGAGCGAGGGAGAGGGAGAGCGAAGGAGAGGGAGGGGGAGCGAGGGAGGGGGAGCGAGAGAGGGGGAGCGAGGGAGGGGGAGCGAGAGAGGGGGAGCGAGAGAGGGGGAGCGAGAGAGGGGGAGATAGATAGATAGATAGATAGATAGATAATATATACATGGAATGTACTTGAGGTCCGTGTGGCAAACTAGCTCACTACCATAACAACATGGTGTAGTGAGAGATGGGAAACAGTGTACCATACACTCAGTCATAAGTAGGGTCGACCAGGGCCCAAAAAGAGCCAGTGTTTGACCAAGCTTTTGGGCATCTTACCAGAAGATATTAGAAACACTGCCGGAACTAGTGTACATGTCTTAAACAGGAAAGTGGTTAAGTAATTCAGATCAGTCAGGGTATCATGGAAATGTGGGCAAGAGGGCCGCCAGCAGCAACAACCTGGTTGACAGGCTAGCGGTAGTCAAACAGTTACCCATCAAAGTTAAAAGTAAAGCTGGTGTGAGTGCGTGTGTGCACTCATTAATTGCAGGCAGCTGGTGTGTGCACAGGGTCAGTAGCAGCAGGCAGCTGGTGTGTGCACAGGGTCAGCAGCAGGCAGCTGGTGTGTGCACAGGGTCAGTAGCAGCAGGCAGCTGGTGTGTGCACAGGGTCAGTAGCAGCAGGCAGCTGGTGTGTGCACAGGGTCAGTAGCAGCAGGCAGCTGGTGTGTGCACAGGGTCAGTAGCAGCAGGCAGCTGGTGTGTGCACAGGGTCAGTAGCAGCAGGCAGCTGGTGTGTGCACAGGGTCAGTAGCAGCAGGCAGCTGGTGTGTGCACAGGGTCAGTAGCAGCAGGCAGCTGGTGTGTGCACAGGGTCAGTAGCAGCAGGCAGCTGGTGTGTGCACAGGGTCAGTAGCAGCAGGCAGCTGGTGTGTGCACACGGTCAGTAGCAGCAGGCAGCTGGTGTGTGCACAGGGTCAGTAGCAGCAGGCAGCTGGTGTGTGCACACGGTCAGTAGCAGCAGGCAGCTGGTGTGTGCACAGGGTCAGTAGCAGCAGGCAGCTGGTGTGTGCACACGGTCAGTAGCAGCAGGCAGCTGGTGTGTGCACACGGTCAGTAGCAGCAGGCAGCTGGTGTGTGCACAGGGTCAGTAGCAGCAGGCAGCTGGTGTGTGCACAGGGTCAGTAGCAGCAGGCAGCTGGTGTGTGCACAGGGTCAGTAGCAGCAGGCAGCTGGTGTGTGCACAGGGTCAGTAGCAGCAGGCAGCTGGTGTGTGCACACGGTCAGTAGCAGCAGGCAGCTGGTGTGTGCACACGGTCAGTAGCAGCAGGCAGCTGGTGTGTGCACAGGGTCAGTAGCAGCAGGCAGCTGGTGTGTGCACAGGGTCAGTAGCAGCAGGCAGCTGGTGTGTGCACAGGGTCAGTAGCAGCAGGCAGCTGGTGTGTGCACAGGGTCAGTAGCAGCAGGCAGCTGGTGTGTGCACAGGGTCAGTAGCAGCAGGCAGCTGGTGTGTGCACAGGGTCAGTAGCAGCAGGCAGCTGGTGTGTGCACACGGTCAGTAGCAGCAGGCAGCTGGTGTGTGCACAGGGTCAGTAGCAGCAGGCAGCTGGTGTGTGCACACGGTCAGCAGGCATGGTGCTGCCTGTCTGCCACAATACACCAGGCTGCTCCTACGATTTTTCATCCAATTCCGTCAAGAATTTGTTCTCGCCATTTTTGGAAACGTATTAAAGCGTTTACCAGTGTTTTACAAACTCTTCCTCTTATTTTCAACTTTTTCTGGTGCATTATAACACAAATATTGTATTAACATATTTGGAGTTTGAGAACAATAATATGTAAGGAAGCTACTCACGTCAGACTGAGAAGCTATAACAAGCTAGGAAGCTACTCACGTCAGACCGAGAAGCTATAACAAGCTAGGAAGCTACTCACGTCAGACCGAGAAGCTATAACAAGCTAGGAAGCTACTCACGTCAGACCGAGAAGCTATAACAAGCTAGGAAGCTACTCACGTCAGACCGAGAAGCTATAACAAGCTAGGAAGCTACTCACGTCAGACTGAGAAGCTATAACAAGCTAGGAAGCTACTCACGTCAGACTGAGAAGCTATAACAAGCTAGGAAGCTACTCACGTCAGACCGAGAAGCTATAACAAGCTAGGAAGCTACTCACGTCAGACCGAGAAGCTATAACAAGCTAGGAAGCTACTCACGTCAGACCGAGAAGCTATAACAAGCTAGGAAGCTACTCAGGTCAGACCGAGAAGCTATAACAAGCTAGGAAGCTACTCACGTCAGACCGAGAAGCTATAACAAGCTAGGAAGCTACTCACGTCAGACCGAGAAGCTGTAACAAGCTAGGAAGCTACTCACGTCAGACCGAGAAGCTATAACAAGCTAGGAAGCTACTCACGTCAGACCGAGAAGCTGTAACAAGCTAGGAAGCTACTCACGTCAGACCGAGAAGCTATAACAAGCTAGGAAGCTACTCACGTCAGACCGAGAAGCTGTAACAAGCTAGGAAGCTACTCACGTCAGACCGAGAAGCTATAACAAGCTAGGAAGCTACTCACGTCAGACCGAGAAGCTGTAACAAGCTAGGAAGCTACTCACGTCAGACAAAGAAGCTGTAAGAAGCTAAGAAGCTACTCACGTCAGACAGAGAAGCTATAACAAGCTAGGAAGCTACTCACGTCAGGCAGAGAAGCTATAAGAAAAATATTTCCAGAGATAACGATGGTCACAAACTTTTCTAACTTCATATAAATTGAATCTTTGCTTTTTTTATGGTGTTAGATGGTCGTCTCACTTCCAGCTGCTGGAGTACCTTGATGCCGGTGGAGTGCTCTTGATGCTAGGAAGTGGAGCTCTTCCCCATTCCCCAAGCGCTGTGCGACCACCAAGACTGTAGCAAAAATTATTTTAATCATAAATTTCAAAGGGGTGGTAAGCCAGCGGAAGGTCTCGGTCAGATGAGCGAAAGTTCCAGCCACGAGTCGTCATATGACTGAGACCCTGACAAATCTTACCTTTTGTAAGCTCTATGAGCCATATAGGTTCAGCGCTTCCTTATGCACTATGATAATAACAATAATAATAATAGTAATAATAATAGAGGGTGATCTTGGCTGGAGGGGCCAGACTGCGGGATGAACCATTGTGTTTTAAAGCTTGAAGGACCTGAGGCTGGTGAGGGACTCTTCATCAAAGGAATTAGAGCTACTTTTCTCTTAATCAAACCTGGTTATCTTTTATTGCCCAGGCGTTGACGCCTCTACACACACACACACACACACACACACACACACACACACACACACACACACACACACACACACACACACACACACAAGCTGAAGACTCAGACGAGTCACAGGGACGTTAGGAAGTATTTCTTCAGTCATAGAGTTGTCAGGAAGTGGAATAGCCTAGCAAGTGAAGTAGTGGAGGCAGGAACCATACATAGTTTTAAGAAGAGGTATGATACAGCTCAGGAAGCAAGAGAGAGAGAGAGAGAGGACCTAGTAGCGATCAGTGAAGAGGCGGGGCCAGGAGCTGAGTCTCGACCCCTGCAACCACAATTAGGTGAGTACAATTAGGTGAGCACGCACACACACACACACACACACACACACACACACACACACACACACACACACACACACACACACACACACACACACACACACGTACGTACACGCAAGGTTAATTCTGCCTCCATACAGATTTTCATCTGACTGACGCATCGGTACACACACGAGCTTCCCTCTGACTGCAGCTTCTCTTTGTAAATGTTGATAAATTAGACACATGTGCAACTCTTGGGTATCTTTATTGAGGAAACGTTTCGCCACACAGTGGCTTCATCAGTCCATATGTAGGAGAAACTTGAAGAACAGGAGGAGAATGAGGTAATCAGTCCCTCAACCTTGAGTCGATGTGTTCAGTCCATCAATCTTGAATAGAATCTATTCTATCTATTCTATTCAAGATTGATGGACTGAACACATCGACTCAAGGTTGAGGGACTGATTACCTCATTCTCCTCCTGTTCTTCAAGTTTCTCCTACGTATGGACTGATGAAGCCACTGTGTGGCGAAACGTTTCCTTTATAAAGATACCCAAGAGTTGCACATGTGTCTAATTTATCAACATGTCGGTTCTCTGAACCATTCATCTACAAATCTTTGTAAATGGTCCAGGTCGGACCGAAACGTCGTCGTAAGCTCCTCTCTTGTATGTGCGGGTTTTTTGTGTATCGTTCCAGTCACAGTATTGTGCCCTTTTTTTTTTTTGTTGAAACCTGTTATACGTATGTCTTTCCAAGCGATGTTCTTGACTCGGTAACTTCTAGCCATAAGTATGACTAGTCAAATACAACTGCACTAGACAGGTCATCAACTTAACCGATCAGTTTGTAGAAGACGATCATATGTGTAGTCTATCAGAATTAAAAATGTGTAGATGCAGGTATGAATATTTTGTATTTAGTAACCACTGAATAATATACATGAATACATTTCAGTTTTGAGTTATCTTGACACGCGTTTTCTTAACAAGACTAATAACATGACTCACGAAATCGTAATGACACGATTGCAAACAAACCATACTACGAGTTGAAACCCGCGGTCAGAAAGTCTGGAGTTTTGCGACTCTCTGGTCCCGGGTTCTAACCCCACCCGTGGTATTTCTTTTTTTTTAAGACCAATAGTAATCCAATTGCAGGGGAGCCTTCCAGTAACATTGTTCTGCCTGTAAGAAATGTTACAAGTAATATTTCCAGCATACTTGATAAAAACTTCTTAAAATAACCACCAGCTCTTCAACTAGCGTTAAAAACTTGGAGCAAAAACACAAGAGCGACTCTGTCACTGGCACAGGAGTATACATAATACAATATGTGGCGGGGGGGGGGGACGATACATGTGGGGAAAGCAACAAGAACTCTGGATATTAGAATTCGTGAGCATAAGAATGCCTACAGCCGTAAAAATGCATGTCCAACATACAGACGATGTTAGACACATTATGAAGGTTAGTGAGACCAGGTTAGTCGTTAAGGAAGAATAATTACGCCGGTAAAGTGTATAGATGCTGCACTAATGGTCCAGTATCTATACACTTCAAAAGTCCGACAGTGACACTATATCCAAAATGTTGATCAACAGGATATTTCCTATTTTTGAGACTTTTGTAACGTGACAGCCAGGAAAATGACTGGATAATGAGAATTTTCAAAACAAAGGAAATTGTGCCTATGGTGACACCATTTCAGTCACTTAACGCTTTCTCGTAAATTTAGAATATTGTTCAGTGTTGACGGTTCGATTCCAGGGAGGATGGATATCAGAATTGGAACAGATGCACAGATCATTTACATCTCATATTTCTAAATTTGTAAGTACTCATTGGAGCAGAGGAGAAAAACATGGTAATATACTCGTGGAAAATACTTGAAGACCTGGTCCCAAATTTACACACTGCCATAACTTGCTGGAGAGAGAGGAGGAGGAAGTGTAAAATAAACCCAATGAAAGGCAAGGATCCCGTGGACACAACAAAAAAAATGTATCAACATCCGTGGTCCCAGATTGTTCAACATCATACAAGAAGATACCAGAAACGCTGATAGGACAAGTGTAGAAGTTTTAAAGAGAAAACTGGACAAGTATCTCCATCAAGGCTGTTGTGGATATGTGGGTAAACGGGCTGCCAGCAGCAGCAATGTGATTGACCAGTCAAGCACCAAACAAACATGGTCCAGGGCTAGGCTCCAAGAGTAGAAAAACTCGCGAAAATCATCAGTGGTTTAGGAAAGATATTCTCAAGCCCATCTCATCTTACCACAGTTGTACTCCTACCGTTGATTCATCTTTGATAAGCTTCGAAAGCAAAGCTGCACAACGGAATTTTCCCTATGAAAGCAAGAGACTCGGCAGATGGTGCAAAATATCCTCATGTAAAGTAGAGCTGTAGTAATTAGACTGAAAGAGAACTTGAGTGTATAAAGATCATAAATTTTCAACTTCTTCCTTTCATATAAAGGAAAATTACCAACATACCGCAAGATGTCTTACGAAGAGAACTTGATAAGTTCCTTATCAAGTCGGGCTTTGGTGCCTGCCTGTGTGTGCTTTACCTGTGGCCGGTTTCATGGGTTCTCCTACCGCTACAGCTTGGTTTGAGGCCTGGTCGACCAGGCTCTTTGTGATACGGCACACCCACCCACACAACCATCAACCCGGCTAATTCAGCAATTGTAGTAGGAAGCTGTCCAGCTTCTTAAAAATTTTGTCTTCGTTCCTACAATATTTTTGATATTTGCTGGCAGTATGTTGAAGAGCCTTTGTCCACGGATGTTGAAATTGTTCTCTAACTGTAACTATGGTATGCCTGTTACACTGGGTTTATTCCAGTATGTTCCATATAAGGTATCTCTGAACTCCATTCTAGAGTGCTTGGAGGCTTTTCCAGTAGTTTACGTTTTACTGACTGTTCGTACATTATACCACCTCTGTACAATTTCCAGCTCTCTGTCGTGCCTTGAAATTCAACATGAATACAGAACAATATTCAAGTCGTGAGAGCACAAGTGTTAAGTACAGTACCATCATTGGCGTTGCTTCTCTTACGTTGAAAGTTCTCATAGTCCACCATGTCATATTGTTGGCCGTTACCGCAGATGCCTAACTGTGCTCTCCAAATGAGAGTGAGCGAGAAGTGGGTAGGAAGAAGGGGAAAGGAGTGAAAAAAGTGAGGGGGGGGGATTGAAAATAGGGAGTGACCAGAGTGACGGGAGAATGAAAGGAATGAGCAGGGTGTAAGGAGAGCTTATGAGGAATGAGAAGCTGTGAAGAGGAAAGTGAAAGGAGTGAGCAAAGATTGAGGGAACGTTCTTGGGTTTTCTAAACCTAAATTGTATACAAATATATTTTTGGCTAACATAACATGAGAAGTTACCTGGCCTGTTGCACCTCAGGCGGCGGCTGTGGCTGTGGTTGCTCTGACGACTGCTGCTGTGGTTGTCGCTGTGGCAGCTATTGCTGTGGTTGCTGCTGTTACTGTGATGCTGCTGCTGTTGACTCCTGCTGTGACTGCTGATGCTGCTGTTATGGCTGCTGCTACTGTTGTGGCTGCTGCTACTGTTGTGGCTGCTGCTACTGTTGTGGCTGCTGCTACTGTTGTGGCTGCTGCTACTGTTGTGGCTGCTGCTACTGTTGTGGCTGCTGCTGCTGCTGCTACTACTACTGTGGCGGCTGCTGCTGCTACTGTTGTGGCTGCTGCTGCTGCTACTACTGTGGCTGCTGCTACTACTGTGGCTGCTGCTACTACTACTATGGCTACTACTACTGTGGCTGCTGCTGCTACTATTGTGGCTACTGCTGCTACTACTACTGTGGCTGCTGCTGCTACTACTGTGGCTGCTGCTACTACTACTGTGGCTGCTACTTCCACTCAAGTGAAGAAGAGAGTGCCCTGGGTGACGGAGTGGATCTACCACTATTATTATTATTATTCGTTATTGTGGTGAAACGATAAACTCATAGTAGTCGTACAGGACGTTGGGAATGAGTTGCGCGCCACCTATCATATGCTTTGGATAACATACCAGTAGCATTCTCTCGGTAAATACCTAAATATTGTGTGAGTATATGAAACTAGCGTTGTGAGCAATGGTAATAACATGAGCAGGGGTAAGGGAGATGTAACTGGCTGCGTTGCTTGTTGTTGGGTAAAAGGACACAAGTACAACTAATGTGGTATTTTATTGTGGCAACGTTTCGCTCTCCAGGAGCTTTATCAAGCCGTTGCTTATGAACATAACCTAGCACTGGTGCACTCGCTCATTGTAGAGCTGGCAATGTTTCTGTAAACGTTTTGCTCTGTTTAGAGCTTTATCTTGTCAGTGATTTCATAACTTTTTCACAGTGAGCGAAACATCGTCATAATAAAAGCTTGGTCCGCACCAGTGTCTTCTTCAGTTATGTTGGCAAAACACTGCGGTATCCAGCAACACACGACTGTATCCAGCAACACTACTCTATCCAGTTAAGTGCAGTGCGGAGACATGTTCACCTCTAACATGATCTGATCACAGTAATGAACAAGGTTGGGGAGTAGTACCTGTGAGTTATTTCATACTTCAGGAGGGCCTGTTGTGATATAGAAGACTGCATGGTCTGTAGCTCTATGTACGTGGTGATTCCTACATGTTCTGTAGCTGGAAATGAATATTCGTTGCCATAGTCGCCATTCCTTTCATCAGCTGTATCTCCTGTACGTGTCGGTGCGATGGCTGTGCGCGCCTGCGATATGCTAGCACCAACAGCTTGACCAAGCGGTCAACAGAGAAGCATGGCTCCAAGCCAGACTGCGAGGAATATGAATATCTCGGATATATCTCATCGATGTGAGGAATGTCAACTGAGGACTCCCAGTGAGGAATGCCTGTGAGGGCCGCCATGCCTTCCCCTCCCCTCCCCTCCCTAGTTCTTATCCTCTGGAAGTAAGTTTATTCAGGTTAACACAAATACAGTTACATAGATTATCATACATAGCAGCATATGTGTAGAGAACCTAGGATAACCCAAAAACGTAAGACAGTGACTTATTTCCATTGGGGTCAGAACCCCTTATTTAATATTCATGTGCAGCTGGATCCTATATTTGAGTTGGTATGACTGACACGAGGTGTGGATCATAATGCAAGGTGATTATCATGTTATTGCTGAAGAATGAGGAAGAGGAGAAAGAGCAGGAAAGGAGACTAGGAGAGATGAGCAATCAGTCAGGGTAGGACTGACTAGCACCGCGGGTGCTACTGTCCTGAAGGTACTCGGTGTTACCTTCCCCGTCAATAACAGCCCCATTTCCGATTATAATCTTAAAATATACAAGAGAATTAATGAATACAGAAATATAGTAAAGGTGTATTGTAATATTGTAGCCTCGTTATCTCGATAAATTACTGTAATTAAAAAAGGAACTTTTAGTATCTCCTTTTGACCTGGATTAATAAATTTCATAAAGTACAAGAAGGCACAATACCGTGACTGCAACAATACACAAATAACCCGCACGTAAGAGAAGAAACTTCCGATGATGTTTGGGTCCGATTTTGACCATTGACTGGGCCCTCTTCAATATATTATCACTCCCATACTTACAGATTTTATTGATGTTACTGCATTTTATTATAGGTTTATTATCTGCATTATATTTTTTAAGTTTACCGGTGTGGTGGAACCGCGCTCGAGTACCACAGTGTAGTATGTTGAAAAATAAAAGGAGTGGACTTGAGAGTTTCATTACAGAGTAGACTAGTGGGATCTATTACGGAGTGGATTTGTCAACTCCATTACGGAGTATGATGGGTCATTAGCGATTGTTATTAACTAATTAAGCCAAAACGGAAGTGGTGGGCTCCACATTAGCAGTCTAACAGAACTACAGGGATAAAGCAACCATCGAAACCAGGCTCAGGTAAAACTTTATTTTACCCAGGTAAAGCTTTATTTTTTACAAATGTAAAGCTTTATTTTACACAGGTAAAAGTTTACACACGTTAAGCTTTATTTTTAAACAGGCAAGGCTTTATTTTACCAACACAACCTCATCGACGTAAGAGAGAATACTGACATACATGTGTCTAATAACACTCCAACGTTACCATGACCTGGGATATGTTACCAGGTAGTCACCATGATCTGGGGATGTGACCAGGTAGACACTGAAAACTTGCAGGAAGATATAAGCAGTGTTTTCCACTGGGCAGTGGAGAACAACTTTACGTTCACTGGTGATAAATTCCAGCTGCTTAGGTATGGAAAGAATGAAGAACTCAAAAGGAACACTGTATACAAAGCTCAAGAGGGTCACCAAATAGAACGAAAGATCTGGGAGTAATTATGTCAGGTGACCTTTCAAAGAACACAATAAGACCTAGGCCACGACAGTCAGGAAGATGACGGGGTGGATAATGAGAACTTTCAAAACCAGGAAAATAGTACCAGTGGCGACACTTTTCACATCGCTTGTGCTCTCTCATTTGGAATATTGCTTAGTGTCGACGGTCCCGTTCTGGGCAGGAGAAATATGAGAACTGGAACAGATACAGAGATCGTTTACAGCCTGCATAGAGCCAATAAAGCATTGAGATCACTGGAGCGGAGGAGAGAGAGAGACAGAGAGAGAGAGAGAGAGAGAGAGAGAAAGATGATAATATATACATGGCAAGTACTTGAGGGCTTCGACCCAAAACTGCACACTGCCATAACAAATTGTGGTGAGAGATATGGAAGGAAGTGCAAAATAAACTCAGCGAAAAGCAGGGGCGCCGTGGGCACAATATAGGAACACTATCAACGTCCCTGTTCCCCAGACTATTCAGCATATTGCTAGAAGAGCTCAGAAACACTGATGGTACAAGTGTATACCTTACCTTTGATATACATTTGAAGAGTTTCGAGAGTTCACCTACTCTGAGCCCGGCCATGGGGCAGGCTCGTTTGGTGCTTGCCTGATCAACCAGGCTGTTGCTGCTGGAGGCCCACTGCCCCACATATCCATCACAGCCTGGTTGATCTGGCACCTGGTGAAGATACTTGTCCAGTTTCCTCTCGAAGGCTTCTACACTTGTTCCAGCCGTGTTTCTGATATCTTCTGGTAAGATGTTGAAAAGTCTGGGACCCCGGATGTTGATACAGTGTTCCCTTATTGTCCCCACCGCACCCCTGCGCCTCACTGGGTTTATTTTACACTTCCTCCCATATCTCTCACTCCAGTATGTTGTTATGGCAGTGTGCAGATTTGAGACCAAGCCCTCGAGTACCTTCCAGGTATATATTATTATGTACCTCTCTCTCCTCCGCTCCAGTGAGTACATGCTCAAGACTTGCAGGCGTTCCCAGTTGTTTAGGTGCTTTACTGGCTCAATGCGAGCCGTAAACGATCTCTGTATTTGTTCCAGCTCCGATATTTCTCCTGCCTTGAACGGGGCCGTCATCACTGAGCAATGTTCTAAGTGAGGGAGCACTAGCGATTTGAAGTGTCACCATCGGCATTATTTCCCTTGTTTTGAAAGTTCTTAATACTCACCCCGTCATCTTCTGGCTGTCGTGATCTTTGTCATGTTATGGTCTTTAAAAGAAAGGTCCGCTGACATAATTATTCCCAGGTCTTTTACGTGTTCCTTACGTTCTATTTGGTGACCCTCTTGAGTTTTGTATATAGTGTTCCTTTTGAGTTCTTCATTCTTTCCATACCTAAGCAGCTGGAACTTATCACCATTGAACGTCATGTTGTTCTCCACTGCCCACTAGAAAACCCTGTTTATGTCTTCCTGTACTTTTTCAGTGTCCTTTACCGTACTGACTTTCATGCTTATTTTAGTGTCATCTGCAAATGATGATAAAAAAGTGTGCCGGGTGTTTTTGGCTATGTCTGCTATGAGGATGAGGAACAGCAGAGGTGCCAGGACAGTGCCTTGGGGCACTGAGCTTTTGACCTCGCTGATGCTGGATCTTGCCCTGTTCACTACTTTGTGTTGTGTGTGTTAGGAACCCGAAAATCCATCTGCATACCTTCCCCGTAATGCCCATGGCCTTCATTTTGTGCGCTATCACTCTATGATCGCATTTGTCAAACGCCTTTGCAAAATCTGTGTAAATCACATCTGCGTTTTGGTCGTCTTCCAGTGCCTCCGTAATTCTGTCATAATGGTTCAGCAGCTGTGATAGACATGATCGTCCTGCTCTAAAACCATGCTAGTTCGGATTATGTTGGTTGTGCTGGTCCATGAAATTTGTAACCTGCCGTCTCATCTCTCTTTCGAAGATTTTTATTATGTGAGGGGTTAGGGCTACTGGTCTGTAATTTTTAGCTAGTGCCCTACTATCTCCCTTACCTCTTTAAGGCCTCCGATATTTCACCTAGATCTAAGCTCTTTCTCCAAAGAATACTGAGGGCTCGTGCTAGTGGTACTTTGCACTTCTTTATAAATAGAGCATTCCATGAACCTGGTTCAGGTGCTGAGTGAGTGGGCATGTTTTCCATTTCTTTTTCGAAATCTATGGGATTTGTGCTAATGTCAGTTGGTCTGTGCGGCCTTCTGGAGTGAAAGGGAAAACTGGGCAACTGTCTTCACCAGGTGCCAGATCAGCAAGGCTGTGATGTGGTATGTTGGTCAGCAGACCATTAGCAGCAACAACCTTGTAGACCAGGCTAGCACCAGACGAACCTGGCCCACGGCCGGGCTCTGGGAGTAGGAAAACTCTCGGAATTCATCAAAGGTATATCTGGTAATGGCGCAGCATCGTTGACCTTGACCTCGATGGTGGGGGGGGGTGAGGGAGGTGTACATGCCGAAACCATGAAAAATGCAGGACGACTCCGGGTGGCCATTGTGAAGGAGGGAGGTGCAGGAGATGGGAGAAAAGGAAGAAGGGGAGAAGAGAAGAGGGGGAGGAAGAAAAGGAAAAGAGAGGAGGAAGAGGAAGTAGCAGAGGTAGCTGGGACAAGTGTAGAGGACATCTACACTTCTTTCAACAGTATTTCTTTTATCTTCTGGTAGTGTGTTGAATAGTCTGGCTACACGGGTGTTGATGCAGTGTTTTCTTATTGTGCAAATGGTACAGTGGTGACCTGTACTTAACTCAGTGGTGACCTGTACTTAACTCTGTGAAGAAGTGACTTGTGTGCTCTCCGTGGACTGAACCAAGATGCCCTCCATCGAGCAACTTTACCAGCAGCTTAAGGAAGAATTGAGAGTAGCGAAGATGGAGATTCGGCGACTGACCGAGGAAAACAAGAAGATTCGTTGTAGTCCTCCTGTTTTGAGTCCTCAGGTCAAGAAGGGAAACTGGTCAGTGGCTGGACAGCATGGAGCGAAGTTGACGATCAAGAAGATGAATGGAAAGGTAGAAACGATGAAGAAGAAAGAGACTGCTGTGGAAACTGTTGTGAAAACATCTAATGCATTCTCCGTGCTACCCGACGAATGTGAGTCGACTACTGGGAACATCACGACGAACGACACCAAGGAAGGTAACAATATTGTTGTTGTTGGGGATAGCCAGGTTAGATACATGGATAGATCATTCTGCTTGAAGGACAGGAGGAGGAGACAAAGGGTTTGCTTTCCTGGGGGCTGGGATGGAGGACATTGTTAGCCGGCTTGACAACAACATGAACGGTAATGGGATCAATCCTATTATTTGCCTCAGTGCTGGAGCCAATGATGTAGGCAAGCGTAGAAGTGAGGATTTAGTTACAAAGTTCAGGACAGCTATAGACATAATTAGGAAGAAGGGGGGGGGCGCCCTGTTATATGTGGCATTTTACCAAGAAGAAGTGTTGGTAATGAATGGTTGTCCAGAGCAATTGGTATTAATTGTTGGCTGGATAAGCACTGTAAGGATAATGCAGTACCATTCATTGACAACTGGGACAACTTCTATGGCCGAAATGACATGTATGCCAGGGATGGGGTTCACTTATCCAGGGCAGGTGTGGGTTTTCTTGCTAGCTCAGTTGAGGGGGTTGTTAGGACTTTAAGCTAGGATTAGTTAGAGGTATGGGTTTAGAAATGATAAATAATGAGTATGGATATATTGATTTATGCTCTGATATTAAGAATCTTAATAGTAACTGTCATGGAGCAACTCTGGGTAATGATAATTTCAGGAATTGTGTAAAAACAAAGATGAATAGGAAAAATGTGCTGAAGAAAGAACATATGATGGTATTTTATGCTAACAGTCGAAGGGCAAGAAATAAAATTAATGAACTACGTTTGGTAGCATGTGCTGGGAACTTTGATATCATTGCATTAACTGAAACGTGGTATGATTTAAAGAGCCGGGATATGACTGCTGAGTGTAATATTCAGGGATTTAAGTTGTTCAATGTGGATAGATCTAATGGGAAGGGGGGAGGAGTTGCATTATATGTTCGAGAAAATATTAATTGTTGCATAAAAACAGGTATAAAAATAGATGGAGCAGTAACAGAATCTGTTTGGGTAGAGTTCGTAGAGGGTCAAGAAAAACTAATTCTAGGTGTAATATACCTACCTCCAGGCTTGGATCACGATAGAGGGAGACTTCTTTGGGACGAAATTGTTAGGGCTTCTAGACATAATAACATAGTCATAGTAGGGGACTTTAACTTTAGTCAAATTGACTGGAATTCTTCGACAGGTAATCTAGAGTCCAGTGACTTTATGGAAACAGTTCAGGACTGTTTTCTGAAGCAGAGCGTAACAGAGCCTACCAGGGGTAATAATTTGCTAGACCTAGTCTTGTCAAATAAGGAAACACTCGTGAATAATCTGGAGATCACTGAAGAGCTTGGCGCAAGTGATCACAAATCCATCACTTTTAGCATTAACTGGGAATGCAAGAATAATGATAATACAGTAAAAATACCTGATTTTCGTTCTGCCGATTATAATGGACTTAGGGAACACCTGTCTAATCTTGATTGGGGTTATCTAGCTAATGATTTTATTGATGATGATCATACTTATGATTATGAAGGGATCTGCTTTTATGATTGTTTTCTTAATAATGTACACCATGCCCAGAGTATATACATTCCCCAGAGAGAAATTAGGTCTAATAATAATGATCCCAAATGGGTTAACAGGAGGCTAAAGCATCTATTAGGGGAGAAAAGGGGAATTTATATGCGCATCAGAAGAGGAGAGGTTAACCTTACTGACTAATATGTTCAGCTTAAAAGGGAAGTAAAAAAGGGGATTAGAAAGGCTAAACGTGACTATGAAATTAGAGTTGCTAATGAATCAAAGACTAATCCAAAGGGGTTCTTTCAAGTGTATAGGACGAAGGTGAAGGAAAAAGTAGGACCTCTGAAAATTGGGAATGGACAGCTGACGGATAATGAACTGGAAATGTGTTCCTTATTTAATGACTATTTTTTGTCAGTTTTTACACAGGAAGATGTAAATGAGATTCCAGTAATTAACAATTATTTAGTTCCTGATGAATTTAAGTTAACTAATATTACTGTCACCAGGGACATGGTTATTAAACAGATAGACAAACTGAAGCAAAATAAGTCCCCGGGACCCGATGAGCTGTTTTCCAGGGTACTTAAGGAATGCAAGATGGAGCTTAGTCAGCCATTAACGAGTGTATTCAATGCGTCCATCCTTACCGGTGTTGTGCCAGAGTTGTGGAAGATGGCTAATGTGGTTCCCATATTCAAATCAGGGGATAAGTCCACTCCTTCAAATTACCATCCAATAAGCCTGACATCTATAGTGGGCAAGTTATTAGAATCAAATATAGCTGACATTATCAGAAGTCACCTTGAAGAGCATAACTTGATAAATGAATCTCAGCATGGATTCACGAGAGGTCGTTCCTGCCTGACAAACTTACTGACGTTCTTCAATAGAACATTTGAGGCAGTTGACAGTGATAAGGAATATGATATTGTTTATTTGGGTTTTAGTAAAGCCTTCGACAGAGTACCTCACAAGAGACTCTTTAAGAAAAGTGGCAGCTCATGGTATAGGAGGTAAAGTTCTAGCATGGATTGAGGCATGGCTTACCAATAGAAAGCAGAGAGTTACCATTAATGGAGTGAAATCTGAATGGGGATTAGTCACTAGTGGCGTTCCACAAGGATCAGTTTTAGGCCCTCTCTTGTTCATAATTTACATTAATGACCTTGATGAAGGGATTACTAGTAACTTGAGTAAGTTTGCTGATGATACAAAGATAGGCCGTATAATTCACTCTGAGGAGGATATCGATGAGCTCCAGGACGATTTGGAGAAATTAATATCTTGGTCTGAAAAATGGCAGATGAAGTTCAATGTGGATAAGTGTAAGGTACTTGCCCTTGGTAATGAAAATAACCCTCGAAGCTATAATCTAGGTGAAGTAGAGCTTGATCATACAGAATGTGAAAAAGATTTGGGAGTCATGGTAAGCAGAAATCTAAAGCCAAGACAGCAGTGCCTTAGTGTGCGCAACAAGGCCAACAGATTACTTGGATTTATCTCAAGAAGTATAAGTAACAGAAGTCCAAAAGTTATTTTACAGCTCTATACATCACTAGTGAGGCCTCATTTAGATTATGCTGCTCAGTTTTGGTCCCCTTACTACAGGATGGACATAGACTCATTAGAGAACATACAGAGAAGAATGACTAAAATGATTTACTGTGTAAGGAACCTCCCGTATGAAGATAGACTTAAAGCCTTAAATCTCCACTCTCTGGAGAGGCGTAGAATGAGGGGAGATATCATTGAAGTGTATAAGTGGATGACAGGCATAAATAATGGATATAAGTTGGATAAATTTAGATTTAGAAAGGACATAGGTAAGTACTGGTTTTCTAACAGAGTTGTAGGAAATTAGATCAAATAGAAATGACCCTAAATGGATGAATAATAGGCTGAAATATCTACTAGGGCATAAGAAAGGAATTTATAGGCGTATCAAAAGAGGCGAGGGTCATCTTATGAATCAGTATATTGACATTAAGAGGGACATTAAAAAGGGGATAAGAAAAGCTAAAAGGGACTATGAAATTAAAGTTGCTAGGGATTCTAAAACTAATCCAAAAAGTTTTTTCCAGGTATATAGAACAAAAGTCAGAGATAAGATAGGTCCCCTTAAAAATAACTATGGGCATCTTACTGACAAAGAGAATGAAATGTGCTCGATTTTAAATAATTATTTTCTCTCGGTTTTTACACAGGAAGACACTAATAATATTCCGGTAATTAATTTTTATAGTGGATCAGAAGAAGATAAATTATGTAACATCATAGTCACTAGTGAAATGGTTGTGAAGCAGATAGACCGACTGAAGCAAAATAAGTCACCGGGTCCTGATGAGGTTTTTTCAAGGGTTCTTAAGGAATGCAAAATGGAAGTCTGTGAACCATTAACTAATATTTTTAATTTATCTCTTCAAACAGGTGTAGTGTCTGATATGTGGAAGATGGCTAATGTAATTCCTATTTTTAAAACAGGGGACAAGTCGTTACCGTCAAATTACCGCCCAATAAGCCTGACCTCAATTGTAGGCAAGTTGCTAGAGTCAATTATAGCTGAGATTATAAGAAGCCATCTCGATAAGCATAGCTTGATTAATGATACTCAGCATGGATTCACAAGAGGCCGGTCTTGTCTAACTAATTTATTAACTTTCTTCAGTAAAGCTTTTGAGGCTGTTGACCACGATAAAGAATTTGATATTGTTTACTTAGATTTTAGTAAGGCATTTGATAGAGTTCCGCACCAAAGACTGTTGAAGAAAGTAGCAGCTCATGGCATTGGGGGAAGGGTGCTCTCGTGGATCGAGTCATGGCTCACAGACAGGAAGCAGAGAGTGTCCATAAATGGGGTTAAATCCGAGTGGGGATCAGTAACAAGTGGCGTTCCACAGGGATCAGTCTTGGGCCCGTTGTTGTTTATAATATATATCAATGATCTTGATGAAGGAATTGCTAGTGATATGAGCAAATTCGCCGATGACACGAAGATAGGTAGGATAATTGATTCAAACGTAGATGTTAGGGAACTTCAGGAGGATTTAGACAAACTCTACTCTTGGTCAGAAAAGTGGCAGATGCAGTTCAATGTAGATAAATGCAAGGTTCTGAAGCTCGGGAGTGCCCATAACCCTAGCACTTATAAGTTAAATAATGTAGAACTTAGCCATACAGATTGCGATAAGGACTTGGGGGTTATGGTAAGCAGCAACCTTAAACCAAGACAGCAATGCCTAAGCGTACGTAATAAGGCAAATAGATTACTGGGATTTATATCAAGAAGTGTAAGCAACAGAAGTCCAGAGGTCATACTGCAGCTTTATACATCATTAGTAAGGCCTCACCTAGATTATGCAGCTCAATTCTGGTCTCCATATTACAGAATGGACATAAATTCGTTAGAAAACATTCAGCGTAGGATGACTAAATTAATACATAGCATTAGAAATCTTCCTTATGAAGAAAGATTGAAGACTCTTAAGTTACATTCAC
Organism: Cherax quadricarinatus; assembly: GCF_038502225.1. Classification (NCBI taxonomy): domain Eukaryota; kingdom Metazoa; phylum Arthropoda; class Malacostraca; order Decapoda; family Parastacidae; genus Cherax; species Cherax quadricarinatus. Next base: position 24,681,004 of record NC_091309.1, read on the forward strand.
TTGTTAGACGAAGAATGAGGGGAGACCTGATCGAAGTGTATAAGTGGAAGATAGGTATTAATAAAGGGGATATTAACAAGGTCTTGAGGATATCTCTCCAAGAGAGAACCCGCAGTAATGGATTTAAATTAGATAAGTTTAGATTTAGAAAGGACATAGGAAAGTATTGGTTTGGAAATAGGGTAGTTGATGAGTGGAACAGTCTACCTAGTTGGGTTATTGAGGCTAGGACTTTGGGTAGTTTCAAATTTAGGTTGGATAAGTACATGAGTGGGAGTGGTTGGATTTGAGTGGGACTTGCACATCTGAGCTTGTTTCTTGGGTGGCATTGAAAATTGGGTTGGGCAAATGTTTTGTTAGTGGGATGAATTGTAAAGGACCTGCCTAGTATGGGCCAACAGGCCTTCTGCAGTGTTCCTCCTTTCTTATGTTCTTCTTATGTTCTTATGTTCTTAACAGTCTTCCCAGTGGGGTGATAGAGGCTAGGACCTTGGGTAGCTTTAAGAAGAGACTGGACAAATATATGAGTCATGGGGTACGGGAGTTATTTCTTGGGTAGCTTTAGGTAGAGGTCGTTTTGATAAGGACCTGCCTCGTATGGGCCAATAGGCCTTCTGCAGTGTTCCTACATTCTTATGTTCATAAGGTGACCCTCACCTCTTTTGATACGCCTATAAATTCCTTTCTTATGCCCTAGTAGATATTTGAGCCTATTATTCATCCATTTTGGATCATTTCTATTTGATCTAATTTCTTTATATGGGATAAACGTTCTTTGAGCAGCATGTATAGTGTTCAGAAAACTGTCATATTGATAGCTCTCTTCGTTACCCCAATCAACAGATGATAAGTGTTCTCTAAGCCCATCGTAATCTGCTAAGCGAAAATCTGGGACTGTTACTGAGTTATCGCTACTATCGTACTTCCATTCAATGCTAAATGTAATTGATTTGTGGTTGCTAGCACCCAATTCCTCTGAAATTTCTAAATTATTAACAAGGGATTCATTGTTTGCCAGAACTAAGTCAAGCAGGTTATTTCCCCTTGTAGGTTCTGTCACAAAGTGCTTCAAAAAACAATCCTGAACTACTAAGAAGTCGTCTGATTCTAAATTCCCAGTCAAGAAATTCCAATCAATATGACTAAAGTTAAAGTCTCTTAGAATTACTACATTATTGTGCCTTGTGGCCTTAACAATTTCCTCCCATAGTAGTCTCCCTTGGTCCCTATCTAAGTTTGGGGGACGGTATATCACTCCTAAAATCAGTTTTTCATGCCCCTCTGAAAATTCTATCCAAACAGACTCTGTATGTGTTACCTCACACTTAATATGATCTCGGACATACAGTGCCACCCCACCCCCCTTCCCGATACTTCTATCTACTTGGAACAATTTAAAACCCTGAATGTGACATTCCGCAGGCATGTCCCGACTTTTTGAATTAAACCATGTCTCAGTTAAGGCAAATACATCAATGTTACCTGCACTAGCAACTAATCTCAACTCGTCCATCTTATTCCTAGCACTACGGCTATTAGCATAATAAATATTGAAAGACTCTCCTTTCTCTTTACCCTTCCTGCTCATTTCTGTTTTTCTACTAAACCTATTACTGTCCTTATCACCCAGTGTCACTGGCTTTTCAATATCTACCTCGTTCTGCTTATTACTAGTTCCCCTAGAACTCATAATATTACTACATTGGGACTTCACTGTTTTTCTGCCAAAACCCGTACCACTAACTATTCCTAGTTTAAAGTCCTAACAGCTCCCTCCATTGCAGTTGCCAGTGCTCCCACCCCAGACCTAGATAAGTGAACCCCATCCCTGGCATACATGTCATTTCTGCCATAGAAGAGGTCCCAGTTGTCAATGAATGTTACCGCATTTTCCTTACAGTATTTGTCCAGCCAGCAATTGACACCAATTGCCCTGGACAACCATTCATTTCCAACTCCTCTCCTTGGCAAAATACCACATATGACAGGGTTCCCACCCTTCCTCCTAATTATTTCTATTGCTGACCTATACCTGGTAATCAGGTCTTCACTCCTACGTCTGCCAACATCGTTGCCTCCAGCACTGAGACAGATAATAGGATTGCTCCCATTACCTCTCATGATATCATCCAGACGGCTAACAATATCCTCCATCCCAGCCCCAGGAAAGCAAACCCTCTGTCTCCTACTCCTGTCCTTCAAGTAGAATGCCCTGTCCATATACCTAACTTGGCTATCTCCAACAACAACAATATTCTTACCTTCCTTGATGTCGTTCGTCGTGACGTTCCCAGTAGTCGACTCACATTCGTCGGGTAGCACTGAGAATGTATTAGATGTTTCCACAACAGTTTCTACGGCAGTCTCTTTCTTCTTCATCGTTTCTACCTTTCCATTCGTCTTCTTGATCGTCAACTTCGTTCCCTGCTGTCCAGCCACTGACCAGTTTCCCTTCTTGACCTGAGGACTCAAAACAGGAGGACTACTACGAATCTTCTTGTTTTCCTCGGTCAGTCGCCGAATCTCCATCTTCGCCATCCTCAATTCTTCCTTAAGCTGTTGGTAAAGTTGCTCGATGGAGGGCATCTTGCTTCAATTCGTAGAGAGCGCACAAACAGGTCTTCACAGAGCTAAGTACACGTCACCACTGAGCTATCCATTACTGCGGGTTCTCTCTTGGAGAGATATCCTCAAGACCTTATTAATATCCCCTTTATTAATACCTATCTTCCACTTATACACTTCGATCAGGTCTCCCCTCATTCTTCGTCTAACAAGTGAATGTAACTTAAGAGTCTTCAATCTTTCTTCATAAGGAAGATTTCTAATGCTATGTATTAATTTAGTCATCCTACGCTGAATGTTTTCTAACGAATTTATGTCCATTCTGTAATAAGGAGACCAGAATTGAGCTGCATAATCTAGGTGAGGCCTTACTAATGATGTATAAAGCTGCAGTATGACCTCTGGACTTCTGTTGCTTACACTTCTTGATATAAATCCCAGTAATCTGTTTGCCTTATTACGTACGCTTAGGCATTGCTGTCTTGATTTAAGGTTGCTGCTCACCATAATCCCCAAGTCCTTTACGCAATCTGTATGGCTAAGTTCTACATCATTTAACTTATAAGTGCTAGGGTTATGGACACTCCCGAGCTTGAGAACCTTGCATTTATCTACACTGAACTGCATCTGCCACTTTTCTGACCAAGAATAGAGTTTGTTTAAATCCTCCTGAAGTTCCCTAACATCTACGTTTGAATCAATTATCCTACCTATCTTTGTGTCATCTGCGAATTTGCTCATATCACTAGTAATTCCCTCATCAAGATCATTGATATATATTATAAACAACAACGGGCCCAAGACTGATCCCTGTGGAACGCCACTTGTTACAGATCCCCACTCGGATTTAACCCCATTTATGGACACTCTCTGTGTGTGATGAATGGTTTGAAAAACCGACAAGTTGAAGATTGAGACACTTATGCAGCATATGGGAATCTTTATTCAGGAAACGTTTCGCCACACAGTGGCTTCATCAGTCCAATACAAAGAGGAAGGCGTAAGGAGAGGAGGAGTATGAGGTAATCAGTCCCTCAGCCTGGAGTCGATGTGTTCAGTCCATCAATCTTGTAGAATGTACAGCATAGGGCCGTAGACGTGGCTTATATACTGTAGTGAGGTGACTTGAAGCAGACGGAGGCGGGATCATAGTGGTACCATCCACTAGTCGAAGTAGGTCTTTGTCCAAAGGTTGAACAAGCGTTGAAGAATTCTTTGTAAGAAGATCCCATGATGCTGCAGTGTCTGACAGTTGTGATGAATGGTTTGAAAAACCGACAAGTTGAAGATTGAGACACTTATGCAGCATATGGGAATCTTTATTCAGGAAACGTTTCGCCACACAGTGGCTTCATCAGTCCAATACAAAGAGGAAGGCGTAAGGAGAGGAGGAGTATGAGGTAATCAGTCCCTCAGCCTGGAGTCGATGTGTTCAGTCCATCAATCTTGTAGAATGTACAGCATAGGGCCGTAGACGTGGCTTATATACTGTAGTGAGGTGACTTGAAGCAGACGGAGGCGGGATCATAGTGGTACCATCCACTAGTCGAAGTAGGTCTTTGTCCAAAGGTTGAACAAGCGTTGAAGAATTCTTTGTAAGAAGATCCCATGATGCTGCAGTGTCTGACAGTTGTGATGAATGGTTTGAAAAACCGACAAGTTGAAGATTGAGACACTTATGCAGCATATGGGAATCTTTATTCAGGAAACGTTTCGCCACACAGTGGCTTCATCAGTCCAATACAAAGAGGAAGGCGTAAGGAGAGGAGGAGTATGAGGTAATCAGTCCCTCAGCCTGGAGTCGATGTGTTCAGTCCATCAATCTTGTAGAATGTACAGCATAGGGCCGTAGACGTGGCTTATATACTGTAGTGAGGTGACTTGAAGCAGACGGAGGCGGGATCATAGTGGTACCATCCACTAGTCGAAGTAGGTCTTTGTCCAAAGGTTGAACAAGCGTTGAAGAATTCTTTGTAAGAAGATCCCATGATGCTGCAGTGTCTGACAGTTGTGATGAATGGTTTGAAAAACCGACAAGTTGAAGATTGAGACACTTATGCAGCATATGGGAATCTTTATTCAGGAAACGTTTCGCCACACAGTGGCTTCATCAGTCCAATACAAAGAGGAAGGCGTAAGGAGAGGAGGAGTATGAGGTAATCAGTCCCTCAGCCTGGAGTCGATGTGTTCAGTCCATCAATCTTGTAGAATGTACAGCATAGGGCCGTAGACGTGGCTTATATACTGTAGTGAGGTGACTTGAAGCAGACGGAGGCGGGATCATAGTGGTACCATCCACTAGTCGAAGTAGGTCTTTGTCCAAAGGTTGAACAAGCGTTCAACGCTTGTTCAACCTTTGGACAAAGACCTACTTCGACTAGTGGATGGTACCACTATGATCCCGCCTCCGTCTGCTTCAAGTCACCTCACTACAGTATATAAGCCACGTCTACGGCCCTATGCTGTACATTCTACAAGATTGATGGACTGAACACATCGACTCCAGGCTGAGGGACTGATTACCTCATACTCCTCCTCTCCTTACGCCTTCCTCTTTGTATTGGACTGATGAAGCCACTGTGTGGCGAAACGTTTCCTGAATAAAGATTCCCATATGCTGCATAAGTGTCTCAATCTTCAACTTGTCGGTTTTTCAAACCATTCATCACAACTGTCAGACACTGCAGCATCATGGGATCTTCTTACAAAGAATTCTTCAACGCTTGTTCAACCTTTGGACAAAGACCTACTTCGACTAGTGGATGGTACCACTATGATCCCGCCTCCGTCTGCTTCAAGTCACCTCACTACAGTATATAAGCCACGTCTACGGCCCTATGCTGTACATTCTACAAGATTGATGGACTGAACACATCGACTCCAGGCTGAGGGACTGATTACCTCATACTCCTCCTCTCCTTACGCCTTCCTCTTTGTATTGGACTGATGAAGCCACTGTGTGGCGAAACGTTTCCTGAATAAAGATTCCCATATGCTGCATAAGTGTCTCAATCTTCAACTTGTCGGTTTTTCAAACCATTCATCACAACTGTCAGACACTGCAGCATCATGGGATCTTCTTACAAAGAATTCTTCAACGCTTGTTCAACCTTTGGACAAAGACCTACTTCGACTAGTGGATGGTACCACTATGATCCCGCCTCCGTCTGCTTCAAGTCACCTCACTACAGTATATAAGCCACGTCTACGGCCCTATGCTGTACATTCTACAAGATTGATGGACTGAACACATCGACTCCAGGCTGAGGGACTGATTACCTCATACTCCTCCTCTCCTTACGCCTTCCTCTTTGTATTGGACTGATGAAGCCACTGTGTGGCGAAACGTTTCCTGAATAAAGATTCCCATATGCTGCATAAGTGTCTCAATCTTCAACATGGACACTCTCTGCTTCCTGTCTGTGAGCCATGACTCGATCCACGAGAGCACCCTTCCCCCATTGCCATGAGCTGCCACTTTCTTTAACAGTCTATGGTGCGGAACTCTATCAAAAGCCTTACTAAAATCTAAGTAAATAATATCAAATTCTTTATCGTGGTCAACAGCCTCAAAAGCTTTACTGAAGAAAGTTAATAAATTAGTTAGACAAGACCGGCCTCTTGTGAATCCATGCTGAGTATCATTAATCAAGTTATGCTTATCGAGATGGCTTCTTATAATCTCAGCTATAATTGACTAGTAATTTGCCTACAATTGATGTCAGGCTTATTGGGCGGTAATTTGACGGTAACGACTTGTCCCCTGCTTTAAAAATAGGAATTACATTAGCCATCTTCCTCATATCAGACACTACACCTGTTTGAAGAGATAAATTAAAAATATTAGTTAATGGTTCACAGAGTTCCATTTTGCATTCCTTAAGAACCCTTGAAAAAAGCTCATCAGGACCCGGCGACTTATTTTGCTTTAGTCGGTCTATTTGTTTCATAACCATTTCACTAGTGACTGTGATGTTACATAATTTATCTTCTTCAGGCCCACTATAACAATTAATTTCTGGGATATTGTTAGTGTCTTCCTGTGTAAAAACCGAGAGAAAATAATTGTTTAAAATCGAGCACATTTCATTCTCCTTGTCAGTAAGATGCCCATAGTTACTTTTAAGGGGACCTATCTTATCTCTAACTTTTGTTCTATAGACCTGGAAAAAACTTTTTGGGTTTTCAGCTTAAAAGAGAAGTAAAAAAGGGGATTAGAAAGGCTAAACGTGACTATGAAATTAGAGTTGCTAATGAATCAAAGACTAATCCAAAGGGGTTCTTTCAAGTGTATAGGACGAAGGTGATGGAAAAAGTAGGACCTCTGAAAATTGGGAATGGACAGCTGACGGATAACGAACTGGAAATGTGTTCCTTATTTAATGACTATTTTTTGTCAGTTTTTACACAGGAAGATGTAAATGAGATTCCAGTAATTAACAATTATTTATTGTAATAAAGTTGGTAGAATTACCGACAATATGTAAAGTAAAAGGACACAAGTGCAACTAATGTGACATTTTATTGTGGCAACGTTTCGCTCTCCAGGAGCTTTATCAAGCCATTACAAACAATACATGGACACAGAGGGTATATAAAGGCTCAGAGTGAGGTGCAGTACTAGTGAGGTACCATTTAGATGTTCACTAGTGGAAGTAGTAGTAGTAGTAGTGACAAAAGTAGTAGTAGTAATACAATATGGTAGAGCAATTAATTCGTACATGAGTAAAAGGATATAAAAGCTACTACTTGGGTAACATAAAAATAGGTTGGACAAATATAGACTGGAAAGAGGCAGCCTGTTTCAGTGTTCACTCTCTGTAATGTGCTTTGTGTAGTATAACAGGAGAGACTGTGTGATGGCAGGGTTTACTGTTTTCAGGAGGATTCTTGCTAAGACTTCAGAGATGGTGAAGCTGCCGTTGTTTTGTTTAATTGTATTCGAAACGGCGATCAGTGCTGATTCGAGGCACTTGCGTAAGCGGAAATTAGTTTCTTTAATCACTAATTGGGCGTCTCTGAATTTCATGAGATGATTGGTAGAATTTCGATGTTGTACACAGGCGTAGTTCAAGTTATCGTTCCTACATGCGTAAATGTGTTCATTGAGGTGGGTGTCGAGGTTTCTTGCTGTTTCACCTACGTAAATCTTGTCACAGCCTCCACAGGGTATAGTGTAAACTCCTGCGTTGACTGGTTCGTGGTGCTTGGATTTTGTTCTGGTTAGATCCTTTATTGAAGTGCTAGAAGTGATGGCGACTCTGGTGTTAGCTTGTGAAAGTACTTTTGAAACGTTCAGTGCAACCTGGCTGTTGGGAAGAATTATAACTTTGTTGGGAGTGGTGTTGGTGCGTGAAGAATTAATGATCTGACGAGCTCTTTTCTTGCAGTCTTTGATGAAAAAGGAAGGAAAATGTAGCTCAGTGAATGTTTAGTGAATGTATGTACATTCCTCGTCAAGAAACTCAGGACTACAAATTCGGTATGCTCTTAGGAAAAACCCGATGATGATGCCTCTTTTGGTCTTGGTATCTTGACTGGAATAGAAGTGTGTGAGATCATTTTTATTGGTGAGTTTCCGATAAACTTGACAACAACCTAAGATTTCAAGTTTATCGGAAACCCACCAATAAAAATGATCTCACACACTTCTATTCCAGTCAGGATACCAAGACCAAAAGTAGGTCCAATTCCTTCTCGCTAAACCTCAAATTCTTTAATCCTGATGCACTATCTGTCCTGGAAATTTATTTTATCAGATCACTGGTGCACCTCACCTTAAAGTCTTTAAAACCAACTCAGGCTTCAAACTCCTTCTTGACAAACATTCTTACGAAACGTACACCTCAACCGAGACCAGACAAAAACTTCTCAACGCAGGCTTCACCATCATTTGGACTCCTGAGCACCGCGCAAAATGCACAGTGATCGCAAAACACGTAGACTATTCTCTCTTTACTGCCTATGACACAGACAAAGAAGACTTAATCAAAGACATTAGTACTAAGAACAAAGTCTCTGTTGACGATATTTACAGACCTGAAAACTCTACCATCCTCAAAATACGCTGTTCAACTCCTTCTGACGCCTCTACACTCTTCAATCAAGGAATCCTTGCCAAGACCATCCGCATTCCTCCAAACTCTCTCTTCACTCCGAACTTCCACCCCATCACACAATGTCTGAAATGCTACAAATTCGGCCACGACAAAATCTCATGCACTTCCACACAAACCTGCTCCAGATGTTCAGCAACTGGCCACTTCTGGAACACTTGCAACCTCCCCTTAAATGTTCTAACTGCGGCGGGTCACACACTGCAGTTGCAAACTCCTGCCCTACTAGAAAAGACATTCTCTCCACCCTCAGAGCCAGCCAACCAACCTCCCTCCCTCCCCAACCCCTTCCCTGCACCTCCCTCCCGGCACCTCCCTCCCCGGCACCTCCCTCCCCGGCACCTCCCTCCCCGGCACCTCCCTCCCCGGCACCTCCCTCCCCGGCACCTCCCTCCCCTTTCATACCTCCCTCCCCTACCCCCAATGCCTGGGCCACCCCACGCACTTGGTCTACCTCTTCTACTCTACACACATCAAACACCAACACACAGACTACAAGCACTTCTCCTTCTACACCTACACCCACACTAGACTACAAAACTAACTGTCAACTCGCCACTGTTGCCCACTCTGCGATGGTAATCTCACAAGCTTACCAATCAGACTACTCACATGTCCTTAACCTAATCTTGTCTGCTTACAATCTTCCCTCTTTAATTATCCCTCCTTCCTGCTTCTCTTCTAAGCCTACTACAACCTCTCCCTCCTCCCTCTCTCCCACCCCCCACTTCCTACTCCAACCAGCTTTCCTACTCCCCTACCCCTCTTTACTACTTCCACACCTCCCACCAACACCCCTACTGCTGATGCTACGACCACCCCTCCCCCCACTTCCTCATCCCCTTCCAAAGCTTCCACTTCCTCATCCCTTACCATAGCTTCCACTTCCTCATCCCTTACCATAGCTTCCACTTCCTTATCCCCTACCAAAGCTTCCACTTCCTCTGCATCCACCTTTGCCCACTCCTCCACCACAATTAAAACTTCATCCAGGTCCAACTCCACCTCCTCCAGACAAAATCCACTCAAACCTAAACCTGCCCCAACTTCTGACAGACAGACCAAAGAACATAAAAACAGATCCATCTCTTCCTCCCCCTCCAGGAAACGGGTCCGTAGCACCTACAAACACACATCCACTGATGGCACCACTATCAAGGGCTTGAATCCAAACTCCTCCCCCGACATTAACTTTGCTATGACGAAACCATTAAATCACGTTTAAGGTGATTCAGTTCAACGTACGTTCTTACTTTACAATTAGACACCTACTGGCCGAGCTCCTTGAAGCAGAGAGGCCAGATATTGTTTTGCTAAACAGTACCTGCCTCAAAGCCCCTCAACGCATCCGCCATTATGGTTATACTGCACTACAGTCCCCCTATGATCCCCACGATGGGGTTGCCATCCTTGTCAATTCCAACATAAAACACGATTTTCTCCCAATCCCTTTTTTTTCACCAACACTGTCTTGCAGTCAGAATACACACCCACCTTGGTCCCTTTATCTTTTTCACCACCTATGCTCGCCCAAACACTATTCTCAACATACACGACCTTTCCTTAGTCTTCAACTACACCAACACACCAACATACCTACTAGCTGACATGAATGCCAAACACACCGCCTTTCATCACGCCAGTAACAACCAACTTGGTCTCCAATTGCTCAACTTCACAAACCATAAACACCTAATTCATCTTGGCCCAGACTTCAATACCTTCTACAACCACACGGGCCAAGGCAAACCAGACATCATTCTGGCAAACCGAGCCAGCTCTCTATTTCAACACTACATTTCACCTGGCCCTATTACAGGCTCTGATCACATACCAGTCTTCTTACACATCTCCTCCAACCCTATCCTCATTCCAACCACACCTTCCTTCTCCTACAAGAACGCTGACTGGGATACTTTTAAACAACACATAGACAATATTAACCTCACCTATGACTACAACAACAAACCCATCTCTGACATCGATACTCAACTTGATCTCATCCAGGACACCATTACACAAGCAGCCAACATCGCAATACCAAAGAAAACTCACACCACTCGTTATTCCTTCAAACCGTCACTCAGAACAAGAAGACTAATTATCTGCTACCACAACCGCTTCCTCTACAACACACAGATTTAATCAAGTCCGATTAGATCTCACTTACCTTAGAAACGATATTTTACGCAGCCTAGACCAAGACCACAACAATCACTGGTCACAACTCATACAACAAGCAGACAAACAGCGTATTAAAAACACTAAAGCCTTCATGAACTTTATCAAAAAATCAGAGGCACAACTCCCACCAACAAATTCAGACACATCACCCACAACAACACACACATCTCAGACCCGCAGGCTGCTACCAATATCTTCAAACACATCTGGGAGAACATCTTCCACCCTCACCCACCTCACCCTAACGTTATTCAACACATTCAGAACATAGAACACTGGAACACTGCACACACACAAGAAACAACACCAGACAGCCACATACATCTAGACTCTCTTACCTCCTCCCAAGAACTCGACACTCCTTTCACCAACACAGACATTAAAACTCTCCTCAGACACCTTCCTCCCAAGGCTCCTGGTGCTTCTGGCCTAAACCATATTATCCTGAAACACCTTCCTGACTCTATCATTGCTGCCTACACAAACCTCCTCAATGCCTCCCTTGCCTCTGGATACTTCCCTTCCCTCTTCAAAGTTGCTACTGCTATCCTCCTTCCTAAACCCAATAAAGACCACTCTGACCCTAGAAACTATCGCCCTATCAGCCTCCTCGAAACTTTAGGAAAACTCTTTGAAAAACTCATCAATCATCGCCTTCGCAGATACCTGGAACACAATTCTCTACTTTCTGATGGCCAGTTTGGCTTCAGAACACACAGATCCACACAGGATGCCATTAACATCATTCTCAACTACATCCACATCAACACAAAACAAAGAAACAGGACAGCCCTGGTTGCAAAAGACGTTGAAAAAGCCTTTGACACTGTCTGGCACGAAGGGCTCAAGTACAAACTCTGCACTAACTTTAACCTGCCTCTCACTACTCGTAAACTCCTCTGCAACTTCCTAGACGGCCGTACCATGAGAATCAAATTTCAAGGCTGTTACTCTGACTACTTCACACTAAATGCCGGAGTACCCCATGGATCTGTCCTCTCCCCTACCCTCTACATTTTATACACTAATGACATTCCAACACCTGTATACCACAACTCCATCACACTAGCCTATGCAGACGACATTACACAACTTATCACTCATGCCAATATAGATACACTCACACACAAAACACAAAATGAGGTCGACAGGATAGCCATCTGGGAACAAAAATGGAGGATCAAAACCAATGCAGCTAAATCCAGCATTACGTATTTTAACTACAGGAAACGTGATCCTCCATTACCTGTCGAGCTCAGAACAGCTGACACCCGCACTTACATCCCCATCACACAATCTGTCACTGTCCTTGGCGTTAATCTTGACTACCTTCTTCGTTTACACGGACACATTCACTCAAGGCATGCAATAGCTAGTAAGGCCCTTGCGGGCCTCTACAAGCTGAAACATGCCTCTCAACGCACCAAACTACACCTCTACAAATCCCTAATTCGTCCTCTGATAACTTACTCTCCTCTAGCCCTTTCTCTTGCAGCAAAAACAAACTTAAACTGCAGCGTGTCCAGAACAAGGCGCTGCGCTGGGTGCTTGATGTCAGGTGGGAAGACTTCGCCACAAGCGAGTCTCTCCATGCGCAATTAGACATCCCTGCGCTGAATCTGTACTGGAAGACGCTCAGTGACAGACAGACAGACAAACTTGAGACACTACATGACTACTGGACCACTCTCCTTGATGAAGACATTCGCAGACCCACAAACCAACACAACCTTTTCTACTCCTTGCATGATCCTGCTCCAAACCCTATTTACAAATAACCGTGGATTCACTGACAGGTACCTTCTATGACAGGTACCATTCTCTGACCCACGTTCGCCTTAGCTTTTGGGTTAAGACATGGCCCAGTTCTACACTCCTCTGTAGCCCTAAACGTCGCATGTCCCTTCCTCCTCGCTCACCCCACTGGAGTCCTAACAGAAGAGCCTGAATTTCTCTTCTCAATATCTGTCCCACGATCGCCTTCGCTGCTGGGTTAAGCCCTGGCTCTATTTCTACGACTAAGAACACTCCTCTCCAGCACTATTCTTCGTCTGTCCCGTCTTCCCCGCTCATCCCATTTGGGATCTTACCTGAACTTTCGTTCGTTCGTTACTTCAACTCCATATTGTTTCAGACTATGGAACAATGCTCTTCTCCAGACTGAGGGACTGACCACCTCAAAACTTTAAGGGTGATGGACTGATTACATCGTCTTCAAGTCTCTTCTGCTTCTATCAACTTTTCTGTACTCGACTGAAGAAGCCTACTGTGTAGGCGAAACGTTTCGAAATAAAGATACCTAACTGTTTCATATGTGTCTTACCTAACAACCTCTCTGTATTTTATACCATTTTAATGTTCAGGTAGAGGTTGTTTTGATAAGGACCTGCCTCGCATGGGCCAGTAGGCCTTCTGCAGTGTTCCTCCATTCTTATGTTCTTATGAAGTGAGGAGCCTCACACATCACACCATCTGCACACCTCGCCTCACCTGGACACCTCACACCACCTGGACACCTCACACCACCTGGACACCTCACACCACCTGGACACCTCACACCACCTGGACACCTCACACCACCTGGACACCTCACACCACCTGGACACCTCACACCACCTGGACACCTGCACACCACCTGCACACCTCACACCACCTGCACACCTCACACCACCTGCACACACCGCCTCACCTGGACACCTCACACCGCCTGGACACCTCGCCTTACCTGGACACCTCTCCTCACCTGGACACCTCTCCTCACCTGGACACCTCACACCACCTACACACCTCGCCTCACCTGCACACCTCACCTCACCTGCACACCTCGCCGCACCTGGACGTCTTGCCTCACCTGGACACCTCATACCACCTGCACACCTCGCCTCACCTGGACACCTCACCTGCACATCTCACCTGCACATCTCACCTGCACATCTCACCTGCACATCTCACCTGCACATCTCACCTGCACATCTCACCTGCACATCTCACCTGCACACCTCACCTGCACACCTCACCTGCACACTTGACCTGTACATTTCACCTGGACACTTCACCTGCACATTTCACCTGGACGCCTCAGCTGGACGCCTCAGCTGGACGCCTCAGCTGGACACCTCAGCTGGACACCTCACCTGAACACCTCGCCTGAACACCTCGCCTGAACACCTCGCCTGAACACCTCGCCTGGACACCTCACCTGGACACCTCACCTGGACACTTTGTCTGGACACTTTGCCTGGACACCTCACCTGCACACCTCACCTGGACACTTCACCTGCACACCTCACCTGGACACTTCACCTGGACACTTCACCTGCACATCTCACCTGCACACCTCACCTGCACACCTCACCTGCACATCTCACCTGCACATCTCACCTGCACATCTCACCTGCACATCTCACCTGCACACCTCACCTGACATTTCACCTGCACACCTCACCTGACACCTCACCTGCACACCTTACTACACACTTCACCTGCACAGCTCACCTGCACACTTCACATGAACACTTCACCTGCACACCTTACTGCACACCTCACCTGCACACCTCACCTGCACACCTCACCTGCACACCTCACCTGCACACCTCACCTGCACACCTCACCTGCACACCTCACCTGAACACCTCACTTGTACACTTGACCTGCACACCTTACCTGGACACTTCACCTGCACACCTCGCCTGGACACTTCACCTGCACACCTTACCTGGACACTTCACCTGCACACCTCACCTGCACACTTCACCTGCACACTTCACCTGCACACTTCACCTGCACACCTCACCTGCACACCTCACCTGCACACCTCACCTTCACACCTCACCTTCACACCTCACCTGCACACCTCACCTGCACACCTCACCTGCACACCTCACCTGCACACCTCACCTTCACACCTCACCTTCACACCTCACCTGCACACCTCACCTGCACACCTCACCTGCACACCTCACCTGCACACCTCACCTGCACACCTCACCTTCACACCTCACCTGCACACCTCACCTGCACACCTCACCTGCACACCTCACCTGCACACCTCACCTGCACACCTCACCTTCACACCTCACCTTCACACCTCACCTGCACACCTCACCTTCACACCTCACCTGCACACCTCACCTTCACACCTCACCTGCACACCTCACCTGCACACCTCACCTGCACACCTCACCTGCACACCTCACCTTCACACCTCACCTTCACACCTCACCTTCACACCTCACCTGCACACCTCACCTGCACACCTCACCTTCACACCTCACCTTCACACCTCACCTTCACACCTCACCTGCACACCTCACCTGCACACCTCACCTGCACACCTCATCTGCACACCTCACCTTCACACCTCACCTTCACACCTCACCTGCACACCTCACCTGCACACCTCACCTTCACACCTCACCTTCACACCTCACCTTCACACCTCACCTTCACACCTCACCTTCACACCTCACCTGCACACCTCATCTGCACACCTCACCTGCACACCTCACCTTCACACCTCACCTTCACACCTCACCTTCACACCTCACCTTCACACCTCACCTGCACACCTCACCTGCACACCTCACCTTCACACCTCACCTTCACACCTCACCTTCACACCTCACCTGCACACCTCATCTGCACACCTCACCTGCACACCTCACCTTCACACCTCACCTTCACACCTCACCTTCACACCTCACCTGCACACCTCACCTGCACACCTCACCTTCACACCTCACCTTCACACCTCACCTTCACACCTCACCTGCACACCTCACCTGCACACCTCACCTGCACACCTCACCTGCACACCTCACCTGCACACCTCACCTTCACACCTCACCTTCACACCTCACCTGCACACCTCACCTGCACACCTCACCTGCACACCTCACCTTCACACCTCACCTGCACACCTCACCTTCACACCTCACCTGCACACCTCACCTGCACACCTCACCTTCACACCTCACCTTCACACCTCACCTGCACACCTCACCTGCACACCTCACCTGCACACCTCACCTTCACACCTCACCTTCACACCTCACCTGCACACCTCACCTGCACACCTCACCTTCACACCTCACCTTCACACCTCACCTTCACACCTCACCTGCACACCTCACCTGCACACCTCACCTGCACACCTCACCTGCACACCTCACCTGCACACCTCACCTTCACACCTCACCTTCACACCTCACCTGCACACCTCACCTGCACACCTCACCTTCACACCTCACCTGCACACCTCACCTTCACACCTCACCTGCACACCTCACCTGCACACCTCACCTGCACACCTCACCTTCACACCTCACCTGCACACCTCACCTGCACACCTCACCTTCACACCTCACCTTCACACCTCACCTTCACACCTCACCTGCACACCTCACCTGCACACCTCACCTTCACACCTCACCTGCACACCTCACCTTCACACCTCACCTGCACACCTCACCTGCACACCTCACCTTCACACCTCACCTGCACACCTCACCTGCACACCTCACCTTCACACCTCACCTTCACACCTCACCTGCACACCTCACCTGCACACCTCACCTTCACACCTCACCTTCACACCTCACCTGCACACCTCATCTGCACACCTCACCTGCACACCTGACCTTCACACCTCACCTGCACACCTCACCTTCACACCTCACCTTCACACCTCACCTGCACACCTCACCTGCACACCTCACCTTCACACCTCACCTGCACACCTCACCTTCACACCTCACCTGCACACCTCACCTGCACACCTCACCTGCACACCTCACCTGCACACCTCACCTGCACACCTCACCTTCACACCTCACCTGCACACCTCACCTGCACACCTCACCTGCACACCTCACCTGCACACCTCACCTGCACACCTCACCTTCACACCTCACCTGCACACCTCACCTGCACACCTCACCTGCACACCTCACCTTCACACCTCACCTTCACACCTCACCTTCACACCTCACCTGCACACCTCACCTTCACACCTCACCTGCACACCTCACCTGCACACCTCACCTGCACACCTCACCTGCACACCTCACCTGCACACCTCACCTGCACACCTCACCTGCACACCTCACCTGCACACCTCACCTGCACACCTCACCTGCACACCTCACCTGCACACCTCACCTGCACACCTCACCTTCACACCTCACCTTCACACCTCACCTGCACACCTCACTCCACCATAAGTGGGACTTCAACAAAGCTGGCAGTTTAATGTATGTTCCCCCTGCTTCGGTGAGCGTGTCTACTACTCTCCATACTACTATCCTCCATTCCTCTCTCTCTCTCTTCCTTTCCATCTTTCTCTCCCTCCTTTCTCTCTCCTTTCTTTCCCATCCTTTCCCGCTTTATCCTTTCCTTTCCCTCTATCCTTTATTTCCCCTCTTATCTTTTCCCTTCTCTCTCCTTTCACTTTCTCTCCTGTATCCCCTCCCTTTCTCCTTCTCTCCCCCTTGTTTATCCATTTTTTCTCGTGTCATCGTTTTTTTTTCCATTTATCCTTTCTTCTCCCTTATCTTTATTCTTTTCTTTTGTTTCACCCTTTCCCTAACTGTTTTTCCCGCTTCTCTTTACGCGACTTCTCTGTATCCCTCTTCACTGTATCCCACTTTACTTTAACCCACTTCTCTGTATCCCTCTTCATTTTCGTAGTTTCCCTTGCTCTCCTCTCTCACTTGACTGCTGATGAAATATAACTATCCAGTTGGTGCTGGCGTCTCACTCATCACTCTACAACATCAAACATCAAATCTTCCCTCATTTCTCTTCTCCCTCCGTCTCCTCCCTCCTAGTATTCTCCCTGGGACGAGCATCAACTAACATTCAGCAGTAGGGTGTCAGGTGAAGCCTAGTAGGAGGATAAATTCATGGAGGAGGAAGTACGAGGCGCAGGAGGATGATGGGTGGAGTGCAAGTTTGTGGGAGGAAGAAGAATCATGAGCGGAAGAAGAGTGGTGATGCTGTGGTGATGGTGTGATAGTGGTGGTGATGGGGTAGTGGTGATAATGGTTGTGATGGTAGGGTGGTGGTGGTGATGATTGTGATGGTGATAGTGTGGTGGTGGTGGTGATAGTAATGGTGGGTGGTGATAATATAATGTAATATCTTTGTTTCTACAAATACTTGTACAAGGTATACAGGCCTAGCTGATATCTTTTGCTTAAGGGAGGTAGTATAGCACTAGCTAAAAATTACAGACCAGTAGCCCCAACTTCTCACATCATAAAAATCTTCGAAAGAATGATGAGACGGCAGATTACAAATTTCACGAACTAGCATAACCCAAACCAGCATGGTTTTAGAGCAGGACGATCATGTCTGCTGAACCATTATGACAGAATTACGGAGGCACTGGAAGACGACCAAAATGCATACGTGATTTATACAGATTTTGCAAAGGCGTCTGACAAATGCGATCATGGAGTGATAGCGCACAAAATGAGTGCCATGGGCATTACGGGGAAGGTAGACAGATGGGTTTTCGGGTTCCTAACACACACAACACAAAAAACAGTAATAAACAGAGCAAGATCCAGTATTAGCGAGGTAAAAAGCTCAGTGCCCCAAGGCACTGTCCTGTCACCTCTGCTGTTTCTCATCCTCATAGCAGACACAGACAAAAATGCCCGTCACATTTTTGTATCATTATTTACATGAAATTCACTACGGTAGAGGACACACAAAAATTACAAGAAGACATAAGCAAGGTTTTCCAGTGGGCAGTGGAGAACATGACTTTCAATGGTGATAAGTTCCAGCTGCTTAGGTATGGAAAGAATGAGGAACTCAAAAGGAACACTATATACATAACTCAAGAGGGTCACCAAATAGAATGAAAGGAACACGTAAAAGACCTGGGAATAATTATGTCACCTGACCTTTCTTTTAAAGACTTTAACAAGACAAAGATCACGACAGCCAAGATGATGATGGGGTGGGTATGGAGAACTTTCAAATCAAGGGAAATAATGCAGATGGTGACACTCTTCAAATCGCTAGTGTTCTCTCATTTAGAATATTGCTCAGTGCTGACGGCCCCGTTTAAAGCAGGAGAAATATCAGAGCTGGAACAAATACAGAGATCGTTTACGGCTCGCATTGAGCCAGTAAAGCACCTAAATTCCTGGGAATGCCTTCAAGTCTTTAACATGTATTCAATGGAGCGGAGGAGAGAGAGAGAGAGATACATTATAATATATACCTGGAAAGTACTTGAGGGCCTGGTTCCAAATGTGGACACTTCCGTAACATACTGGAGTGAGAAATATGGGAGGAAGTGTAAAATAAACCCAGTGAGGAGCAGGGGTGCGGTGGGGACAATAAGGGAACACTGTATCAACATCCGGGGTCCCAGACTTTTCGACATCTTACCAGAAGATATCAGAAACACGGCTGGAACAAGTGTAGAAGCCTTCAAGAGGAAACTGAACAAATATCTTCACCAGGTGCCAGATCAACCAGGCTGTAGTGGATATGTTGGGCAGTGGGCCTCCAGCAGCAAAAGCCTGGTTGACCAGGCAAGCACCAGACGAGCCTGGCCCATCGCCGGGGTCCGAGAGTAGTGAAACCCTTGAAACTCTTTAAAGGTACGATATAGAAAGCCCCTTGTTATGCAGAGCATTTCAGGCAAATTAGGTCAGTTTCAACCCAGGGTGCGACCCACACCAGTCGACTAACACCCAGGTACCCATTGAACTGATGGGTGAACATAGACAACTGATGTAAGAAAACATGCCCAAAGTTTCCATCCTTTTGCCGGGAATCAAACCCGGACCCTCACTGTGTGTTGGTGCTGGGGTGGTAGTGATAGTGTGGTGGTGGTGATGGGGGGCGGTTTAACATAGAAGACAAGGTACTCAACAGTAAAGAACATTCGTGAAAGAAGAAGGGAAGAGGCTTAATTAGAAGGAAGATTTATGGAAGAGGAAGGTATTACGAGCACAGGTAATAAATGGCCTGTGACCTGGTGGTAATGGGGTTTGGAGCAAAACAAACTCAGCAGATGGACTATGATGTATATTTTACCTTCACCCACTATATACAAATATGTACACTGTTTACAGATGGAATAATAATAAGTGTACATGCCGATGACAGATGGCAAAGCAAAAGCCAGAGAGAGAGTACCATACTCAACCAGCAGGTAGGCAAGTCTGCCAGATGCTGGCTGCAAGTGAACCACATTGCCTCAGCTTTGGTGGGCTTGCCTGTGATTGGTCAGTGAACCAAGGTACTGATTTAATGATGGGTACCCTATTGATCATTAAACCCTTAGCACCCAGTTTGCTGGTTGGGAGGCAGCCTATATGGGAGTGTGACATATGCCAAATAAATTGTAACATATTCTTTGCATGCCACAGAAGGAAAAATTCAGAGTGAGGGCTGAATTGATGAAGGAAGAGGCAGAGAAGGGAGGGAAAGAGGAGACTTTGAGAAAAAAAGTGAAAGAGATTTAAAATACCAGGTTAGTGGTAGTGATTGTAAGACGAGTGAGAGTCTGGCACTGTTGTTTACTGTGGTGTGTAGGGTGAGGCAAGGTTGGTGTGGAGGGTGAGGCAAGGTTGGTGTGGAGGGTGAGGCAAGGTTGGTGTGGAGGGTGAGGCAAGGTTGGTGTGGAGGGTGAGGCAAGGTTGGTGTGGAGGGTGAGGCAAGGGTGGTGTGGAGGGTGAGGCAAGGGTGGTGTGGAGGGTGAGGCAAGGGTGGTGTGGAGGGTGAGGCAAGGGTGGTGTGGAGGGTGAGGCAAGGGTGGTGTGGAGGGTGAGGCAAGGGTGGTGTGGAGGGTGAGGCAAGGGTGGTGTGGAGGGTGAGGCAAGGGTGGTGTGGAGGGTGAGGCAGGGGCAGTGTGGAGGGTGAGGCAGGGGCAGTGTGGAGGGTGAGGTGGGGGCAGTGTGGAGGGTGAGGCAGGGGCAGTGTGGAGGGTGAGGCAGGGGCAGTGTCGAGGGTGAGGCAAAGGTCATGGGGAGGGTGAGGTAAAGGTAGTGGGAGTGTGAGGCAGGGGCAGTGTGGAGGGTGAGGCAGGGGCAGTGTGGAGGGTGAAGCAGGGGCAGTGTGGAGGGTGAGGCAGGGGCAGTGTGGAGGGTGAGGCAGGGGCAGTGTGGAGGATGATGCAGGGGCAGTGTGGAGGGTGAGGCAAGGGTAGTGTGGAGGGTGAGGCAAGGGTAGTGTGGAGGGTGAGGCAAGGGTAGTGTGGAGGGTGAGGCAAGGGTAGTGTGGAGGGTGAGGCAAGGGTAGTGTGGAGGGTGAGGCAAGGGTAGTGTGGAGGGTGAGGCAAGGGTAGTGTGGAGGGTGAGGCAAGGGTAGTGTGGAGGGTGAGGCAAGGGTAGTGTGGAGGGTGAGGCAAGGGTAGTGTGGAGGGTGAGGCAAGGGTAGTGGGGAGGGTGAGGCATTGTTGTAGGGGTTCTTAAAGGAGATTTGAGGGTTGAAGGTAGACACACTTGTTGGATGGTAACGCTATATTGTCAGACTGTGGTAATGGGAGATGGAGCCCAGCCTGCCGTGTCCTGCCTTCTACTATGCCTATGCGTCGACTGAGGCCGAGGTAGCCTGTCCCGCTCACTCATGGAGCATCCCGTGACGTCACACAGTCACAGGCCTAAGGGATCTTCTATATAAACACATGGATGGTACTATAATGCTCATCTAATCTATACAACACATGTAAGGGGATCAGCAACTATGCTGACAGCTCGGTTACGTATGTCATCTCGACATACACTACTATGCTATAGGCTGAATGGGCAGGTGGTTCTGGGCTGATTCTATACAATAACAAATTCATATATAACTTAGAACTAATGGATGGTATCATAATGGATGTTAACAAAATGAGTTTTACGTAATGGGTGTTAACATAATCAGTTTTAACGTAATGCATTACAAACAATAAGAACAAATCATGTACATTATGGGATGGAATTGATCAGTCGATCTGTATTCATGCACTCTACGGATTCTGAGGAAATAAATATATATATATATATATATACACACAAGGTGAAATTAACAGCAAAGGCATCTGGTGCACTCAGATCATTACTGTCAAATTCTCAGAATACGGAGGGGAACGTGAACACGAAAATTTCTGACAAACTGATCAGCTAATAACAAGACACACAGTTAACAATTTCATTCATCTCGAACATCTAATTATACAGGCTGTTTACATCTAAACCCAATTCTGCGAGGGCAAGGTTTACGTATGCAGAATGGTTATCTCTGGGAGGATCGAATTCCTCTGCAATGGCTAACACATGCCTTGACTGAGGACAGTCTGAACAAGTATCTACAAAAGATACAGCTACATGGATGATCTGAACGAGTATCTACAAAAGATACCGCTACATTCACTAGCGACTGTGGAATTACTAACTCTTCTGCTAGGAGTACTCAACTCGACTGTTCGATACAGTAATTCTTGGCTCATTACAAAGTCACTAATGGGTGCTGGTGGCTTCACAGTCAGAATAAGATCTTCCTGGAACAGGAATCGAATCGCCAGAACACAAGGGATCGGCTCTTTCTTACTAGAGGAATGAATAAACTCAGTGGAGTGGATGACTCTCCCCGGTTGAAAAAATAATGCTATAACATGCAATATGAGCAAGGGAGAACGAATCTACTATCTCTCACTACAAGCACAGGGAAAAAGAAATGAACATGGTCAACAATGCTGATAATCTGAGTCGCACACAGTGACACGAGGTATCAACTATAAACTTCACTTACAAACGTTAACAACATGTGAAAGTTACTCGAGAAATAACTTCTTACATTGCATGAATTACTGTCAACTAGGATGGGATCACAACCTGGAACACAAGGGACAACAACAACACTCAAGTGAGCACACTAGCCACAGAAACGTCTTTCTGCAATTGCTTGTGGCATCAGCAAGAGATGGCATAACTCGTGTCAAGTAAAGTTCTTCTCAAAGCGTCCCCTGGGAAGGAACGAGTACTTGAACAAGTCGCCATCGCAGGGATAGTAGTCTCAGCACCCAGGGTTGTCTGAGGTTCCTCTGAAACCCAAGGTAACTGTACACTATACTTCATGCACGATATTGTGGCTGGAGTCCAGACAGGAATGACAGTATTACTAGTGCCTGACCGCTCGGCTACGTTAATAAGTAATGAATGAATCTATTGGAACTTAATCTGAACTTCACATTTTGCAGCACTTTAACAAATCTCAGATACAATCTGTGAGAACAAACACATTGCTCAGGGGCTAGGTATTTTGTTTCGGTCAGTAAGGGAATATTGGTACTGTGGACTGATTCATATTGACTTTGACTGGCATGATACACTAAGTGAAAATTCAAAAGTGACTGGGACATGTTCTCAGGGAACTTACTCAAGGGCATAAGGCAAAAAAAAAAAAAATAGAATAAAAGAAAATGTAACTGAGGAACACACGACACAATGAACTTAAATGGGAAGAAAATGCTTAACTATTCTGCATAAGTAATTAAAAATTGACAGGACACACAGAAAGCAAGGAAACTCACACAAGAAAATACTCAACTGAATAAACAACACTTTGAAAATCAAAAGAACTTGTACTTTACTCAAATCTAATTTGCTCAACTTTACTTTAAAACTGAATGAATGGCACAGTGAGTTGTCTTTACTCTCAATGCAATAGGGAAATACAACAATAAAATGATAAAATAGACTCAATAAAGCTTGTACAAAATAAAACAAACTGGGAACAATTCACTGAAATAAAATAAAATGGCACACAAAGAATAAAATATGCACAGAACAGAGCATAAGAAACTTCACTGAAATAAACTGTAGCAATATTGCAAATAACAATTGCTAATCAAAATTATTGCACACACTACTTAAAATTTCTGCAAGAAAAATTTTAATGACACAATGTTTGCACAAGAATTATTGTAAAATGAGTCAATGTGCAATAATAAAAAAAAAAATTACACACAAGAAATACAGTTTACAAGAAAAGAAAATATTAGCAAGGAATGAACTGAGTGAACACTTTAACTCTTAACTGCAACTTAAGCAACACTTAACAAGCAAAAGAACAATTTACTTTAAATGAACAACTTAAAAATTGCACTAAGAGTGAATTTGTTCAATGAAACATGAAAAATAATAGGTGCTAAAAAACAGAACAAAAAAAACTTGAACACTTACAGTGATGCAGAACACAACACATCAACATCAACACAATACTAGAATTTTCTTGCTATGAAACTTGATGTGTGAAAAACTTTGATAATAATTAATTTTCTTGCTTGCACAAAGCAATGGCACTATTGTCTGTGGAAATAAGACAAATTAGACACTGGCTAAATGAAAGGAATTAACACAAAAAAATGTTCAACACACACAGAGAAAACAAAACAAGAATACACAAATACTGGGAGGAAAATATAACAGACAACACTGAGTTGTGATGCAGAATACAAGGTAATAAATTACTGAATTACTTCACTGCAACACTATGAACACAAGGTGATTGTGAAGTGTAACACAAGTTTTATACTGCTTATATGTTGCACACACAACAAAGGAAAAACACAAAGGTACTTACTTCAAGTATATAAAAAAAAAAGAAGCACAACACAACAGACATAAAATAATGCACGAAAATTAACACTGAATTAAGAAGATAAAAAAATTATTGCAAACAGTATGTAATAAACACTGAGTCTAATCAAGTCACTTAATGTCACTAAGAAAAATCACTGGAAACAAAAAGAAATGTCTCAACACTCGCAAATGTGTCTATGAAAAATATTATCACTGTAGCGACTTTGTGAAGAATGAGGTGGAAGGGTGGAGGAAGGAGGCTATCGTCTCGTGGCTGGCTACTGTCCTCACGTGATCGTAGAATTTGCGCTTACATCGACGATAGACTTCACACAGGAGGCTTTCAACGGTGGCGCGAAACACACTCTAGCTCTTGACCCCCTATGTGGTCCTTAAAATATGGTGCTAGTACCCATAGTAAGATTACTAAAACAATGGTAGAGGTTGGGTGAGTGGGTTAATGGCTGAGTGAGGCAGCTGGGGCCGGTGTCGAGTGGGTGGGTGGGTGGGCTGAAACAGGGCTAAGGCCGAGATCGCGTGGTGAGTGAGTGGGCCTATGGGATGAACGGTGTAAGCCTCACTGGGGACACCCACACTGGTGCGAAGATATTCTAAGCCGGCTGGCTTAAAAACAAACCCACGAATTACCACAACACCATAGGGATGAAAAAGAGCACTCAGAATGGCTTGGAGCTTGAAACACAAGCGATGAAGACTGTACTCATGTGGCTTGCTTGAGTACTGGGGTAAGAAACCTGGGTTAGTTGCTTGCTGGCTTATCTTAACCCTTCACACAGAATAGCTTGATAATTTCTAACGATGAGCACAGCAGGGGTGAAAAACTGGCTTGGCAGGCAAAAGGCTTGATGGAGTAGGCTAGGCTGGACTGACTGGGTTGTTCTGACTCCCCCACCACAGACTGGTTGCTGGCTTATTTTGCAAACTCGGGTCAACCCCTCGGAAGTGATGCAAATAAGCAGATAAACACTAATACAAAGAGACTGACCAGTGAATAATGTAGTGGCTGGTAGATGCTTGATTGAGGTAGCTGGCTTGGCTAGGTCGGCCTACTGGCGACACGAAATGGCAGTCTTGCTGGTCGAAAGAAATCTCCGTACATCTGCGTAATTATCAATTTTACGCCCACACCGCTGTCACCAATTGTTGTAGGGGTTCTTAAAGGAGATTTGAGGGTTGAAGGTAGACATACTTGTTGGATGGTAACGCTATATTGTCAGACTGTGGTAATTGGAGATGGAGCCCAGCCTGCCGTGTCCTGCCTTCTACTATGCCTGTGCATCGACTGAGGCCGAGGTAGCCTGTCCCACTCACTCATGGAGCATCCCGTGACGTCACACAGTCACAGGCCTAAGGGATCTTCTATATAAACACATGGATGGTACTATAATGTTCATCTAATCTATGCAACATGTGTAAGGGGATCAGCAACTATGCTGACAGCAAGGGTAGTGGGGAGGGTGAGGCCAGGGCTGTTGGGAGGGGCAAGGGTTGTGGGAGAGGGAGAGGGAGGGAGGGAGAGAGAGGGAGGGAGAGAGAGGGAGGGAGAGAAAGAGAGGGGGAGAGAGAGAGGGAGGGAGAGAGAGGGAAAGAGAGAGAGAGAGAGAGGGAGAGAGAGAGAGGGAGAGAGAGAGGGAGAGGGAGAGAGAGAGGGGGAGGGAGAGAGAGAGGGGGAGGGAGAAAGATGGGGAGGGAGAAAGATGGGGAGGGAGAGAGAGGGGGAGAGAGGGAGGGTGGGTGGGTAGTCAGTCAGTCAGTCAGTCAGTGGTGAAGGGTGCTTAGTTCTTCATCCCACGAGAATCTTCATCCTGAGATAATTCCGGGGATCATCACCCCAGTAGCCTGGTCTCATACCAAGCTTGCTAGTTAGTCTACTCAGTCATGCTGTTGGTGCTAGCTGTACAATTTAAAGATGCCACCACAGCCCAGCTGATCAGGAACTGACTTGAAGACTTGGGCAAGAGAGGCATCATAATTTACACCTTGAAAATTCTGGAGGTATTGACCCAAATCTGCACACCAAAATCACTCCCAATGAAACCAAGAGGCTCAGCAGATGTTGTACAAGACATCCAGTATAAAAGCAAGAGTGCAATGAGTACACTTAAGAGATAACTCAGTAAGTGTAAAGGAACCAAGATTTGTCAGCTCCTTCCATTCATACATAAGGGGTATTGCCAGCAGAGTCAACATGATCTTCAAGAGGAAACTGGTTAAGTTCCTGAAGTGAAATCAGTTAAGGAGAGAAATAATAAAAAAAAAGGAATAAGTAAAGCAAACTGAGATTATGAGGTTAAAGTTGCAAGGGATTTGAAGATTAACCCAAAAGGTTTCTTTCAGGTATACAGAAGTAAGATTAGGGACAGACAAGATAGGCCCACTCAAAAGTTACTTGGGGCCATCTCACTGACAGAGATAAAGAAATGTGTAGATTTTTTTAACACTTACTTCCTCTTCAGTTTTTATGCAGGAAGATACTAGCGAAATTCCACAAATAATAAATTATGTAGAACAGGACAAAATTAAGCTATGCACTATTAAGGTCACTAATGATATCGTCCTCATACAAATAGATAAATTAAATCTAACAAATTCCCAGGCCCCGGTGAACTGTTTGCAAGGGTTTTAAAGGAATGTAAGGTGGAGCTTAGTAAACTTTTGTCTACTCTTTTTCAACATAACTCTACAAACTGGCATAGTACCAGATAAGTGGAAAATGGCAAATGTGATACCTATTTACGAAGCAGGAGACAGCTCCTTAGCTTTGAACTGCAGACCAGTAAGCCTAACTTCCATAGTGGGAAAATTTATGGAATTAGTAATTGCCTAGGCAATTCGTAGCCACATTGAAAGGCATAAATTCATTAATGAATCTCAGCACGGTTTTACAAAGGGGTGTTCCTGCCTTACAAATTTACTAACTTTTTTCACCAAGGTATTTGAAGAGGTAGATTGTGGTAATGAATATGATATTGTGTATGTGGACTTCATTAAAGCTTTTGATACAGTTCCACATCGGAGGCTATTGAGGAAAATTAAGGCACACAGAATAGGAGAAATTTTTACTTGGATGGAGGTGTGGCTGACAGATGGGCAACAGTTTGCATAAATGGGGGGAAATTGGAGTGGGGGCACATCACAAGCGGTGTTCCACGGGGGTCAGTGTTGGTCCCTTTGTTGTTCACAATTTACATAAACAACATAGATGAAAGAATAAATAGTGAAATAAGCAAGTTTGCCGATGACACCAACATACGCCGGCGAATTCATTCTGATGAGAACTCTAGAGCTCTCCAGGAAGATCTGATAGACTGATGTAGTGGTTGGAGAAGTGGCAAATGCAGTTTAATATGGACAAGTTCAAAGATCTATGGATTGGAAAGGAAAATAACCATGCCACATATAAACTAAATAATATAGATCTTAATGTTACTGGTTGCAAACGAGATTTAGGAGTTCTGGTTTGCGGTAATCTAAAACCAAGACAACAGTAAGTGAATAGAATTCTAGGCTTTATATCAAGAAGTACAAATAAAGGGATTCCTCAGGTTATTCTACAACTCTATATATCTTTGGTTAGGCCTCATTCAGATTATGCTGAGCAGTTCTGGTCACCGTATTATGGAATGGATATAAATGCACTGGAAAATGTACAAAGATGAGAGTTTATCCCATGTATCAGAAATCTTTCTTATGAGGATAGACTGAAGGCCTTGAATCTGCGCTCTTTAGAAAGGCATAAAATAAGGGGGGATATGATTGAGGTGTATAAATGAAAAATGGGAATAAATATAGGGGATGCAAACAACGTGCTAAAAGTATCTAACCAAGACAGGACTCAAAGTAATGGTTTGAAGCTGGGAAAAATTTAGGTTCAGAAAGGATATGGGAAAGCACTGTTTGGTAATAGTTGTAGATGAGTGGAACAAATTCCAGAATACCATCATTGAAGCTAAAACATTGTGTAGTTTTAAAAATAGGTTAGACAGATACATGAGTGGGTGTGGGCGAGTGTGAGTTGGACCTGATTGGCTTGTGCTGGTGGGTCTGATGAAGAATGAGGCACTTATGCAACATATGGGAATTCTTAATGAAGAAACATTTCACCACATAGTGGCTTCATCAGTCCAATACAGAGAAGAACTGTGCAAAAAGAGAAGTTTGAGGTTATCAGTCCTTCAACTGAGGGACTGATTGCCTCAAACTACTACTCCTCTTTACATCATTCTTCTTTGTATTGGACTGATGAAGCCACTGTGTGGTGAAGCCTTTCCTCAATAAAGATTCCCACATGTTCCCTAAGTGTTTCTTTCTTCTACTTGTCGGTTTTCGAAACCATTTATCGCAGTGGGTCTGCAGTGCTCCATGGATGTGACTTGAACCTGACTGGCTCCGGCCAGTACGTGACTTGGCTCTGCCTAACATGGGCCAGTAGGCCTACTGCAGTTTTCCTTCTTTCTTATATTCTAGTTATTTCC
>NC_091309.1:24732456-24737456 GCF_038502225.1 Cherax quadricarinatus
CGTGTCCATGTGTGGCCTGAACTGCCCCGTGTGTGCCAGTGTTTACAAGCCAGCCAGTGTGCGCGCATCTAAGTATACATTCGGTACATTCCATATTATCCATATTATCACTGTTTTTGGTGCCTGTTTTTGCAAAATAAGTCACCATGGGCCCCAAGAAAGCTCCCAGTGCCAACCCTTCGAGACCAAGGGTGCTAATGACTGTTGAAATGAAGAAAGAGATAATTACAAAGTACGAAAGTGGAGTGCGTGTGTCGGAGCTGGTCAGGTTGTATAGTAAACCCCAATCAACCATCTCTACTATAGTGAGCAAGAAAACGGCAATCAAGGAAGCTGTTCTTGCAAAAGGTGCAACTGTGATTACGAAACAGTGACCGCAAGTGTTAGAAAATGTTGAGAGACTGTTATTGGTGTGGATAAATGAAAAACAGATAGCAGGAGATAGCATCTCTCAAGCAATCATTTGTGAAAAGCCTAGGGAGTTGCATGACGATTTGGTAAAAAAATTGCCTGCAACTAGTGGTGATGTGAGTGAATTTAAGGCCAGCAGAGGTTGGTTTGAAAGATTTAAGAATCGTAGTGGCATACATAGTGTGATTAGGCATGGTGAGGCTGCCAGTTATGTTGTGCGACAGAAGTCCAGCGACTCTCGAGCTGGTCCTAGTGGCATTAAAAGAAGAAGGGAAGTAACCCCAGAAAAGGACTTGCTTCCTCAAGTCCTAATGGAGGGGATTCCCCTTCTAAATGCTAACACCATCCACACTCTCCCCTCCTCCCATCCCATCAATCATCACCAGATCTTCATTAAAGGTAAGTGTCAATTATTCTTTCGTTATTTATTGTTATTTATTGTTATTGTTGTTATTGTAATTACTATTCTATTGCATTAAACTTAATATTTCATGTGGTAAAAGTTTTTTTTTTTTCATACTTTTGGGTGTCTTGCACGGATTAATTTGATTTCCATTATTTCTCATGGGGAAAATTGATTCGCTTTCCGATATTTTTGGTTTACGATGAGCTCTCAGGAACGGATTAGTATCGCGAACCGGGGGTCCACTGTATATATATATACATATATATATATATATATATATATATATATATATATATATATATATATATATATATATATATATATATATATATATATATATATATATATATGTATATATATATATATTGTGTGTGTGTGTGTGTGTGTGTTTGTGTATGTACTTTACATACATACACACACACAGCTATGAATCGACCCCAGCAGCTACAAATAGATGAGTATACACAGTTGACTGTCAATTAAAATGGTAGTTAAATTCCTGGAAATGGTGTATAATAATACTGTAATAAATCGTCTAGAATGAACTGAAGAATGTATTGGAAAAATAGTATTATTTTTATTAGTCCCCCAAAAAGCCAACCATAATTTATTTAAAGCTTTGTAATTCATCAAAACTCAAAAATAATCAAGATTTTTATTCATCACATTATAGTGCTACTTGTTTTAGGAATGTGGGGAGGGTTGATGTGACCCTGTACGTAATGCAGCAGATCATTGAATATCCAGCTCTGGCATGGAAAGGTGTGCTGGATTTAAAAAAAAAAGTACTAGATAACCATGATTATGTTCAGCTTGAGTAGATTGGTGTGTCAAGTGCTTGCCCTTGAGACAGGTGGGACACCAAGGCAGCCAGTGGGACACAGCTCTGTGGTCTTGTACGAGGCACAAAAACCACCACCTCTCTCTCTCTCTCTCTCTCTCTCTCTCTCTCTCTCTCTTTCTCTCTTTTTCTTTCTCTCACTATTTTGTGCATGCACACTATTTGTTCATTGTTGTAAATGGGACTTGATGAACATTAATTCAGAAATATTTAATTTAAAAGGAATTTAATGCATTTCATATTAGTTGCACAGTACAGAATTCATTGACTTTGATAAAGATTTGATATACCTTACGGTTAATCATATTTATTAATTATTGCCCAAGGTTTAAATTAAATGGGCAGTTATTAGGTGTGTAATGTCTGTAAATTAAAGTGTTTGTATATTTTTACATTAGACTGAAGAGTTAATGAGTTTCGCAACAGGGTTTCCATAACCATTTCCAATTTAAAGTGCAAAGTTATGTAATAAGGATAATTTTGCCAAACTAGATTTATCAGTTAGATAAATTTAAAAAATAATTTTAAGTTCAGGGTTGTTTAAAGAGGTTCATTTTTCTTGTTTTTAATAATGTTATTTAACCATTTTTAATTTGATGTGAGAGGCTGAGTAACTTGGATATATATATGTTGTTGCAGAGTAAGGCGTGTGCTTCAGTACTGCTGGAGCAGGTGTGCCGCCAGCTCAACCTCCTCGAATCTGACTACTTTGGTCTTGAATACACCGATGGTAACACTCGCTACTGGCTTGACCTCGAGAAGCCTATGAACAGACAGGTGAGAAGCTGCTGCATGTTGTTTGTCAGTTAACTAGAAAGGGGAGAGGTTGGGGAGGGGCAGGTCCATATTGTTAGGCAAGGAAGAGGTCATCTTGGTGGGAAGGCACTGGGGCAGGGGTGGGCTGTGGTTAAGGGTGAGAGATTCATAATAGTTAAGGGTGAGGGAATCATAATACAAGTAGTTGTTAGGGGTGAGAGAATCATAATAGTTGTTAGGGGTGAGAGAATCATAATAGTTGTTAGGGGTGAGAGAATCATAATAGTTGTTAGGGGTGAGAGAATCATAATAGTTGTTAGGGGTGAGAGAATCATAATAGTTGTTAGGGGTGAGAGAATCATAATAGTTGTTAGGGGTGAGAGAATCATAGTTGTTAGGGGTGAGAGAATCATAATAGTTGTTAGGGGGTGAGAGAATCATAATAGTTGTTAAGGGTGAGAGAATCATAATAGCTGTTAAAGGTGAGAGAGTCATAATGGTTGTTAAGGGTGAGAGAATCATAATAGCTGTTAAGGGTGAGAGAATCATAATAGCTGTTAAGGGTGAAAGAATCGTAATAGTTAAGGGTGAGGGAATTATAATAGTTAAGGGTGAATCATAATAGTTGTTAAGGGTGAGAGAATCATAATAGTTGTTAAGGGTGAGAGAATCATAATAGTTGTTAAGGGTGAGAGAATCATAATAGTTAAGGTGAGAGAATCATAGTAGTTAAGGGTGAAAGAATCATAATAATTGTTAAGGGTGAGAGAATCATAGTAGCTGTTAAGGGTGAGAGAATCATAATAGCTGTTAAGGGTGAGAGAATTGTAATAGCTGTTAAGGGTGAGAGAATCATAATAGCTGTTAAGGGTGAGAGAATCATAATAGTTGGTCAAGGTGAAGAAAAAGAATTCAACCTATCATTGGAAAGGCTACAATTTGATAATTCTCAATGGTTCTTCATATTTCAGAATGGACAAAATATGTGCTGGATAATATAAAAAGAAGGATGTTAAAGTTAGGCAAATATTTACTTTACAGCAGGGTTTGAATTTGTGGATTGTCTATTAAGTCTAGTTATGTTCCTGAAAATGGCATCTAATTAACTGAAGAACATACAGGAAAATAAGGTTATGCTCCTAGGACCCTCAAAAAAGCCAAACATATTTTTTAAATTTCTTATTTCATCAAAAGTAATAGAGATTTTGACACCTTACATTATAGATGACATTACTTGTTGATCCAGAAATACAGTAGGGTAGGACCCCTGTATCCAAGACCTACCGCAGATACCCGACACTGCGGATGGTAGTGAACCCTATGTTAAAGTAATTTTTTGTTGACATACATACCTATGATAAAGTTTAATTTATAAATTATGCCTAATAATTCGAGAATTAGCACTTTTTTGCTGATGGGGAACACTTCACGATTTCTCTTAGGCTTTGAAGAACTGAGAGTGAAAATGACAAATGTTAGGGTCAAGAATCTCACTGGAACTTCAAAGCAAGAAATGCCAGGCCACTGATATTGTTTGTCACTCATTCTTTATAGACTGGAATATCGCTCTACACTTGTAGCTCCTTTTTAAGGCGAGTGAAATCACAGATATGGAGACTGTAGAGAGAGCTTTCACTTAATACATAAATTTGGTGTCGTATGTACTTGAATTATTGGTAATGTCTGATGCTTGTTGAAGCATACCCCCTGGAATATAGGGGTTAAGATAGTGTACATCATAATTTACTTTTAAATAATTCTGGAATGATTGGTCCCAAACCTAGATAACAAAATTATTCCCTACAAGAGCAAGGAGCTTGGTAGACGGGGCAAAGAACTGTAGCCTCAGCGAAGAGCAGGGTTGCAATAATACTGTAAATGTTAAGGACTCGAGACTTATCAACACCCTCCCCTAATATCATAGGGGAATTACCAGCAGACTTACATCTGTCTTTATGAGGGAGTATAAGTTCACTTAGTTCCTGATCAGCAAGGCTGTAGCACCTATGTTGGACTATGTGCAGCCAGCATCAACAGCCTGATTGATCAAGCTGTCAACCAGGAAGCTTGGTCTGGGACTAGGCTGTGAGGTCAGTGACCCTGAAATAAATTAAAGGTAAACTACAGGTTGCCTTGCATGTTTATTGCAAGGTTAAAAATAGATTATCCTCTAAAATTTTCAGTTACAGTGCTTATTACAATTATTTAAATTATTATTTATGAGTGGCCTTAATTCTTTTTGTATTAGAATAACATGGAAAACATTGTCAACAGGTTTGTTTGAGTCAAGTAGAACCAGTGTTGCGGTTTTGTGTCAAGTTTTACACTCCTGACCCTGCCCAGCTGGAGGAAGAGTACACTCGCTACCTCTTCGCATTACAGATCAAGCGAGACCTTGCCCATGGCTGGCTTATGTGCAATGACAACACTGCTGCGCTCATGGCCTCTTACATTGTTCAAGGTAATACTAATAATAATAATAATAATAAAACACTTATTTTACAGAAAGTATGTAAGTGTTCCAAGGTTGAGCTAAATATTTGTTCACAAATTAAATAACTTACAATTATGTGCAGGATTTTTGGG
>NC_091309.1:24742456-24799956 GCF_038502225.1 Cherax quadricarinatus
GAAGGAAATTTTACGGAAAACTGACGGAATTACGCTCTCGTGAAGTTAGCGACCTCAGCGATATTTGTGAATCGGCGATTTTGCCCACTTTGAGGCCTATTTCCAGCTAATTCCATTGTTCCAGTTGACCAAACTCATAGCTATTTCTTTACAACTCCATTTTTTCTATCAATTGAGTACAAGAAACTGCCCAATTACCGATTTCAATTACCCAATAACGTGGTCAGAAATTTGCAATTTGGCCAATTTCACAAAAATTAAAAAATATGACAATTTCAAAATAGGGTCCAGAATGAACAGTGCAGACATTCCTGAATCTAAAATAACATATTCTTTGTTCATCAGTCACATCTCCAGGCCCCTCTGATATTACTTTTGCTTTCTATTTTGAATTTTTATTCAAACAAAAAATAGAAGATTTACTGTTATGCAGACTACTGCAATATTGTAATAGTTGTATAAATAATGTCAACCCATTCATGACTGCATATTAGAATGGCTACTCGGACATATATTGGAAAATGACATTATTTGTTTACTTTTGAACATCAGCAAAAATCAAACATTTCTCCTACTTTGAGCTCCATTTCAAGGTTCTTTTCATAGTAAAACCAATCAAAAATCACCCATATTTCTATAATATGTTTTCCATTCTATCAATTGAGACCAAGAAAACAAGGATACAACCATAAATACTATATGAAAATAGACCACAAAGTCGGCATTTTAATAAAAAAAAAGGGTTGGAGTTTTTTTTCTCATGCACTGCATACTGCAGAATTTTTTTTATATGGTGCACACTGACCAGACAGATCCATTCTCTCACATGTGGGCCTACCAGCTTTCTCCTGCTTGATTTGAAGCCATTAGAATTTGTGTATATACGTCAAAAACGGTGGCTCGTAAGACGTATATATACGGCTGAAACAGTCAAAGGGTTAATAAAAGGTTGATATCAGGATCAATGCTTGTAATCATAAGATTGAGAGTGACTCTACCACTAGACTTTTGAATAAAGTATTATGTTAAACTTAATAATTATGATACTAAACTAAGTTATCTTACTAGCTAATGGATTGTTACAAGTAGTTTTAGAAAAATAGAGATACAGTTTACTCTTAACCCTTTCAGGCTTGGCAGGCCCTCTCCTAAACTTGTTCTCAGGGTTGGAAATTTTTCAAAAAAAAAAAATTTTTTTTTTCCTATGAAATGATAGAAAATCTTTTCCCGATCATAATGACCCCAAAAGTAAGAAATTTGATGGAAAACTTACGGAATTACACTCTCGCAAAGTTAGCGGTCTCGACGATGTTTACGCATCGGCGATTTCGCCCACTTTGAGCCCTATTTTCGGCCAATTCCAATGTACCAGTTGACAAAAATCATAACTATTTCACTAGAACTCTATTTTTTTCTATCAAATGAGTACAAGAAACCACCTATTTACTGATTTCAACTATTCAATAAAGTGGTCAGAGATTGGCACTTTTGCCAATTTCACACAAATTTCAAAAGATGCCGATTTCCAAATAGGGTCCAGAATAAACAAGAGACATTCCTGGCACTAAATTAACATTTCCTCTGTTCATTAGTCATGTCCCCATGCCTCTGTTACATTTCTTTTGCTTTCCACTTTGAATTTTTTTCTCACAAAAAATAGAAGATTTACTGTTATGCAGTCTACTGCATTAGTGTAGAAATGGTGTAGAAATGGTATAAATAATATCAGTGCACTTGTGAAAGAATATTAGACCCAGCAGTTAACGTGTATTGGATGCATGGCATGATTTGTTTACTTTTGAACTTTGGCAAAAATCGAACATTTCTGCTACTTTGAGCTCAATTTCAAGGTACTCTTCTTTGTGAGACCAATCAAAATCATCTCAATTTCTGTAATATGTCTTCCATTCTATAAATTGAGACCAGCAAAACTAGAATACAACCATAAATAGCATAGGAAAATACACTGCAAAGTCGCTGTTTTAAACCAGAAACACTGTCGGTGTTTTTTTCTCATTATGCACTGTGTGCATAATGCGCACACTGACCACATAGACATATTCTTTCATATGTAAGCCTACCAGCTTTGTCTCGCTAGATTTGAAGGTGCTAGAATTTATGCGTACTTGTGTGGCACCAACCCTGGGGTGCAAGCCGTACTAGTACGGCACCAACCCTGAAAGGGTTAATATGGTACAGATTTGATGATTTAATACTGAACGGTTTAAGTTTGAGTTTGACAGCAGTTGTAGACTTAGAATGGAAGTTTACTGAACACAATAAAATTGTTTATTACTGGAAGTGATAATTAAATTAAAAGTCTGCAGATAATGGTAGTTATAAAAAAAATATAAGAGAAAACAAAAATACAGTGGACCCCCGCATAACGATGGCATCACATAGCGATTTTTCCGCATACCGATTACTTTTATCGCAAAATTTTTGCCGCGCATACCGATTAAAAACCCGCTTACCGATTTTCGTCCGAGACGCGTCCAATGTGCCCTCAGCCAGCCTCACATGTGCCGGCCGTCCCATTGTTTACCAGCCAGCCTCCGCGGTAACATCCAAGCATACACTCGGAATATTTCGTATTATTACAGTGTTTTCGGTGCTGTTTCTGGAAAATAAGTGACCATGGGCCCCAAGAAAGCTTCTAGTGCCAACCCTGTGGTAAAAAGGGTGAGAATTAGTATGGAAATTAAGAAAGATTTTGAAGGGTTTGGGGCTAACCCTGAGAAGCCTATGCCAGTTGTGGAATCCATTGTGCCTACTTCAAAGATTAAGGAAATGTGTGCACAGTGGGTTGAACTGCAAACCTTTATAGATGAAAATCACCCTGACACAGCTGTTGCAAGCCGTGCTGGTGACTATTTCAATGACAATGTTGTGGCCCATTTTAGACAAATCGTAAAGGAACGGGAGGTACAGAGCTCTATGGACAGATTTGTTGTGCGACAGAGGTCCAGTGACTCTCAAGCTGGTCCTAGTGGCATTAAAAGAAGAAGGGAAGTAACCCCGGAAAAGGACTTGCTACCTCAAGTCGTAATGGAAGGGGATTCCCCTTCTAAACAGTAAGAAGATAATGCTCTCCCCTCCTCCCATCCCATCAATCATCACCAGATCTTCAATAAAAGTAAGTGTCATTTAATTGTGCATGCCTTTTTCAGTTTGTGTGTATTAAAATTAACATTTCATGTGGTAAAAAAAAATTTTTTTCATACTTTTGGGCGTCTTGCATGGATTAATTTGATTTCCATTATTTCTTATGGGGAAAATTCATTCGCATAACGATTATTTCGCATAACGATGAGCCCTCTTGCACGGATTAAAATCGTTAACCGGGGGTCCACTGTAATAGTTTATAATAGTAGATTAAGATAAGCAATTATAAAATACAGGGATTATGCTAACTCTTATTATGGCACAAGTTAATATAATATTGCACTGGTTATCAGTTCTATAATAATAGTTTATAATAGTGAGAAAGTAATGGTAAATGAAAAATAAAAAATAAAAATAAAAAGAGACTATAGTGATCAGTTGTACTAGAGTAAAATGGACTGATAGTAAGTATGGTGTTGAACAAAATTTAAGTAGGTAATATTAATTAAAAAAAAAAAACAATTTCTATTACAGGTCAACCATCACTAATCCAGCAATCGGTTATTCAGTTCCATCTTTAATCTCTGGACTAATTTCTGCGAACATAATTTCAAATTTCATCATTATACTGACTCAAATTTCATCATTATACTGACTCAAATTTCATCATTATACTGACTCAAATTTCATCATTATACTGACTCAAATTTCATCATTATACTGACTCAAATTTCATCATTATACTGACTCAAATTTCATCATTATACTGACTCAAATATCATTATTATACTGACTCAGAAATTGTGCAGATGGTTGTAAATCCACAGCAACAAGCCAGTGGAGGAGAAAGCAGTGATGAAAATGAGGAAGATGTAGCAGAAAGAGTCTCTACTGATAGGTTAATTCAGTTGACACGTGAACTGCTAAAAGGTTTAGAGCAGTGCAGTTTTATAAGTGAACAAGAAATAATGAAAGTTTACATGCTGCAGGATAAACTAATCAAAGAAAGGTCAAAATGTATGGAATAACTAAACTTGCTTAACTTTATTAAGTGTGGAAAATTGCATTTACCTGGATGAATCTCATTAGATACATACTAGTAAATGGTAACAAAGATAATTATTATTTATCAAAGTTACATAGACAAGTAGGAATTTTGAGACACCTAGGTCGCAAAAAGTCCCCCTTCGATACCTACTACTGTCATATCCACAAGTCACTCTTGACCTATATTAATTTCATATGAAATATACATTACCAAGAATTATGGTAAACATTATTATAAATTTGTGGACTGTATGTTAAAATTAATAAATGATTACATATACACATTTAGGTAACAGAAGAATTTATAATCATAACACTCACCAATTAGTCTGGAGATTACTGTGTGTCATGTACAGAACCCCCCCCCTGTCTAAATTTATGAAAAAATTACTGGCCAGAATTCTAAACATAAACATAGACATCTTATCTGAGGTTCCTGGAGCTGTCTTGTCCATCTGTTTAATGTTCATGTTATGCAGGACTGCACATCCAACAATTTCGGCTCCTATTTGAGAGGTTTTAAGCCCAATAAGACCCCTAGAGCAACGAAATTTATGCACATTACATTAGCATGCCTGTACCACATTCAAAAACAATGGCGTCTCCCCCCTGCTCCTCAGCGCAGGCGCAGAGCTTCCCTGTCGGTTCACTTCTTTAAAATACACTTTTAATCAGGTTTATTTACACAGCATAATTTTGGGAAATTATTTTCCACATTAAGTGTATTCTAACCTAACCACTCTGTAATCTGGCAAACTCACTAATCCGGCACACTACAGGTCCCAATGGTGCTGGATTAGTGATGGCTGACCTGTACAAGTATTAGATTTTTATTTACAACTGTTAGGATTCAGTATTGCACTGGTAGTAATATTAGAGCTTATAAGGGCAGTACAAAGTATTTAAAAGTAAAGAACTACACTAAGAGAATATAGTGTTTAATTGTATAAAATAGAATGGACTGATAATAAATGTGGTATTAAAACAAGATTTTAGGTGGTAATGGTAATTAATAATATGTAAAAAATGTACAAAATTAAAATGGACTGATAGTAATTGTGGTACTAAAAAAATTTTTAGCAAATAATTGTAATTAATAGTATTTAACCCTTTGAGGGTTGTCAGGCCCTCTCAGAGACTTGTTCTCAGGGTTGCCAAAATTTCAAAAAAAAAAAAAAAAAATTTTTTTTCTTAGGAAAAGATAGAGAATCTTTTCTCGATCATAATGACACCAAAAGTATGAAATTCGACGGAAAACTTACGGAATTATGCTCTCGCGAAGTTAGCGATCTGGACGATGTTTACGCATTGGCGATTTTGCCCACTTTGAGCCCTATTTTTGGTTAATTCCAGTGTACTATTCGACAAAAATCATAACTATTTTGCTAGAACTCCATTTTTTCTATCGAGTGAGGACAAGAAACCACCCATTTACCGATTTCAACTATCCAATAAAGTGGTCAGAATTTAGCAATTTTGCCAATTTCACACAAATTTCAAAAGCTGCCAATTTCCAAATAGGGTCCAGAATAAACAAGAAAGACATTCCTGGCACTAAAATAACATTTCCTCTGTTCATTAGTCACATCCCCACACCCCTCTTACATTTCTTCTGCTTTCCACTGAATTTGTATTCTCACAAAAAATAGAAGATTTTCTGTTATGCAGACTACTGTATTAGTGTAGAAATAGTATAAATAATACCAGCGCACTTGTGAAAGAATATTAGATTCACCAGTTGACGTGTATTGGATGCGTGACATGATTTGTTTACTTTTGAACTTTAGCAAAAATCGAACATTTCTGCTACTTTGAGCTCAATTTCAAGGTACTTTTCATTGTGAAACCAATCAAAATCATCTCAATTTCTGTAATATGTCTTCCATTCTATAAAATGAGACCAGGAAAACTAAAATACAACCATAAATACCATATGAAAATACAGTGGACCCTCGCCTAACGCTATTAATCCGTTCCTGAGAGCTCAACGTTAGGCGAATTAATTTTCCCCATAAGAAATAATGAAAAATAAAATTAATCCATTCCTGACACCCCAAAGTATGAACAAAAAAAAATTTTTACCACATGAAATATTAATTTTAATACACACAAACTGAAGAAGACATGCACAGTTACATGACACTTACCTTTATTGAAGATCTGGTGATGATTGATGGGATGGGAGGAGGGGAGAGTGTTGATGATGTTAGTGTTTAGAAGGGGAATCCTCTTCCATTAGGACTTGAGGTGGCAAGTCCTTTTCCGGGGTTACTTCCCTTCTTCTTTTAATGCCACTAGGACCAGCTTAAGAGTCACTGGGCCTCTGTCACACAACATATCTGTCCATAGAGGCCTGTACCTCCTGTTCCTTTATGACATTCCTAAAGTGTTTCACAACGTTGTCAGTGTACAGGTTGCCAACCCGGCTTGCAATAGCTGTGTGAGGGTGATTTTCATCAAAAAAGGTTTGCACTTTAAGCCACATTGCACACATTTCCTTAATCTTTGAAGTAGGCAGCTTCCTCAATTTCTCTATCCTTTCCTCTGAAGCAGTTTCCTCAGGTGTGGCCTCTTGCTGTTGAAGATGATCTAGCAGCTCATCAGTGGTTAGTTCTTCATTGTCCTCCTCCA
This sequence comes from Cherax quadricarinatus, assembly GCF_038502225.1. Lineage (NCBI taxonomy): Eukaryota > Metazoa > Arthropoda > Malacostraca > Decapoda > Parastacidae > Cherax > Cherax quadricarinatus. Next base: position 24,749,240 of record NC_091309.1, read on the forward strand.
CCAACTCTTCCACATCCTCCCCACTAACCTCCAACCCCAAGGACTTCCCCAATGCCACAATGGATTCCTCAACTGGCATAAGATTCCCAGGGTTAGCCTCAAACTCTTCAAAATCCCTTTTGTCTACACATTCTGGCCACAGTTTCTTCCAAGCAGAGTTCAAGGTCCTCTTAATCACTTCCTCCCAAGCCTTACCTATAATGTTTACACAATTGAGGATGCTAAAGTGATCTCTCCAAAACTCTCTTAGAGTCAATTGAGTTTCTGAGGTCACTACAAAGCACCTTTCAAACATAGCTTTTGTGTACAGTTTCTTGAAGTTGGAAATGACCTGCTGGTCCATGGGCTGCAGGAGAGGAGTGGTATTAGGAGGCAAAATTTGACCTTAATGAAGCTCATTTCCGCAGAAAGTCGCTCTGCCATGTCTGAAGGATGACCAGGAGCATTGTCTAATACCAGGAGGCACTTATGGTCTAATTTCTTTTCAATTAGGTAATTTTTCACAGTGGGGGCAAATGCATGGTGTAACCAGTCATAGAAAAAGTCCCTAGTGACCCATGCCTTACTGTTTTCTCTCCACAGCACACACAAATTAGCCTTGAGGACATTGTTTTTCCTGAACACACTGGGAGTTTCAGAGTGATACACCAATAAAGGCAATCAGCACTAGCATTGGCACACATCAACAGAGTAAGCCTGTCTTTCATAGGCTTATGTCCTGGGAGTGCCTTTTCCTCCTGAGTAATGTACGTCCTGTTTGGCATTTTCTTCCAAAACAGGCCTGTTTCGTCACAATTAAACACATGTTCAGGCTTCAGTCCTTCACTGTCTATGTACTCCTTGAATTCCTGCACATATTTTTCAGCCACTTTGTGGTCCGAACTGGCAGCCTCACCATGCCTTATCACACTATGTATGCCAATACGATTCTTAAATCTCTCAAACCAACCTTTGCTGGCCTTAAATTCACTCACATCATCACTAGTTGCAGGCATTTTTCTAATTAAATCGTCATGCAACTTCCTAGACTTTTCACATATGATCGCTTGAGAGATGCTATCTCCTGCTATCTGTTTTTTGTTTATCCACACCAATAGCAGTCTCTCAACATCTATCACTTGCAATCTCTGTTTCGAAAACAAAGTTGCACCTTTGGCAAGAACAGCTTCCTTGATTGCCGTTTTCTTGGCCACAATACGTAGTAGCGATGGTTGATTGGGGTTTTGTGTACAACCTGGCCAGCTCGGAGACACGCACTCCACTTTCATCCTTAGCAATGATCTCTTTCTTCATATCCATAGTAATTCTCACTCTTTTTGCTGTAGGGTTGGCACTAGAAGCTTTCTTGGGGCCCATGGTGACTTATTTTACAGGTGCAATCACTAAAAAGGCTGTGATAATATGAAAAGTTCCAATTGTATGCGTGGAAGCAACCACGGTGGCTGGCTTGTAAACACTGGCACCCATGGAACAAGCGAGGCGGGCTCAGGCCGCACGTGGACACGTCTCGAACGAACCGCGTTGATCGAGTATTTTAGCGCTAGCCGAGGCAAAATTTTTGCGTTAAAATGTATCGCTAGGCGGATTTAACGTTATGCGATGCGTTCGTTAGACGAGGTTCCATTGTACAATGCAAAGTCGCTGTTTTAAACCAAAAACACGGTCAAAGGTTTTTTTTTCTCATTACGCACTGTGTGCTGCAGGATTTTTTTTATACTGCGCACACTGACCACATAGACCCATTCTTTCGTATGTAGGCCTACCAGTTTTCTCTTCCTAGATTTGAGGGAGCTAGAATTTATGCATAATAGTACGTCAAAAACCCTGGCGCATAAGCCGTACTAGTACGGCCGAAACTCCAAAAGGGTTAAAAAATGGGATTGCAAAATGGACAGATAGTATTTATTAACCCTTTCAGGGTCCAAGGCCCAAATCTGGAGTCACGCACCAGTGTCCAAGAATTTTCAAAAAAAAAATTTGTTATTTTTTCTTATGAAATCGTAGAGAATCTTTTTGTGAAGGTAATAAAACAAAAAGTACGAAATTTGGTGGAAAATTGACGAAATTATGCTCTCGCGAATTTTGATGTGTCAGCGATATTTACGAATCGGCGATTTTGCCGACTTTGACTCCCATTTTAGGCCAATTACATTATTCCAAACAACCAAATTTTTAGCTATTTCACTAGTATTACTTCTATTCTATCGATTGAGCACAAGAAATCGCCAAGTCAACTGTTTCAACTACAAAATAAAGTGATCGGAAATTGTTAATTTGGCCAATTTAACACAAAGTTCAAAATATTCCAATTTCAAAATAGGGTCCAGAATGAACAATGTAGGCATTCCTTGCACTAAACTAACATTTCCTCTGTTCATTAGTTATGTTTTGAGGCTTTACAAATAAATTCCATTTTGATTTTTTATTCACATAATGAATTTTTATTCACACCAAAAAATAGAAGATTTACTGTTATGCAATACTGTAATAATTGTATAAATATCATCACCATATTTGTGAATGTATATTAGACCCACCAGCTGATGTGTATTAGACGTGTGAGGTCGTTTGTTTACTCTTGAATATCGGCAAAAATTTAACATTTCCGCTACTTTGAGCTCAGTTTCAAGCCATTTCCAATGCTAAAACCAATCAAAATCATCTCTATTTCTGTAATATGTCTTCCATTCTATCAAATGAGATCAAGAAATCGCAAATACAACTATAAAAAACATACGAAAAAACACTGCAAAGTTGCTGTTTTAATAAAAAAATCATGATTTCATTTTTTTTCTCTCATTATACACAGTGTGCTGCAGGATCTGTTTTATGTGGTGCACACATACCACATAGATGTATTCTCTCATATCTAGGCCCAAATGTACCACTCACAGTTTATCAGAGTGAGCTGAGCTCATGGCGTAGATCTACGGTTTGGACCCTGAATGTAAAGCCGTAGATCTACGGGACGGACCCTGAAAGGGTTAAGAGATAGTACAGTACTGTGAAATTTGTACAATAAATGGAGCAAAACATATGCTACACGTAGGCTTTTGAAGAAGGCACCTTCTTCCATCTCTCTTCCTCCTCGTCTGAAGCAATTTCCTGAGCTGTGGTCTATTGCTGTTGCAGATGAAGCTCTTGCAGCTACTCAGTGGTTAGCTCTTTATTGTGGTTCTTCACCAACTCTTCCACATCCTCGCCACTCACATCCAACCCCATGGAATTCCCCAGTGCCACAATTGATTGCACAACAGGTGTAGGGTCGACAGGGTCAGCCTCATACCCTTTTGGACACAATCTGGCCACAATTTTCCCCATCAGAGTTCATCGCCTGGAAGTCACTCCCTGCCAAACCTTATCTATAAGGCTTATGTAGTGGAAGATATTGAAGTGATTCTTCCAGAGCTTTCTTAGGGTCAATTCAGAGTCCGAGGTTATGTCAAAGCACCTTTGAAACATTGTTTTGGTGTACAGTTTGTTGAAGTTTGCAATGATCTGCTGGTCCATGGGCTGGATGAGAGGAGTGGTGTTAGGAGGCAAGAACTTCACCGTTACAAAACTTAATTCCTTAGACAATTGGTCTTCCAAGTTTGGAGGATGAGCAGGAGCATTGTCCATTAACATGAGGCACTTGAGTGGCAATTTATTATCCAGGAGGGATTTCTTCACACTCGGGCCAAACACTTAATTGATCCATTCCAGGAAAATTTCCCTCATGACCCATGCCCTACTGTTAGCCTTCCACATCATACACAATTTACTCTTGACAACACTGTTTTTCTTGAACACACTAAGATTTTCAGAGTGATGCACGAGTAAAGGCTTCACTTTGAAATCCCCACTAGCATTACCACACAACAAGACAGTTGGCCTGTCTTTCACAGGCTTGTGTCCTGGGCGTGCCTTTTCCTCCTGTGTGATGTAGGTCCTCTTTGGCATTTTCTTTCAAAACAGGCCTGTTTCTTAACAATTGAACACTTGTTGGGGGTTGGAATTTTTCAGCCTCTACATAACCTTTGAATTCCCGCACAAATTTTTCAGCCACTTGTTTGTCTGACCTGGCACCCTCACCATGCCTTACAACAATGTGTATATGCCACTTCACTTCTTGAATTTTTCGATCCAGCCTTTGCTGGCCTTAAATTCAACCAACATCAGCACTTGTTTCAGGCAGTTTCTTTATGAGATCGCCATGCAGCTGCCTTGCCTTTTCACAAATTATCGACTGCATGACACTATCTCCTGCTAACTCTTTCTCTCTGATCCACATCAACAACAATTTCTCCACTTTTTTAATTGTTTGGAATCTCTGTTTAGTTATCACATTCACCCCTTTTGCAACATCAGCTTCCATGATTTCTTTTCTCGTTGCCACAATGGAGCTGATTGTTGATGGTGCCTTCCCATACATCCTGCTGAGTTCAGCAATGCCTATGCCACTATCATATTTTTGAACAATTTCTTTTTTCATTTCTACGGTGTTCCTCACTTTCTTTACCAAAGGACTGGCACTAGGAGCTTTCTTTGGGGTCATGGTGGCTTATTTAGCAGTCACACTCAATAAACAAGTGCCAAAAACAATGGATTATTACGAAATATTCCGTATGACCTGGCAGGATATGTTCACTCACTGAGAAACAATGCTACACTGCCTAAGACTGCGTAAGGGAGGCGGCTTTGTCTGCACCTTGGGCACTGGACAGGTTCTGTACGATTGACAAAAATGGAAGAAATCGATGAAAACGGGAACAAAAAGGGAGGGTCCACTGTATAATGAGTTATTACAGTTGTTCATATGAAACTTCCATCAAAATTTATGTTTGATTTACTACCTTGGATATGTTTTTTTCATAGCGGAATGTGGAGACTTTGTTGAAGAGGATTATCCTGATCATCGCTACCTCTCCTTGTACAAGTTTGTTCCTTCTCAAGACCCAGAGCTGGAGAGAAAAATCATGGAAAATCACAAAAAACATGTGTAAGTAATGAAATTCATTCTTCATTAAATAACCCTTTTTTATATACCATACTGTTCAAGTAATCCTTACTTAACACTGCTATAATACATGTTTTTCTATATACCTGTGCAACAGCTGACACCCTCCTTTCTGATATATGATGTCTTAGTGGCTCACTGAAACCCGCCCTGCTGGGTAGTGGTCAGTGCACCCTACAACAAATGAAACGCCTGCAAGCTAGGGAAGGAAGGGGAGCTTGAACTTGCTTTTGTTTATTTTTTTTTTTGCCATTAAAGCAAGGTATATCTCTTTTATAAACAGCATTTTTTGTCTTGTTTCATCATTAGATTGTTTTACTATGGCCAACATAATTCCCTTCACCCTGATGTTGGGTAACCCTACTGTACCTTTACCTTTGGTATACAGTTGTCTGTCAGTTAAGACAGTTACATTTCCAAAAAATGGCATCTAAACAAAAATATGTCTAAAATGAATGTAAGTACATGTGGGATAAATAGGGTTATGTATGTCAAACCCCTCAAAAATGGCAAACAAATTTTTTTAGGTCTTGAAGTTGTAAAAAAAAAAATGTAATTGTAGTTAGGTGTAGTGCTTATGGCTACAAAGGTGACAAATAATATTTCTTACCTTTAAATTCTGGTTATTGGTGAATATTAATGATTTTGAAAGGAGTGGAGAGGTATGGTGTGGCCCTACTGGGCTGAGGTGGAAGGTTGTGGATCATTGGTTGAGGTTGATGGCTGAGGTTCTTGCACTGATGATGGCTGTACTGGAGCATTGAGGAATTCTGCAATGCATCTTTGGTCTGTTTTACCCTGCATTACTTGATATAGCTAATTATATAGCATTATCTTCTGCTCCAGACCCCCATTCATAGCAGTACTTTTAGCTTTGTGAAATAAAAAATCTGCAGCTTTAACAGTAATGTGGAATTGGTCACATAACTGTTGCAGTGTTAACCATTTTTCTTCAGGTTCTTCTTCCACATCTTTGTCTGTTATCTACCTCCCTTGTATATGGGCAATGAGCTTTGCCAACATTTCTTCTGGACTTCCTTCTTCCTCATCATCATTCTGCATATCTTCAAAGCCTTCATTTGGCTCAGTGATTTCCTGCATCTGGCTCCCAGCTAAGGGAAAATGTGAGATTATTTGTTACTCTAGGACATAATTTTCCCCAGTTTGTGTATAATGTTGACTGGGGCACTTTGTTCTGTTCACTTTTGACATATGTGATAGTATCTGTAGTATTAAATTTACACCAAAAAAGTCTGATGCTCACAGGTCAGAGTTAGCATCTATTGTTGCAACATTTTTCCACATCACTTGTCATGTGTAGTTACACTTAAATGCTCTAATACCATGATCCAGTAGTTCTGTTAAAGATGCTGTATTTGGTAAAAACATAACTTTTACATGTGGATGCACATCCACTAAGAATTCAAGATGAGTACAGGAATTATCAAGAGTGAAGAGAATCTTGAATGCAAGAGTATTTTTTGCACAGGTAAAACATGACTTCTGGAATGAAGTGATGTTTAGTCTATAATAATTCCTCTGTCATTCATGCTGACAGGTAAGGTGGTTTTACCTTGCAAAGAACATGGAATCTTGGAGCAATAAGTAACCATGGGCTTACACTTAAAATCACCTGACATTACTGCACAGTAGCAAGGTGAAGTGATTCCTTAGTCTTGACTCCTGGAACACTTATCTCTTAATGGCTGATTTAAGATCACGATGGCATCTTCTTCCAATGAAGACTAGTTGTGTCAGTACAGTGGACCCCCGCTTTACGATCAGCTCCCAATGCGACCAATTATGTAAGTGTATTTATGTAAGTGCGTTTGTACGTGTATGTTTGGGGGTCTGAAATGGACTAATCTAATTCACAATATTCCTTATGGGACCAAATTCGTTGAGTAATGGCACCTGAACATACTTCTGGAATGAAATAATATCGTAAGCTGGGGGTCCACTGTATTAAGCACTTGCTGTGGTTCATAGTAACTCTCAGAAATAATTTCCTCCAGTTGAGCAGGAAAATTTCCTGCAGCGGCATGGTCTGGTGAAACACTTATTTCAGAAAATTTAATATTATGCAACTGATTGCACATTTTGAACTTGTGGTACTAGCCTGTACTAAACATTCACCTTTGTTCAGGCAGTCCTTCCTCATCACACAGTTTTATAGTACTCTAAGGATTTTTTCTGTATTAAAATGAGATTTAGTGGTACTTTTTTTTTGTTTTCTGCTCAGTCCCATCACTTGTTAATTTTTTCATCTTATTTAACTGTTACCTAGGTCATTCTTTTCTGGAGGCCATAACCTGAGTTAATTTATGCACAAGCTCTTATCTTCTCATTCCTTTTGATTGAAAGAACTGATACTTTATTATAGGCTCACAATGTCTTCACTACTACACTTTCATTGGTTCTATGTGGGATGTAAATGATCTATTCCAGCTCTGATATCTCTCCTACCCTGAATGGAGCTGTCAGCACTGAACAGTACTCTAAACCTTTGGCATTATTTACCTTGTTTTGAAAGTTCTCATTATTCACCCTGTTATTTTCCTGGCTATTGTGATAATTGCCTTATTGTATTCCTTAAAAGATTGTTCAGCTGACACTATTTCACACAGATCCCTTGCATGTTACTTTCACTCTATTTGGTGGTCCTCTTGCATTTTGTATACAGTTTCCCTCTTGAGTTTTTCATTCTTTTCATATCTAAGCACTTTGAATTTGTCACCATGGAATATCATGTTATTTTCTACTGCTCACTGGAAAACTTTGCTTATATTTTGCAATTTTTCTGTGTCTTGTACCAAAGTGGTTTTCATACATATTTTGCTATCAGCCACAGGTAATGACAAAAAAACTGTGTTGAGTGTTTTTATATACAGTATATGCTTCTTATAGATATGAGAAAAAACAAAGGTGCCAGGACCATGCCTTATGGTACTGACCCTTTCATATTCTTTTATGATGTGGAATGTTAGGGTTACTTGTTTGTAATTTTTGGTTAGTCGTCTGGTGCCTCCTTTATGCAAAGGAGTTATGTCTGCACTTTTTAAGGCCTCAGTGATTTCACCTAGTTTAAGTTTCCTTTGTGCTTCATCCCTATGATTGTTCCAGTTCTTTAATTTCAGCAAAGTTATCTTTCCTTCATTGTGACACATTCACATTGTTCAACACTTTTTCTTCTCTGCTCTCTTTCTATATTTGATCATCTTTTTGTCTTTCTCAGCAGTATACATTTTGTACAGTCCTTGTACACTTTTGTATTACATTTTTTCAAGCACTGGTGGGGGTTTATAGTGCTCCTGACTGTTTCTCAGGGTATGTTTCAATAGTTCTTTGTTCATTTGGTCCCAGGTGATTCTCTGGTTATTGAAGTTAAACTTACTGAATATCCCTTCTTATACTATATACTATGTCTGGAGTTGCTACTCCTATATTTATACTTGTTTGTACTTCTGTGATGTTGTGATAAGAGTACAGTGTATTTGAGACTTACATGTCTGATTAATTCATTGTTTGTGAAGATCAAATACAGTGTATTTTGAAGATTAAGACACATGTGCAACAGTTGGGTTCTTTATTGGTGAAATGTTTCACCTACACAGTAGGCTTCTTCAGTCAAATATAAAGGGAGAAAAAGTATCTGAGGTGGTCAGTTCCTCAGCCTGGAGAAGAGTTCAGCTCCATGGTCTGGAATGATATGAAGCTGAAACATGAGAACCGGGTCTTAAATACTGCCAAAGGCGAGGTGGAAGATCTCAAAGACATTGTAGGGGACGGGATCTACTATTGGAAGTAAGAAGGCAGGTCCATCTGGAATCCAACCCTTCGCACTCATTACTAGTAGAAACTCAGTGAAGAATGGAAAATGTCCTCTGTACCAAGACAGCTCAATTCTGCAAGTGTATTTTAATTTCTAGTGGGTTCTGTAATCTGTTCACAGCAATCTTTTCACAGTGAGGCTTCATTAACCCTCTGGTATGTATCTTTTGGGGTAATGTGCCTTCAGTTACTATTTCTAGTACAATGCTCTGATTTACTATCTTCCAGTTTATATATGGAATGTTGAAATCTCGAAGGAGGATATTTAGTGTGTGATTTTCAGGGTTTTCAAGGCATCTGTTTTCCTTATCTGTTCCATAAATTCCTCAACCCTTTCTGATGGTATACATACAAGGATAATCACCAGATTCTTGTTCTCTTCTTTAATACTTAGTGCTTCTACTGTATCATTTGTTGATTTCAATTTGACATTTCTGTGCAACAAAATGTGTCTTTCACATATAGAACTACTCCCTGTGACCTGCTCACTCTATCACATCTGTAAACATTGTAATTTTTCAGTCATATCTTCTTGTCTGAAACATCCCATGTGTGTGTTTCTGTAAATGTGCCAAACATTTCATATCTTCTGTGAGGAACCCATTTATAGAGTTTGTGCAATGCTTCTGTGTTAAGTGAAGATTACTTAAACTGTAATTAAAAATGCATTCAAATTTTTTTTGGGTTGTTTGTAATTTATTTTGTATTGGGTGATTTTTAATATTTTTGTATATTAATGTGAATACAATAGTCATTTGCAGATCTGTATTTAATAATTATTTACGTGTATATTTTGTAGGGGCATGACACCTGCTGCAGCTGATCTAAATCTCTTGGAAACTGCAAGAAGATGTGAATTGTATGGTATTAAAATGCACCCTGCAAAGGTATGGGTGTTATTAAGTAATACTCTTGCTTTTTTAAAAACTTTAGTGGTTAAAACTTCTCTTTTATAAATGTAATAATAATGCACGTCTCGTATATTTGTTGGTGTTGATCACCATTTGTAACTTGAATAATCGGGGATGGTGCCAAGAGTGGGGCCAGGGAGCTGAAGCCCCCCAAAATTCCATCAGTCCCCCAGAGCCCCCAAATAAAAATAATAATGTTGCTGCTTCAAAGACAAGTCTCCTAACCCTCTTCCAACCAGAATGTCACCTCTAAGTCCTTCCTGTATAGTAATACTTTTGGTACTGCCTCTGCAAGCTGCTCTTCTCCCATGTCATTTTTTATTTTAACCTGTTTGTGTGTACGAAGTTTACAGCAGTTATACATTATTAACATTAGCAATGTATAATACTATATATGAAATAATGTTGTTTTCTATCCCTTCATTTTGACTTGTGTACACTTGCAACCAACCACAAATATTTCAGGTTATTTGCAGCATGAACTTAAAAAATGTGAATAGTAAAGTTCTGTAGATAACAAATCTGCTAATATCAAATAATTACTACACACAATTCTTTTTTGCCCTCTTTACTTGATTGCCCCTGAAGCTGTATGTGGCTTTAACCCTTTGAGAGCCCAGAGACCAAATATCAGAGTGGCAGCCAGGGTCCAAGAATTAAAAAAAAAAAAAAAAAAAAAAATTCGTATGAAATGGTAGAGAATCTTTTTCTGAAGGTAATAAAACAAAAAAGTGTGAAATTTCATGGAAAATTGGTGAAATTACCCTCTTCCGAATATTGCTGCATCCGTGATATTTATGCATCGGTGATTTTGCCAAATTTGACTCCCATTTTAGGCCAATTACATTATTCCACTCGACCAAAATCTCAGCTATTTCACTAGTATTACTTCTGTTTTATCGACTGAACACAAGAAATCACCCAGTCAACTGTTCCAACTACCCAGTAAAATAATCAGAAATTGGTAATTTGGCCACTTTAACACAAAGTTCAAAATATTTCCATTTTCAAAATAGGGTCCAGAATAAACAATGCAGGCATTCCTGGTACTAAACTAACATTTCCTCTATTTATTACTTATGTTTTCAGGCTTTACAAATGAATTCCATTTTGATTTTTTATTCACATAATGAATTTTTATTCATACCAAAAAATAGAAGATTTACTCATATGCAATATTGTAATAATTGTATAAATAACATTAGCACATTCGTGAACATATACTAGACCCAACAGCTGACATGTATTAGATGCGTGACATAATTTGTTTACTCTTGAACATCGGCAAAAATAGAACATTTTCGCTACTTTGAGCTCAGTTTCAAGCCATTTTCAATATTAAAAACAATCAAAATCATCTCAATTTCTGTAACATATCTTTCATTCTATCAAATGAGACCAAGAAATCGTGAATACAACTGTAAAAAAACACATGAAAGAACACCGCAAAGTCGCTGTTATAATCCAAAATACAGTTGCAGTTTTTTTTCTCATTATGCGCTGCGTGCTGCAGGATTTGTTTTATGTGGGGCACACTTACCACATAGATGTATTCTCTCATATCTAGGCTCAAATTTACCGCTCACAGCTTATGAGTGAGCTGAGCTCATGGTGTAGAACTACGGCTTGGACCCTGGCTTCAAAGCTGTAGATCTACGGGACGGACCCTCAAAGGGTTAAGAGTTGTAAGTAGACTAAACTCAAAGGTTTTAGAAGAAAGCTTAAATATAACACTGTATGTATGTATATAGAGGATGAGTCCCAAGACTTGTACACCCTCGTGGTGTATAAGTCTTGGCTGAAGTACGTTATGGGTGTGGGTTGTCCCAGAAAAGGTTGGGGGGAGGGAGTAAAGGTTTTGAATGTTGGGAGTTTGAGCAACCAACAGGCATATGTAAGCTTGTTAGATCAGAGTGGAGACGAGTGGTTTTTATGTCTTAACATGCTCTTGGAATGTGAGCAAGGTAATGGTGAAAGAATTTTGGGAATCTGGTTACTCATTGTTAGTCCTAGAGGTGGGAAGTATAATGCCTACACTCTGAAGTAGTAGTATGGATGATGCAGGTTGCAGGGTCATTTGAATTGTAATACCTGTGTGCTGCTGGCAGAACAGCTGTTGAATGATTGGTGGTGAATGGGCCAACTTTTTTTTTTTTTTTAGGTCACCCTACCATGGTGAGAGATGACTGGTATTGTTAAAAAACAAGCAAATATGCAATATTACACTGGAGTTGTTAGTTTGTTGTACTACTTTATAATGATTTTGATCTCAAGCTGGTCAAGTATAGACCAGCTTGAGAATATGCATTTTATTATATACTTCCTGTCACACATTTCAGTGCTACAAAAATTTTATACATTATTGCACATCAGTAAAGTCTGAATAATTTGTTTGACTGCCAACTCGCATTGTTTCTATTTTCTGGCGTTTGCTGCACTAATTGTAGGCAAAGTGGATTTTTTCAGTAAAGTATAATACTATTAACCCTTAACCCTTTCTTACCAGTATCGATCACGTAGATCTATGTCGCTATTTTAGTGCCCTCCAGTATGCTGTAATCAGTAGATTTTAATCTAGACATGAGAGAATGGGTCTGTGTGTTAAAGTGTGTGCAGTATAAACAAAGAAATCCTGTCCCATGCAGTGCCTGATGGAATGGAAACAGTGAACCTCTGACCTGTATTTGGGTTAAAACAGCGACTGCCATTGTTTTCTAGGGTGTTGTGTATGGTTTTATTGGTTGTTTCTTCATGTCAATTAACAGACTGGATGACCTGCTAGTGAATGGAGATGATTTTAGTCAGTTTGAGATTGAGAGGAGCCTGCAATAGGCCTCAAAGTAGTGGAAGTATATGACTTTTGGATATTTTTTCTGAGGAAGGGTAGGGCGCCCCCTTAGGAACCAATCTGAAGCTTGCAAATGCCAAGCTGTAAGATGAACATGAGTAAAGCAGGCCCTTTGATTGTCCGGTTGCTTTCTGTACAGACAATTAATTTGTAAATTGTCAGACCAGGAATCACACGTGTTTATAAGATGAGGATGATCTGTTCTGCACTGCTGGTGTACTGCAAGTAATTTGTAAATGACTCCTCTGCATTTTAGCATAATGTTATTACAGTTCTAAATTACTGATATTAATTTTTTGGGGGGTTCTCTATTTAGAGTGCTTTCTTCTTGGGTTTTCATGGTCTCCTTGACTCCTGGCCATTTGTTTCTCATAATCTGTTTAGATTTTTGTTGACATATCTTGTGATTTCAGTCACATTGCTTCTTTACTTATATGATACAGTACTAAATGAGTCATGTGGGATAATTCATTGGCAGAACTTTGACTGTTTCTTTAAATATCTTTAATATTGGAAGGTATCTAAAATGTCTGGAAGTCTGCATGAAGCCATTCCTCAGGAAGGGAAAATTTACTAGTGTATGGCACTTTAAGAATTTTATGAATTAATTTTATTTTTATTTTATTAATATTACTATACCTGGCTGGTTGGCTGACTTTGATTTCATATTAAATCACAACTTTGATGAGTTAAAATATAATTTGGGATTTTTTGTTAATTTACTTTTGATTCATATTCACATTATGGTAATTTTTTTTATCCCAGTTTTTTTTTTTATTGTGATCTTTCCATTGTGTGCTTATGTATCGCAATCCATCCCACAAATTCAGTCATAGTAACTATAATACTTTTACAAATCAGCATGTAAAACTCAAGAGCAAATGGTTAAGTATTGCTGCAGAATGTAACAACGTAGTGCATGAAAATATCTGAAATGTTTGGAAATTTTTCGTGCTGCATAACACCAAATTATTTACAGGAATTACATACTGTATATAGGGAGAATAATGCATAAACGATGCACTTAATGCTTACTTTGCTATGGTTTGTACTAGGTTACTGAGTATTGTACTTGTCATTCACAGGATAATGAAGGTGTGCCTCTAAACCTTGCAGTTGCACACATGGGTGTGTTAGTGTTCCAGAACTACACAAAGATCAATACCTTCTCTTGGGCGAAGATAAGAAAACTTTCCTTTAAACGAAAACGATTTTTAACAAAATTACATCCAGAAGGATATGTAAGTAAATTATTCATAATGAAAATTAGATTATTAGATGTGAACATAACTCATATTTTCTCATATGTTCCTGAAAATCAGCATTTTTTGTTTTTGTTTTGATGGCTTTTCTTTCCCTTTGGTGTATTTTGCTACACTGAGTCACTGATTTGAATAAAAATTCCTGTCATTATTAAGTAGCTCTAGCAAGTCTTGTTGCATTCTTATTTTTGTCATGAAGATTTAAAGTTACTCATCATTGTTACAAGAATTTGAGTACAGCACTGCTAAAGCCTCACAAGTTATAAGTGTTCAGACGCTTTTTATGGAAATGAAATAGTTACTGAAAAACCTTATATTGTTGTAGTTATCTCTACTTGTAGTATAGGGCTTACAGCTTTGTTGTATTTAGTAAATTTAAAACAAAATACTAAAGTACTCTCTTCAGCAGTACAGTAGGGCTTCAAAATTTCAATGATTTTCAGGTCATATCTTTAAACCTGTAGTTGTACAGTGAAGATGGCTGATACTATATATACATATATTAATGGATAGAAATAAGTGCCATATCATAATTGATATACTGTACTATGAAATTATATATTCTGTATTGTAGGAAAATCTTTAATATATACTTTAAGTCTTACTGAACATATTCTGCTATTATTTATATGTAAAATTATAATGAAATTAATAGTACCTACAGTGAATTTCAACATGATTTCTTATTTCCCCCTTTCCCCCTTGTGATTGGCTGGTCATCCCCCCCCACTCAGGGCGAGGTAGAGTAATGTGTCAATCAGCTGTGTGTTTTGTCAGCCCGCCTACAGCATGTCTCTAACTTACTAACTGTTGGCCAGCCGTTACCTTACTGGCATGGTGTAGATTTGTAGCAATAATGGCATTCATTTTTGGTGGTTATAATTTGTGTTACATGACCAAAAGATCAAATTATAATCATATCATATATCTATATCTTGCAGTTTGTCATAGTTGCTTGAAACTTTGCAGGTTCATTTATAGATGAGTATCTGCCAGGTTGTCACAACCATTATTGCTGTTTGATCACACCTAAATGCTTCAAAATTCAAAATTGGGATAATAACCTCATTCATGTAAATTAAAACAAATCTCTGGTCTTGATGTTGAATTGTTTCAGTTTTTGCAAATGTTGTAAACATCATATTTGCTATTTATATAACTTAGCAATATACTATCTAATATTAAATGTGGGTACAGTAATTTTGTATATAGTACACTTAAAAAATACAGAATTAAATTTCTGTTTATTAATAAATTAATTATTTTGTGTAACCAGAAAGATTTTTTTGGCAATCCAATATGATGATGCCTAGAAATAGAATTATTTACACATTATTGAAGTGTCAAAACTTACATTTCATTCTGTCTTCAGAGAAAAAGTAGCTCTAATGTAGTTAAATAACTTACTGGCTGTGCTGCAGTTGCTTCACTCATCACAAAATTTGCACTGTTACTTTCACCTTAAGTTTCAAATAAGAGATACTGTATATGGAAGCAGTGGAATCCATATTAAAGTGCATGATAATGTAAATGTCGTATATGGACTGTTAAACTAACTGGAATATTAGAAAAAATACAGTGTTTTGATTGTTAACTAAAATAGTGTTTATTTCATATCTAAAAAATACATTATGAATCATAGATATTGTAAATAAGATAAAAGATTGAGATCCCTTAATGTTTAAGGTCAAGTAGGAAAAGAAGGGTGCAGATGCTCTTGGAATACTGTAGTACATTTTATTTCTGTTTCTTCAAGCTGCCATATGGAGGACGGTGGCCAGAGGTGTGTTGACCCACACACAATCTCTCTTGTAAATCTTTACACTAAATGCTTTTATCCAAATTCATAATTATAAACCCCTGCTCATAAGTATTACAAGAGAAAAAGTCCTAGTTGCTACATTATAACTATTTACAGATGTGTTAATGTGAGAAATCATTCATTATTACATTTTAATGAATCTCTCTTGCATTGTTAATGTTCTGTGTGATCATTATTAAGAACACTTCTTAAATTGTAGAATTCTCATTATTCTATTTTTGTTTAACCCGTTACAGTAAAAGATTGTTTTTGCATTATTTTGAATACTTAAGATGTTAGTAAAAATGCTTTACTTTTTCTTAGTCATTCTTCATGCTTTGAATAATGGGGAATGTTAATGTGGGGCTAATATTAGTAATGTATTTTAATTTTTCTCACTAGTACATTTCTAGTACATATCTAGGCACAGTATTACAAGTATTACAGTACAAGTCTGCTTGATGAAAACACTTCATTATCACCGGTATTCTTTCAGTTCACATTATTACCACTGTTTTTAAACATGTCTTCTACTTCAATAAAGAAATACAAATATTGTACAAACAGTATTACAGTAGACTAAGTTTGAAATGGCAAGTAGTAAAAATAGTGAACCCTCTTATTAATGGAGTAATATAGGAAAGGGGATGTACAAGATCGCCGATTGTCCAAAACTTCCAAATTATGAAATCAGTGTTTCATGATCGTCCAGTTGTCTAACGCAGAAGACAGCCAGACACTAGGAATACAGGTATTGTAACCTGTAGCACTACAGTAAAGTACTGTACTGTATATTAATTTTATAGTACCGTGTGTTCTCTTCTCTTCTTTTTTCTCAACAAGTCGGCCGTCTCCCACCGAGGCAGGGTGACCCAAAAAAGAAAGAAAATCCCCAAAAAGAAAATACTTTCATCATCATTCAACACTTTCACCACACTCACACATTATCACTGCTTTTGCAGAGGTGCTCAGAATACAACAGTTTAGAAGCATATACGTATAAAGATACACAACATATCCCTCCAAACTGCCAATATCCCAAACCCCTCCTTTAAAGTGCAGGCATTGTACTTCCCATTTCCAGGACTCAAGTCCGACTATATGAAAATAACCGGTTTCCCTGAATCCCTTCACTAAATATTACCCTGCTCACACTCCAACAGATCGTCAGGTCCCAAGTATCATTCGTCTCCATTCACTCCTATCTAACACGCTCATGCACGCTTGCTGGAAGTCCAAGCCCCTTGCCCACAAAACCTCCTTTACCCCCTCTTTCCAACCCTTTCGAGGACAACCCCTACCCCTCCTTCTTTCCCCTATAGATTTATATGCTTTCCATGTCATTCTACTTTGATCCATTCTCTCTAAATGACCAAACCACCTCAACAACCCCTCTTCTGCCCTCTGACTAATGCTTTTATTAACTCCACACCTTCTCCTAATTTCCACACTCCGAATTTTCTGCATAATGTTTACACCACACATTGCCCTTAGACAGGACATCTCCACTGCCTCCAACCGTCTCCTCGCTGCTGCATTTACCACCCAAGCTTCACATCCATATAAGAGTGTTGGTACTACTATGCTTTCATACATTCCCTTCTTTGCCTCCGTAGATAACGTTTTTTGACTCCACATATACCTCAACGCACCACTCACTTTTTTTCCCTCATCAATTCTATGATTAACCTCATCCTTCATAAACCCATCCGCCGACACGTCAACTCCCAAGTATCTGAAAACATTCACTTCTTCCATACTACTCCTCTCCAATTTGATATCCAATTTTTCTTTATCTAAATCATTTGATACCCTCATCACCTTACTCTTTTCTATGTTCACTTTCAACTTTCTACCTTTACACACATTCTCAAACTCATCCACTAACCTTTGCAATTTTTCTTTAGAATCTCCCATAAGCACAGTATCATCAGCAAAAAGTAACTGTGTCAGTTCCCATTTTGAATTTGATTCCCCATAATTTAATCCCACCCCTCTCCCGAACACCCTAGCATTTACTTCTTTTACAACCCCATCTATAAATATATTAAACAACCATGGTGACATTACACATCCCTGTCTAAGACCTACTTTTACCGGGAAGTATTCTCCCTCTCTTCTACACACCCTAACCTGAGCCTCACTATCCTCATAAAAGCTCTTTACAGCATTTAGTAACTTACCACCTATTCCATGTACTTGCACCATCTGCCGCATTGCTCCTCTATCCACTCTATCATATTCCTTTTCTAAATCCATAAATGCAATAAAAACTTCCCTACCTTTATCTAAATACTGTTCACATATATGCTTCAATGTAAACACTTGATCTACACATCCCCTACCCACTCTGAAGCCTCCCTGCTCATCCGCAATCCTACATTCTGTCTTACCTCTAATTCTTTCAATTATAACCCTACCGTATACTTTTCCTGGTATACT
Source organism: Cherax quadricarinatus (assembly GCF_038502225.1). Lineage (NCBI taxonomy): Eukaryota > Metazoa > Arthropoda > Malacostraca > Decapoda > Parastacidae > Cherax > Cherax quadricarinatus. Next base: position 24,767,334 of record NC_091309.1, read on the forward strand.
CAGTAAACTTATTCCTCTATAATTTTTACAATCTCTTTTGTCCCCTTTCCCTTTATATAAAGGGACTATACATGCTCTCTGCCAATCCCTAGGTACCTTCCCCTCTTTCATACATTTATTAAACAAAAGTACCAACCACTCCAACACTATATCCCCCCCTGCTTTTAACATTTCTGTCATGATCCCATCAGTTCCAGCTGCTTTACCCCCTTTCATTCTACGTAATGCCTCATGTACCTCCACCACACTTATATTCTGCTCTTTTTCACTCCTAAAAGATGGTATACCTCCCTGGCCAGTGCATGAAATTACCGCCTCCCTTTCTTCCTCAACATTTAAGTTCCTCAAAATATTCTCGCCATCTACCTAATACCTCCCTCTCCCCATCTACTAACTCCCCTACTCTGTTTTTAACTGACAAATCCATACTTTCCCTAGGCTTTCTTAACTTGTTTAACTCACTCCAAAATTTTTTCTTATTTTCATTAAAATTTCTTGACAGTGCCTCTCCCACTCTATCATCTGCTCTCCTTTTGCACTCTCTCACCACTCTCTTCACCTTTCTTTTACTCTCCATATACTCTGCTCTTCTTATAACACTTCTACTTTGTAAAAACCTCTCGTAAGCTACCTTTTTCTCTTTTATCACACCCTTTACTTCATCATTCCACCAATCACTCCTCTTTCCTCCTGCCCCCACCTTCCTATAACCACAAACTTCTGCCCCACATTCTAATACTGCATTTTTAAAACTATTCCAACCCTCTTCAACCCCCCCCCACTATTCATCTTTGCACTAGCCCACCTTTCTGCCAATAGCCGCTTATATCTCGCCCGAACTTCCTCCTCCCTTAGTTTATACACTTTCACCTCCCTCTTACTTGTTGTTGCCACCTTCCTCTTTTCCTATCTACCTCTTACTCTAACTGTAGCTACAACTAAATAATGATCCGATATATCAGTTGCCCCTCTATAAACATGTACATCCTGGAGCCTACCCATCAACCTTTTATCCACCAATACATAATCTAACAAACTACTTTCATTACGTGCTACATCATACCTTGTATATTTATTTATCCTCTTTTTCATAAAATATGTATTACTTATTACCAAATTTCTTTCTACACATAGCTCAATTAAAGGCTTCCCATTTACATTTACCCCTGGCACCCCAAATTTACCTACTACTCCCTCCATAACATTTTTACCCACTTTAGCATTGAAATCCCCAACCACCATTACTCTCACACTTGATTCAAAACTCCCCATGCATTCACTCAACATTTCCCAGAATCTCTCTCTCTCCTCTACACTTCTCTCTTCTCCAGGTGCATACACGCTTACTATAACCCACTTTTCACATCCAATCTTTATTTTACTCCACATAATCCTTGAATTTATACATTTGTAGTCCCTCTTTTCCTGCCATAGCTTATCCTTCAACATTATTGCTACTCCTTCTTTAGCTCTAACTCTATTTGAAACCCCTGACCTAATCCCATTTATTCCTCTCCATTGAAACTCTCCCACCCCCTTCAGCTTTGTTTCACTTAAAGCCAGGACATCCAGTTTCTTCTCATTCATAACATCCACAATCATCTCTTTCTTATCATTTGCACAACATCCACGCACATTCAGACTTCCCACTTTGACAATTTTCTTCTTATTATTCTTTTTAGTAATCTTTACAGGAAAAGGGGTTACTAGCCCATTGTTCCCGGCATTTTAGTTGACTTTTACAACACGCATGTGTTATTTTCAATAATTTTACTCGCCTTTTCATGGTGGAGAGATGAGGTGTATACTGCTGTTATCAATAATAGTGACTCAATAAAAGTTAGTCTGAGTCATTGTCATTGATCATAGCAGATTACACCTCATCTCTCCATCATGAAAAGGTGAATATGATTAATGTAAATAACGTACAGTACTATAAAAGTTATTCCGAGTCAGAGGAGCTGTATTCACTGATGTCTACACTAAACATGAGATCATAGTCTGTAAGTTTGTCCTGATTCTACGGATATCAGACACTTCGTTTAATACAGTATTCCTCGCATACCCATGCCACTTAGATGCCAGACTTAATCTTCTTTATTAGTTTAAATTTCTCCATAATGCTGGAAACAATGTTTCCTCTTGGCTCACCACTTGCTTTGGAAATCATTGTTAATTGCACTTTACTTAATATGTTTATAAAGTCACACAAAGCTGTAAATCCAGGGAAAGTTAGAGTGTGAATGAGAAGTGTATGTGTGGACGAGCACAAACAGTAAACTGATGTGGGTAGCCTACTGCTCAGGGACAAACAACGAAAAAGAAGAGGTCCTGGATGTGGCCGTTCTGGCCCATACTGGACAAATGTCAGTCATTGGGCTAGTCTGATACTTCAGAAGACATTGGACACTAATACTATGGACAAAATCTGGTATTGTGGTTTTTTGTTCATTTTGTCCAGTACATAAGCAGATTTTTGGGAAAGGGTAAACATTTTAAGGATTTTTGAGTTTGCTAAAGAAAAATAAATAAGAGAATCTCTTTTTGTCAAGTTTTCTTTTCTAATACAGTTATTTTATGTTTTGTTGCTTCAGAAACAAATTTCAAACTTAAATACAGTACTTTATCGCTAAAAATGCTATTTGTAGTATTGATTTAAAAATGGTGGGTGACCTGAAATTTTATTTGAGACTAAATAAGAAGTGTTAGTGACAATTTGTGATAAATAATTCATTGTACAAGGAATACTTGAATTATGAACATACGCACATACAAACAGCACACTTTAAAATTAAGTAATTTGTTATGAATGAGAATCTGAGGATATAAACACTGGGAATATTTATTTAATTTTATGGAAATTATTTGTTCTTTCTTTTTTCATAATATGTTTTGATGCTTTGAACATGTTCATTTTGTGCATATGTGGTGAGATCATATTTGTTTGGAAGAGATTGGTCAGAAACTATAGATTTAATATTTACAATTTTGTTTGGCTTTAGGCTGGGCTGTGAGGGTAGGATAACCCTCAAAACCAACCACAAGAAGATCACGGGTAAAACTGAATTCTAGCTATTGTACTGTATTATTTTCAAAATTTTTTTCATTATCAAATGCATTGATATTTTGTGTATGTTCATTTTATTCAGCATGATGCACTCATATTTGTTCCTTTAAAGATTGGTCAAGAACTGCAAATTTAGTAATTATATTGAGTGGTGTGGGAAAGAACTCTGGGTTTGTAGAGAGTGGAGGAAAGGAGACTTCTCTCTTGCTGTGATATGAAATACAATATTTGCAGTCTCTTTCTGTTAGGTTTAAGGTTTATTGACTACATATAAATCATTAAGGCAACATTTCATGTGTACAGTTGCATAATACTTAAATTCCTAATACAGTAATAGTATGACAAACTATGACAAAAATTGTGCCATTTTTGGTTTGTGTTAGGGGTAATGTGAATTTTTTTAATGTTCCTCAATATTTTATAGTCAGGTTTGTATAGGTTTGTCGTTATTATTAGTTGAAGACAATGGTGTGAACATAAACATTTGTAATTTATATTCCCTTAAATTAGAATTTGAATACAGTAGTGTGACTTAAAATGTGAGTATATAAAAAATATAATTTCTAGTCAAAATTGTAGTACTGTTCACAAATAACTTACTGAGAGAGGAAATTTTAGGGAAAGTTGTGGTTCTTCCTGAAGTATTATCAAGTCACATCTGGATAATATTCTTAAACGGACTGAAACATTGTTAAAGTTTCCTCTTTGAGTGTGGTTTATTTGTGCATCATTCTAGACATGGTATTATGACTTTTATTTTTCTTTGTATTACTGTCTCTGTTAATTTTCCCTCTAAATCCAAATTTGTACATAAAAATTTTGGCAGAGGCCTGTTTTACTGTAATGCTGTAGTTTAAACTTTTCTTGAAGCTCAGGGAAGTATAAATGGGAGTGTTTAAATTAGTTTATCAAATGCAAACAATGTTACAGGGCTATTACAAGGATATTGTTGAGTTCTTCTTTGATGGCCGAAATGAATGCAAAAATTTTTGGAAAAAATGTGTCGAGCACCATGGGTTCTTCCGATGTTCACACGTCAAAAAAGTTCCACGTCAAAAGACCAGAGTTCTGTCAAGAGGATCATCATTTAGGTAAGTGTAATACTTCTTAGCTTTGCAGTGAGTGAGTTTAGTCTCTCATGAAGGGTTCTTAAATTGGTTTCACCTCTTTACTGCTCTTATATTGATATACCTTTACTCTTCATATACAGTGAACCCTTGGTTATTGGCTGTAATCCGTTCCAGAAGGCCGGCCTAAAACCAAAATGGATGATAACCAAAATAATTATTCCCATAAGAATTAATGTAAGTACAATTAATCAGTTTCAGACACCCAAAAATATTCACAAAAAATACATTTTTTAGAGATTAATCCTCTTCAAGGGGGGCTCCTTGGCGTGGTGAAGAGGCTCTTGGTCTGAGGAATTAGACCTGTCGGTCTCCTTCCTCAGACCGAACCTAATTACCCCCCAATCCCCCCTCCCTATCCCATCCTCCCCATCCTCCCCTTTTTCCTTTCCTCCTCCTCCTTTCCCCCACCCTTTCCTTTTGCCCTTCTTTTTTTGGCCTTTGGAATTTTCCCACAGGCACGTTAGTTCCTAGGAAGGGGAAAGGGTACCAGGGTCCATCCCATTCCGTTGAGGTTCTTGGCGGTGTCGTAGTTTGCCATGGAATCTGGATCGCCTGGGGATGTCCTGATCCCTCTCCGGTATCCCGGAGGGTGGCTTTGGGTGTCTTTCGGGCGATGAGTGTATCTCTGGAAGCCACCTTTCGGATTCCAGGGGTGGTGGCCGAAGGAGGTATGCTTTGTGGCGGATATCTGGCCGCCCTCTCTTTTATCCACCGAGGTGGCTCGGCAGATGTGAGGTTGCTATCCCGGATTGCTGGTTTACTGGCCTGAAGGGTAGGGTATGGTACAGGTTCTATGCTGCATCTGCGCTACTTGCGGTGCTGAGGTCCTCTTGGGCGCGGAGGGAGATTTCTGGCCCTTTCATTCCTCCTAGGAACTATCCCTCCCCGGTCCCCTCTTTTTTTTATTCTTTTTTTTTATTTTTATTTTCTTTTCTTTCTTTTTTTTTCTTAAAAACAAAAAGAAAGAAGTAACCTAACCATGGAGTCCCCAATCCATGACCCCGCTACCCCTGGGCCCCTTATTGTTACCGCACCCCGTTCTGACCTCACCTCGTCTTTTGGCCACTCTTCAGACACTCCTAAGACCCCTGTACCTCTTGTTGGTGCTGTTTCATCACCCGCTTCAGGTGCCGGGGTTTCGACTGACTCCTTCGATTTGTCTCACCTCTGCTCTCCTTTGACTATGCTTCCGGCCTCTCCCTCTACGGTGCAGCAATTTTCGAATCGCCAGCCCGTCCCATGTCGGACCAACTCTGGTCTCACTTCTAAACGCCAACGACAATCTCCTGATGACATTACTTCGTTACCTTCCCATTCTACTCGGAAGAGACCGACACGTCATGCACTCCCTCTCCACACTCAGTTTCAGACCACACAATGGACTAAATTCTTTACTTTAAGACGGGCCTCTCCCACTACCTATCTTTCCGACCATAGTATGCATTGGCAAAGCGCTCCTACGCCATGTTGGTAGAGATATTTCCTTTTATGCTCTTAAGAGTGGTACGCGTATCATCAGAGTCCAGAATGCTACCCAAGTTCATGATCTTTCTCTTCTTTCACATATCGATACTATTCCTATCACTATCGAAAAACATCATTCCCTCAATTCTTGTAGTGGTACTGTCATTCTGCCCTATACCATAGTCCAACAGAATTTCCAGACATGTGGCAATGACATTCTCGAAAAGCTGGAACTCCAAGATCTCCCAATTCTCAAGGTAGACACTTATGTTCTTCCTGCCCGCGGGCGGAGACGATACCCTTGCAATGTGGTTCATTTAACTTTTGACAGCCATGAACTCCCATCCTCTGTTTATGTAGCAGGACATCGGTTACAAGTTCGAAAGGTGATCCCTACACCGCAACAGTGTAGAAATTGCTGGCGATTTGGCCACCCAACAAAATATCGCAGATCTATAGCCGAATGCCCAGTCTGTGTTGCCGATGACCATTCTAATACGTTTTGCAGTCGACCTCCCTCTTGCCTTAATTGTCATGAGGCTCGCCCTTCGTACTCTCGCCGTTGCCAGGTCTACTTGAATGAGCTGGAAATTCGTTGCCTCAAAGAGGCAGAAGGTCTCCCTTATGCTATGGCGGTTTCTCATCTCCGCCTCCAAGGGAGACTACCCCATGTTTCTTATTCTCATGTTACGAAACGTCTCCCCACTTCTGGAGTCCCATCTTCTGCAACCACCTCTGCGGTTGCCAGTCCCATAGTCCCTCCTGTATCTAATTCTTTTGCTGTCCTGGGCTCAGATGTCCCTATTTCAACACCTCGGTCTGTTCTCACTTCTTCATGTTCTCCCTCACAAACCCCGGTATTGACACGACCTCGTACGACACCACCTCCCAATCGTCCCTCTGCTTCTCAGAAGTCCAAAAAATCTCCTTTAACCCCTCCTTCTCTTCATCCACCTCCACACTTTACCTTCCCAGTCTCTGTACCTGGGTCTTGCCCTTTCGCTGGCTCGGATACAAGCGTGGAGGTTCATCCTCCTCCTCATACTGTGCTTTCCTCTTCTGTCCCCTCCCAAGTTTCTTCCTCTTCTGCCACCTCCCAGGTTTCTGCCTCTTCTGTCCCCTCCCACACTTCTCCAGTTCCCTTCACCCTTTTGCCCCCTCCCTCCCTTGATACAGTCCATTACAGTTCCGATCTTTACTCAAACTACTCATCCTTCCATCTCCAATATTGTCTCCCATATGACGTCTCTGAACTCCGAAACACTTGAAGCAATCTCTGAATATATTGCAGAGACCAAACCATCGATGGACACTGATCCACCCTCTGTTCCTTCTCTTTCCTCTTCTCCATCTGCGCAACTCCTTTCTTCACAGCGCACTGTTCCTTCGCTGCTTGAACGTTTTCGGCTGCCACCGCATGTGAACTTCTCTAACCCCTCTAGTCCGTAAGTACCCTTACCTGCGGATTTCTAGTATCTTTATCATTGCCAATCGTGGCCTATTTACAGTGGAATATACGCGGCCTTAGGGGTAATCAGGGTGAGCTTCAGACGTTGCTCTCCCAATTTTCCTCTGTTGGTGTTTGCTTGCAAGAACCAAAATTACACTCTGCTGTTATAAGAACATAAGAACATAAGAATGTAGGAACACTGCAGAAGGCCTACTGGCCCATACGAGGCAGGTCCTTATCAAAACGACATCTACCTAAAGCTACTCAAGAAATAACTCCCGTACCCCTTGACACCAATCAAACCCAGCCCCTCCCACTCATATATTTGTCCAGTCTCTTCTTAAAGCTACCCAAGGTCCTAACCTCTATCAGCCCACTGGGAAGACTGTTCCACGCATCTACAACTCTGTTAGAAAACCAGTACTTACCTATGTCCTTTCTAAATCTAAATTTATCCAACTTAAATCCATTATTCCTGGTTCTTACCTGGTTCGACACCCTCAGTACTTTATTAATGTCTCCCTTGTTTATGCCCGTCATCCACTTATACACTTCAATGATATCTCCCCTCATTCTACGCCTCTCCAGAGAGTGGAGATTTAAGGCTTTAAGTCTATCTTCATACGGGAGGTTCCTTACACAGTAAATCATTTTAGTCATTCTTCTCTGTATGTTCTCTAATGAGTCTATGTCCATCCTGTAGTAAGGGGACCAAAACTGAGCAGCATAATCCAAATGAGGCCTCACTAGTGATGTATAGAGCTGCAAAATAACTTTTGGACTTCTGTTACTTATACTTCTTGAGATAAATCCAAGTAATCTGTTGGCCTTGTTGCGCACACTGAGGCACTGCTGTCTTGGCTTTAGATTTCTGCTTACCATGACTCCCAAGTCTTTTTCACATTCTGTATGACCAAGCTCTACTTCACCTAGATTATAGCTTCGAGGGTTATTTTCATTACCAAGGGCAAGTACCTTACACTTATCCACATTAAACTTCATCTGCCATTTCTCAGACCAAGACATTAATTTGTTCAAATCGTCCTGGAGTTCATTGATATCCTCCTCAGAGTGAATTATACGGCCTATCTTTGTATCATCAGCAAACTTACTCATGTCACTAGTAATCCCTTCATCAAGGTCATTAATGTAAATTATGAACAAGAGAGGGCCTAAAACTGATCCTTGTGGAACGCCACTAGTGACTAATCCCCATTCAGATTTCACTCCATTAATGGTAACTCTCTGCTTTCTATTGGTAAGCCATGCCTCAATCCATGCTAGAACTTTACCTCCTATACCATGAGCTGCCACTTTTCTTAAGAGTCTCTTGTGAGGTACTCTGTCGAAGGCTTTACTAAAATCCAAATAAACAATATCATATTCCTTATCACTGTCAACTGCCTCAAATGTTCTATTGAAGAACGTCAGTAAGTTTGTCAGGCAGGAACGACCTCTCGTGAATCCATGCTGAGATTCATTTATCAAGTTATGCTCTTCAAGGTGACTTCTGATAATGTCAGCTATAATTGATTCTAATAACTTGCCCACTATAGATGTCAGGCTTATTGGACGGTAATTTGAAGGAGTGGACTTATCCCCTGATTTGAATATAGGAACCACATTAGCCATCTTCCACATCTCTGGCACAACACTGGTAAGGATGGACGCATTGAATACACTCGTTAATGGCTGACTAAGCTCCATCTTGCATTCCTTAAGTACCCTTGAAAACAACTCATCGGGTCCCGGGGACTTATTTTGTTTCAGTTTGTCTATCTGTTTAATAACCATGTCCCTCGTGACAGTAATATTAGTTAACTTAAATTCATCAGGAACTAAATAATTGTTAATTACTGGAATCTCATTTACATCTTCCTGTGTAAAAACTGACAAAAAATAGTCATTAAATAAGGAACACATTTCCAGTTCATTATCCGTCAGCTGTCCATTCCCAGATTTCAGAGGTCCTACTTTTTCCTTCACCTTTGTCCTATACACTTGAAAGAACCCCTTTGGATTAGTCTTTGATTCATTAGCAACTCTAATTTCATAGTCACGTTTAGCCTTTCTAATCGCCTTTTTTACTTCTCTTTTAAGCTGAACATATTGGTCAGTAAGGTTAACCTCTCCTCTTCTGATGCGCCTATAAATTCCCCTTTTCTCCCCTAATAGATGCTTTAGCCTCCTGTTAACCCATTTGGGATCGTTATTATTAGACCTAATTTCTCTCTGGGGAATGTATATACTCTGGGCACTGTGTACATTATTAAGAAAACAATCATAAAAGCAGATCCCTTCATATTCATAAGTATGATTATCGTCAATAAAATCATTAGCTAGATAACCCCAATCAAGATTAGACAGATGTTCCCTAAGTCCATTATAATCGGCAGAACGAAAATCGGGGATTTTTACTGTATTATCATTATTCTTGCGTTCCCAATTAATGCTAAAGGTGATGGATTTGTGATCACTTGCGCCAAGCTCTTCAGTGATCTCCAGATTATTCACGAGTGTTTCCTTATTTGACAAGACTAGGTCTAGCAAATTATTACCCCTGGTAGGTTCAGTTACACTCTGTTTCAGAAAACAGTCCTGAACTGTTTCCATGAAGTCACTGGACTCTAGATTACCTGTCAAAGAATTCCAGTCAATTTGGCTAAAGTTAAAGTCCCCTACTATGACTACGTTACTGTGTCCAGAAGCCCTAACAATTTCGTCCCAAAGAAGTCTCCCTCTATCGTGATCCAAGCCTGGAGGTCGGTATATTACACCTAGAATTAGTTTTTCTTGACCCTCCACGAACTCTACCCAAACAGACTCTGTTACTGCTCCATCTATTTTTATACCTGTTTTTATGCAACAATTAATATTTTCTCGAACATACAATGCAACTCCTCCCCCCTTCCCATTACATCTATCCACATTGAATAACTTAAATCCCTGAATATTACACTCAGCAGTCATATCCCGACTCTTTAAATCATACCACGTTTCAGTTAATGCAATGATATCAAAGTTCCCAGCACATGCTACCAAACGTAGTTCATTAATTTTATTTCTTGCACTTCGACTGTTCGCATAAAATACCATCATATGTTTTTTCTTCTGCACATTTTTCCTATTCATCTTTGTTTTCACACAATTTCTGAAATTATCATTACCCAGAGTTACTCCATGACAGTTACTATTAAGATTCTTAATATCAGAGCATAAGTCAACATATCCATACTCATTATTAATCATTTCTAAACCCATACCTCTAACTAATCCTAGTTTAAAGTCCTAACAACCCCCTCAACTGAGTTAGCAAGAAAACCCACACCTGCCCTGGATAAGTGAACCCCATCCCTGGCATACATGTCATTTCGGCCATAGAAGTTGTCCCAGTTGTCAATGAATGGTACTGCATTATCCTTAGTGTTTATCCAGCCAACAATTAATACCAATTGCTCTGGACAACCATTCATTACCAACACCTCTTCTTGGCAAAATGCCACATATAACAGGGCGCCCCCCCTTCTTCCTAATCATGTCTATAGCTGTCCTGAACTTTCTAACTAAATCCTCACTTCTACGCTTGCCTACATCATTGCCTCCAGCACTGAGGCAAATAATAGGATTGATCCCATTACCGTTCATGATGTTGTCAAGCCGGCTAACAATGTCCTCCATCCCAGCCCCAGGAAAGCATACCCTTTGTCTCCTACTCCTGTCCTTCAAGCAGAATGCCCTATCCATGTATCTAACCTGGCTATCCCCAACAACAACAATATTCTTACCTTTCTTGTTGTCGTTCGTCGTGACGATCCCAGTAGTAGACTCACATTCGTCGGGTAGCACCGAGAATGCGTTGGAGGTTTCCACGGGAGTTTCCACAGCAGTCTCTTTCTTCTTCATCGTTTCTGGCTTTCCATTCGTCTTCTTGATCGTCAACTTCGTCGTCCCCTGCTGTCCAGCCACTGACCACGATCCCTTCTTGACCTGAGGACTCGAAACAGGAGGACTACTACGAATCCTCTTGTTTTCCTCGGTCAATCGCCGTATCTCCATCTTCGCTGCCCTCAATTCTTCCTTAAGTTGCTGGTAAAGTTGCTCGATGGAGGGCATCTTGGTTCAGTCCACGGGAGCAAACAAGACACTTCTTCACAGAGTTAAGTATAGGTCAGCACTCAAAGTACAGGTCACCACTCAAGAGCACACAAACAGGTCTTCACAGAGCTAAGTACACGTCACCACTGAGCTAAGTACACGTCACCACTGAGCTAAGTACACGTCACCACTGAGCTAAGTACACGTCACCATCTCGGGCTATAATTTATTGTATTCTTCGGATCCTTTTCCTGATGGGACCTTTAATGAAAGTGCCCTTCTTCTACGCACTGATATTCTGTACCATCAACTATTTGTTCGTACTTCGCTGCATTACACAGCAACCCGTATCCACCTGCATAGGTGGTATACACTCTGTTCTTTGTACCTCTCTCCTTCTCGAGCATTATCTATTCCGGATATTGCCTTTCTTGTTTTGTCATTACTGCCACCACTTCTGTTACTTGGCGATTTTAATGCCCATCATTTTCTCTGGGGGGGTCTCACTGTGATTTCCGTGGCATTCAGCTAGAGGCTTTTCTTGCTTCCCACCCCCTCCATGTTTTAAATACAGGTACGCACACCCATTTTGATCATCGTACTCATACTCTCTCTTGCATCGATCTCTCAGTCTGCTGTTCCTCCACTGCACTAGACTTCACCTGGTCTGTTCTCCCGGATTTACATGACAGCGATCATTTTCCAATCATTCTTACTTCCCCTTCATATTCACCACCTCTTCGTAACCCACGCTGGCAGTTTGATCAGGCAAATTAAGACCTTTACTCACAACTAACTGTATTTAGTGAGGTTCCTTCTTCGTCCTCCATTGATGAGCTTTTACACCTCTTCTCATCCTCAGTTTTAACCGCAGCTCCTCATTCTATACCCCAAACCTTGGACAGGCATTCTCAGAAATGCGTGCCTTGGTGGTCTTCTGCTTGTGCTCATGCAGCACGTTTGAAACGTGCTGCGTCGGGCAGGTACAGGTATAATAGAACCATTGAGAGACTTCTTGATTTTAAGCAGAAGCGTGTGATCGCTCGCCGTGTCATCCGTGATGCTAAACACACTTACTGGCGAGATTATGTCTCCACCATCACCTCTGCTTCCTCTTTGAGTGCAGTCTGGAAAAAAGTACGGAAACTGAGTGGTAAATATTCCCCTGACCCGGCTCCTGTTCTGCGGGTTGCTGGTGTTGATATAGCAAACCCTCTAGATGTTGCCATTGAAATTGGCAATCATCTGGTCCGTATTTCTCTGGGGCTCCATCTCTGCCCCTCATTTCTTTCCTCAAAGTCTGCCAGAGAGTTAGCACCCTTGGAATTTTCTTCTCTCAGAGAAGAACAGTATAATGTGCCTTTTACACTTCAGGAACTGGAGGCAACACTCTCAGCTTGCTGATCATCGACAGCTGGGCCCGACGACATTCATATTCGTATGTTACAACATTTACATCAGTCAGCCCTTGCAGTCCTCTTAGGCCTTTTCAATTTTATTTGGTCACAAGGAGTTCTTCCACAGCTGTGGAAATCTGCCATTGTTCTCCCTTTCCACAAACCGGGTACTATGGGACATGAAGCCTCCCACTCTCGTCCCATCGCTCTTACCAGTGCAGTTTGCAAAGTGATGGAACGTCTGGTAAATAGATGTTTAATGTGGTATTTAGAGACGCACAACAGTCTCTCCACTTGTAAATAGGGTTTTCGTAAGGGCCGTTCTACCATAGACCCCTTACTGTGTTTGGATACGTATGTTCGTAATGCCTTTGCGAATAACCACTCAGTTATTGCCATGTTTTTTGACCTTGAGAAGGCATATGACACAACTTGGAGGTATAATATTTTGGCCCAAGCCCACTCCTTAGGCCTCCAAGGCAATCTACCATCTTTCCTTAAAAATTTTTTAACTGACAGACATTTCCATGTTTGAGTCAATAATGTGCTCTCCCCGGACTTTGTCCAAGCTGAAGGTGTCCCTCAGGGATGTGTTCTGAGCACAACAAATTTTCTCCTTGCTATAAATGATTTGGCCTCTGTTCTTCCATCCAATATTTGGTCATCACTCTGTGTAGATGACAATAGGTCTACCAACTTTGGAGGCTGAGCAGAAGCATTGTCCAGTACCAGGAGGCACTTGAGTGACAATTTATGTTCCAGGAGGTATTTTTTCACCTACTTTTTGAAAATTTGCCTTGTGACCCATGCATTATTGTTAGCCCCCACATTGTGTTTCTTGAACACTGGGATTTTTCAGAGTGATACAACAGTAAAGGCTTCACTTTGAAATTCCCAGTAACATTAGCACAAAACAAAAGACTAAGCCTGTCTTCCATAGGCTTCTGTCCAAGCAGGGCCTTTTCCTCCTGCATAATGTGGGTCCTCTTTGGCATTTTCTTTTAAAACAGGCCTGTTTCTTCACAATTGAACACTTCTTGGGGGAGGAATCCTTTAGCCTCTACGCACCCCTTGAAATCTTGCACAGATTTTTCAGCCGCACATTTATTAGAACTTGCAGCCTCTCCATGCCTTGCCACACTGTGTATGTCACTACGCTTCTTAAATCTTTCAAACCAGCCTTTGCTGGCCCTAAATTCACTAACAGCAGCACTCGTTCCAGTCATTTTATTTACAAGATCCACATACAACTGCTTTGCCTTCTCAAAAATCACTGACTCCACAACACTATATCCCACTAATTGTTTTTCCCTGATCCACAACAGTAATAACTTTTCCAGATCTTCCATTATTGGCAACCTTTGTTTTGTTATCACATTTAGTCCTTTCACAGCATCAGCTTCCTTGATTTGTTCTTTCTTTTCCAGGATGGAAGTGATGGTAGATTTGTTTTCCCATACATCCTAGTGAGTTCCAACACTCGCATACCACTCTCAAATTTTTCAGTCACTTCTCTCTTAAATTCCATCATGTTTCTCCCTTTCTTTACCACAGGAACTTTCTTTGGGGCCATGCTTACTAATTTTGCAGTTGCACTTAATAAATAACAAAGAAAAACAATGATTTATAACGAAAAGTTTGGATGAATAAGCAGAAGCTTCCTCACTCGGCCAGCAGCACAGCTGCGCTGACTCAGGAACATGCGAGCATCGGTGGCCGATAACTGGAAGCCAAGAATCCGGCCGATAAGCGAATTGGCCGATAAGCGGAACAGCCAATAACTGAAGGTTCACTGTACTTTCAGTGGGTTCTAGAGTCCTCCTTCAGTCTGGCTCCAGGCCGGGCTTGTCTGCTACTTGCCTGGTCAACCAGGTTCTTGCTGCTGGCCCATGTACCCATCACAGCCTGGTTGATCCAGCACTTGGCAGAGGAACTTGTTAAGTTACCTCTTGAAGACTTGTCCACTTGTTCTGGCAGTGTTATAAGAATCTGGCTGCTTGTAGTAAACAGAGAATCAAATTGCCATCACACCTGGTCCTGCATGACCCCCACAAGTTTAATAATTCACATAATAATAGTAATAGTGTGAGCAAGGTAACATTTTGTGAAGGGATTCAGGGAAACCAGTTAGCAAGACTTAAGTCCTGCACTTTAAAGGAGAGGTTTGGGACATTTGCTATTTGGAGTGATATCTGAACTGTTGTATCTGTGCACCTCTGCTAAGACAGTGATAATGTGTGAATGATGGTGAAAGTGTTTTTCTTTTTTGGGTCACCCTGCCTTAGTGGGAGATGGCCAGCATGTTAAAAAATAATAATAATGCTGTAATAATTATATTGTGACTTTGGTACTTGCTTCTCTCCATGTCTCCTTGTTTTGGGCCCTCTGTCTATGTCTTCCCTGTCTATGCCCTTATACATTTTGTCATGATTATACTGCATCACCTCTCATTTTTTGTTCCTCCAGGGACAAAGTACTGAGCTCATGCTTTCTTAAGTGTTTGACTGGGTGAGGGGTTCCTCAAAGCTGTTACTCTGGAATTAGTCAAATTTTTGAGGAGAATGATTATAATCTTTAAGATTTTTTGAGAGGCATTCATGTGTATGTTATTCTGTTAATATGATTATGCACATTTCACAGCACAGATTTAGTGTAATGTCTCCACCTAACCTTTCTTCTTTGTTTTTTACTTTTCTTGTATTGAAATAAAACTTTAGTAGCCCCTTGTTCAAAAATTGAAAGAAAGAGGCTTACTATAATAATAATAATAATAATAATAATAATAATAATAATTAGAGGTAGTAGGTTGGTAGACAGCAACCGCCCCGGGAGGTACTACCGTCCTGCCAAGTGAGTGTAAAACGAAAGCCTGTAATTGTTTTACATGAACATGCAAGATTTCAGGTACGTCTTGCTACTTCTACTTACACTTAAATCACACTACACATGCATGTACAAGCTTTTATATATACATACCCATCTGGGTTTTCTTCTATTTTCTTTCTTGTTCTTGTTTATTTTCTCTCTCCATGGGGAAGTGGAACAGAATTCTTCCTCCGTAAGCCACGCGTGTCGTAAGAGGCGACTAAATTGCCGGGAGCAAGGGGCTAGTGACCCCCTTCTTCCTGAAAAGAGAAGCTTTTGTTTTTCTTTTTGGGCCACCCTGCCTTGGTGGGATACGGCTGGTTTGTTGAAAGAATAATAATAATAATAATTATAGGTAGTAGGTTGGTAGACAGCAACCGCCCCGGGAGGTACTACCGTCCTGCCAAGTGAGTGTAAAATGAAAGCCTGTAATTGTTTTACATGATGGTAGGATTGCAGGTGTCCTGTCCCTTTTTCTGTCTCATAAACATGCAAGATTTCAGGTACGTCTTGCTACTTCTACTTACACTTAGGTCACACTGTACATATGTGTACAAGCATATATATACACACCCCTCTGGGTTTTCTACTATTTTCTTTCTTGTTCTTGTTTATTTCCTCTTATCTCCATGGGGAAGTGGAACAGAATTCTTCCTCCGTTAGCCATGCATGTTGCAAGAGGCGACTAAAATGCTGGGGGCAAGGGGCTAGTAACCCCTTCTCTTGTATAAATTACTAAATTTAAAAAGAGAAACTTCGTTTTTCTTTTTGGGCCACCCTGCCTTGGTGGGATACGGCCGGTTTGTTGAAAAAAAAAATAATTATAGGTAGTAGGTTGGTAGACAGCAAACACCAAGGGAAGTACAACTGTCCTGCCAGATGACTGTGAAACAGAATTTTGTAATTGTTTTACATGATGGTGGGATTGCTGGTGTCCTTTTTTCTGTCTCATAAACATGCAAGATTTCAGGTACGTCTTCCTACTTCTACTTACACTTAGGTCTCACTACACATACATGTACAAGCATATATATACACACCCCTCTGGGTTTTCTTCTATTTTCTTTCTAGTTCTTGTTCTTGTTTATTTCCTCTTATCTCCATGGGGAAGTGGAACAGAATTCTTCCTCCGTAAGCCATGTGTGTTGTAAGAGGCGACTAAAATGACAGGAGCATGGGGCTAGTAACCCCTTCTCTTGTATAAATTACTAAATTTGAAAAGAGAAACTTTCGTTTTTCTTTTTGGGCCACCCTGCCTTGGTGGGATACGGCTGGTTTTGTGGAAAAAAATAATAATAATATCTTTATTTACTACAAGTACAAGTACATGGTATACCGACCTAGCTGACATCAATGGCATACTACTATATGCTGAGCATTTTGAGCAAATTAGGTCAGTTTTATCAAAGGATGCCACCCACACCAGTCTGCTAACACTCAGGTACCATTTTAAACTGATGGGTGGACAGGGACAGTAGATGTCTTATGGAAACACGTCCATAATGTTTTCCAGCTGTACCGGAGGAGATTCGAACCCCAGACCTCAGTGTGTGAGCTGAGTGCGCTAGCAATTGAACTACGGGACACCTAGTGAGTGAGGCTGAGGGATTGGGTATATATATTGAATGGTAGATAGCCTTATCTTACATGACTGCTCTCAGACTTTACACAAATAACCTGAACTTGGGAGAGAGAAAGTAATGACGACATTTCATTCCAACTTGGATTATTAAGTCACACTGAAGTGAGACGAGAAGAAGGCCAGAATATATACAAGATGGAGCAAGGATAGAAGGGAATGGTAGCAGTAGTTGTGTTAGTGGAGGGCATGGTATAGTAGTAATAGTAAAGGTAGCAGCAGTGTAGTAATAGGTAAAAGTAGCAGCAGTGTAGTAGTAGTAATGATGAGGTAGCAGTGAACTGAAATGCCATCATTACTTTCCCTCAGATTACTCTTCATTTCTTTAAAATTTAATAGTCTTCTTCACTGTAGCTTAACATCACTGCTATCTGTCTTCGTAGACATGTGAATCTTCTTGATTTGACTCTCAAATTATCATATCTCCTAGCCATAGTACCGGATGTGGTACCTGACTCTCATGTACTCCACTACTGCCTCCTACAATGCACTACATGACTAAAATTTGTTCTAGGTAGGGCATGGTTGTATCCAACCATAAAAATTGTTTGAAAGTTAAATAAATTGAAATTGCCTTTACTTTTGTTTCTGATCTTGCCCACTTGGCAAGTAAGGCCAATGGAGAGAATCAAGTTAGCAAAAAAAGGGTGTATAAATCTGGGGTGGAAGGTAGGAAGGATAGGGGTTATCCCAGGAATGGTTAGGGTAAGGAGGTAAAAGAGGCTTTGGGTTTTAGGGGCTTGAGCATCCAGCAGGCTCTTGTGATCATGTTAGAGAGGAATGTATGGAGACAAGTGATATTTAATGTGGATGTGCTGTTGCAGTGTGAACAGGGTAACTTTTGTGAAGGGATTCAGGGAACTCCGTTAGCCACATTTGAGTCCTAGAGGTGGGAAGGGCAGGGCCTGCATTCTGAAGGAAGGGTTGGGATGTTGCAGTTTGAGGATAATCTGACTGTGATGTCAGCATGCTTCTGGATACAGTGACTGAATGAATGATGGTGAGTGTGTTTTCTTTGGGTCATGCTGCCTCAGGAAATGGCCGCTGGGTTAAAAAATAAAAATATATATCTTGCCCAGTTTAAGGTTACATGGCAACCATCACTCTGTGAAAGAAACCATATAAAGCAAATAAATATTACACTTTAATATCATAATATAATCATACATTTTGGAAATAAGAGATGAGTAATTTTCTAGTAATTTAGTGAGGTATTATTTTTAATGGAAACTAATCACTTTTTAATATTGTATGTCTTTTCAACAGATACAGTGGTAGAACACAGAAGCAAGTTCAAGAGTTTGTCAGAGATAACTATGTTAAAAGAGCTCCATTTCAAAGGTAATTGCATATAGTATTGATGTAAATTTTGGACTAAAATTTTGTTTATAATATAAAAAGAAATAGTATTTATAATGATGGTATTGTACTTAACATTTACATGTAAGCACGCCATCAAATTTTTAATGAAGAATTTAAGTAATGCTTAAAATTTGAAATTATATGGAAATGCATTACAAGTAAATGCTTTAAATTGACAGGTCTCAGTCATTTCGACACTCTCCCTCTGTACATACGAGTGTAAGCAACGTAGGCATGAGCATCTCTGCACAACCTCTTCTTCCTCTTGGTGATAATCAGTGCAGTAAGTATTCTACCCCTGCATTTTTTTCAGTATTTTTTGGGTCATCTCTAATAATGACCAAGTACCATAAAGGCAACACCAGTTTCTCTTCAATTAGTCATGGATAACTTAATTAAACCTAGGTAGTAGGTTGATAAACAGCAACTGCCCAGGGAGGTACAGTGGACCCTCGCCTAATGAACGCATCGTATAACGTTAAATCTGCCTAGAGATACATTTTAACGGAAAAATTTTGCCTCGGCTAGCTCTAAAAAACTCGCCCAACGCGATTCGTTCCGTTCGAGACGCATCCACATGTGGCCTGAGCGCACCTCACTTGTCCCCTGGGTACCAGTGTTTACAAACCAGCCACCATGGTGGCATTCAAACATACAATCGGAACATTTCATATTATCACAGCGTTTTTAGTGATTGCACCTGCAAAATAAGTCACCATGGGCCCCAAGAAAGCTTCTAGTGCCAACCCTGTGATAAAAAGGGTGAGAATTAGTATGGAAATTAAGAAAGATTTTGAAGGGTTTGGGGCTAACCCTGAGATGCCTATGTCAGTTGTGGAATCCATTGTGCCTACTTCAAAGATTAAGGAAATGTGTGCAAAGTGGGTTGAACTGCAAACCTTTATGGATGAAAATCACCCTAACACAGCTATTGCAAGCCGTGCTGGTGACTATTACAATGACAATGTTATGGCCCATTTTGGACAAATCTTAAAGGAACGGGAGGTACAGAGCTCTATGGACAGATATGTTGTGCGACAGAGGTCCAGTGACTCTCAAGCTGGTCCTAGTGGCATTAAAAGAAGAAGTGAAGTAACCCCAGAAAAGGACTTGACACCTCAAGTCCTAATGGAAGAGGATTCCCCTTCTAAACATTAACACCATCAACACTCTCCCCTCCTCCCATCCTATCAATCATCACCAGATCTTCAATAAAGGTAAGTGTCATGTAATTGTACATGTCTTCTTCAGTTTGTGTGTATTAAAATTAATATTTCATGTGGTAAAATTTTTTTTGTTCATACTTTGGGGTGTCAGGAATGGATTAATTTGATTTCCATTATTTCTTATGGGGAAAATTAATTCGGCTAACGATAATGGTTTTACAAAGAAAAGTACGTACCTTGAAATTGAGCTCAAAGTAGCAGAAATGTTCGATTTTTACCAAAATTCAAAAGTAAACAAATCATGCTGTGCGTCCAATACATGTCAACTGGTGAGTCTAATATTCTTTCACAAGTGCGCTGATTTTATTTATACCATTTCTACACCAATGCAGTAGTCAGCATAACAGTAAATCTTCTATTTTTTTTGTAAGAATAAAAATTCAAAGTGGAAAGCAAAAGAATGTAAGAGGGGCATGGGGATGTGACTAATGAACAGAGGAAATGTTATTTTAGTGCCAGGAATGTCTTTCTTGTTTATTCTGGACCCTATTCGGAAATTGGCATCTTTTGAAATTTGTGTGAAATTGGCAAAATTGCTAAATTCTGACCACTGTATTGGATAGTTGAAATTGGTAAATGGGTGGTTTCTTGTACTCATTTGATAGAAAAAATGGAGTTCTAGCAAAATAGTTATGATTTTTGTTGACAAGTATACTGGAATTGGCCAAAAATAGAGCTCAAAGTGGGCAAAATCGCCGATGCATAAATGTTGTCGAGACTGGTAACTTCGCGAGAGCATAATTCCATAAGTTTTCCATCAAATTTCATAATTTTGGTGTCATTGTGATTGGGAAAAGATTCTCTATCTTTTCATAAGAAAAATTAATTTTTTTTTTTTTTTTGAAATTTGGCCGACC
Source organism: Cherax quadricarinatus (assembly GCF_038502225.1). NCBI lineage: Eukaryota > Metazoa > Arthropoda > Malacostraca > Decapoda > Parastacidae > Cherax > Cherax quadricarinatus. Next base: position 24,787,886 of record NC_091309.1, read on the forward strand.
CTGAGAACAAGTCTCTGAGAGGGCCTGTTGACCCTGAAAGGGTTAAATTACTTGCTGCACTGTTAATGCTACACTTTATCACTGGCTGGCGCTATAGCCTTTATCGACTCCTGCTGCTTCTACAATATGTACAATATCGTACATATTGTAGAATCACTGAAGAAGGCACATTCTCCCCTCTCTCTCAGCCCTTTATGAAAGGGCTGGCTGGCACTAGGAACTTTCTTTGGGCCCATGGTGGCTTATTTGGCAGTTGCAAAAAATAAACAGGCACCAAAAACGAGGGATTATTACGAAATGTTTTGGAATGCTCGAAGTAATGCTCACTCAACCAGTGACAGAGGCAGACTGAGACATGTAGTGGCGGTGTCCCCGGGCGGGTGGACGAATATAATATATCCGATTACCGGATCAAGGTTCGATATTCAGAACAAAATATCGCACAAAACATGGTCCTAAAACCGAAACGTCCAATAACTGGAGCGTGCGAAAACCAGAGTTCCACTGTATTCCAAATATTTTGGAATTTGTGTGGGAGTGAAGGGCAAGATATTTTGCAAATGTCAAAAACTTAGCAATTTTATTTTTTTTTTTTTGTAGAATAACCAAAGATAATTACTCGATTACCCCCAGTGAGAACATCACACTAGCATTGTTTTTGTAAGTACCATGTCTCGAAACCACCTTTCATTGTACCATTTAGTCTGGGGTTCTTGTCAGATGTCATTTTCAGTAAATATTTTTTTTTTTTGGTTGTAACTGGGATTTTGGCTCACAACTCCAAGCAAAAAATCGACTGAGTGACGGCTCGTAACTCGGAAAACTCGTAAGTTGGAGCACTCATAAGTAAAGGTACTAGTGTACCATCCTCTTATCCCTATCTTTGGGGGCTTATATTAGAGAAAACGTATTGTAGTACAAGGCAAGCTGTTATATACACTCGTAATGCACCATAAAACTGAAACAAAAAAGCTATTTTCTCAAATTTTTTTTTCTGTGTGCGCTCATTTTTGTTGATTATCTCGGAAGTAAGTTATTTATTTATATCTTAACATAGCAGAATTAATAATGATAGGAATGCAATGAATTTCACAGTAAACATAAAAGAATGATTGATTGTTTTACAAACTAGTGAAGGTAAATTTGAAATACAATAATTTATTTTTGATTTGTGTGAGGGTAAAAGGCCGATATTTTGCTAAATGTCAAAACCATACTAACTATTTTTTTTAAGAATGAAGATAGGATAAATTACAGTAATTATGTTTGTGATAAATTCAGATTAGCAATGTTTTATCAGCAGGTAGTGCCCAAACAGCTTCTTGCAGTGCCAGTACCTGGCTTGGGCTTGCCATATGTGATTTTTGGTAAATATTTTTTTCTTAGTTATTTGGTGGGCTATCGTATTGAAACTTGGGCACTATATGATAGAAAAACGCTTCTTAACCCCTTGACTGTCGCAACCCCCAATCCTGAGGTGTCTCCTGGTGTCGCAAAATTTAAAAAAAAAAAATTATTTTTTCTTATGAAATGATAGAGAATCTTTTCCCAATTGTAATGACACCAAAAAAATGAAATTTGATGGAAAACTGACGGAATTATGCTCTCGCGAAGTTAGCGACCTTGGTGATATTTACAAATCGGCAATTTTGCCCACTTTGAGCCCTATTTGCGGCTAATTCCGTTGTTCCAGTCGACCAAACTCATAGCTATTTCTTTGGAACTCCAATTTTTCTATCGATTGAGTACAAGAAACTGCCCATTTACCGATTTCAACTACCCAATAATGTGGTCAAAAATTTGCAATTTGGCCAATTTCACGAAAATTAAAAAATATGACAATTTCAAAATAAGGTCCAGAATGAACAATGCAGACATTCCTGGCTCTAAAATAACATTTTCTTTATTCATCAGTCATGTATCCAGGCCCCTCTGATATTACTCTTGCTTTCTATTTTGAATTTTTATTCAAACAAAAAATAGAAGACTTATTATTATGCAGACTACTGCAATACTGTAATAATTGTATAAATAACATCAACCCATTCATGACTGCATATTAGAATGGCTAGTTGGATATTTATTGGACAACGACATCATTTGTTTACTTTTGAACATTGGCAAAAATCAAACATTTCCCCTACTTTGAGCTCCATTTCCAGGTTCTTTTTATAGTAAAATCAATCAAAATCACATCTATTTCTATAATATGTTTTCCATTCTATCAAATGAGACCAAGAAAACGAGAATACAACCATAAATACTATACGAAAATAGACCACAAAGTCGGCATTTTAATTAAAAAAAATGGTCGGAGTTTTTTTTTTCTCATTATGCACTGTGTGCTCCAGGATTTTTTTTATATGGTGCACACTGACCACACAGACCCATTCTCTCACATGTGGGCCTACCAGCTTTCTCCTGCTTGATTTGAAGCCGCTAGAATTTATGAGTATATATACGTCAAACACAGTACCTCGTAAGACGTATATATACGACCGCGACAGTCAAAGGGTTAATGTACACCAAAATTGAAGGAAATCAGATAAATAATTGAGTTCACTTCTCAGCCATTAGCCGTCCCTTAGTGGTATATTTTCGTATGGTTTTTATGGTTGTATTCTCGTTTTTTTTGGTTTCATTTGATAGAATGGAAGATATATTACAGAAATAAATATGATTTTGATTGGTTTCACAATGAAAAGCACCTTGAAATCGGGTGCAAAGTAGCGAAAATTTTTGATTTTTGCCACTGTTGAAGAGTAAACAAATGTCACCGTCCAGTACATGTCCAACTGGCCAGTCTAATACATAGTCACGAATGGGTTGACATTATTTATACAGTTATTACAATAATGGAGTAGTCTGCATAATAGTAAATCTTCTATTTTTGTGTGAATAAAAATTCAAAATGGAAAGCAAGGGTATTATAAGAGGGGCCTGGAGACATGACTAATGAACAGAGAAAAATGTTATTTTAGTGCCAGGAATGTTTGCATTGTTTATTTTGGACCCTATTTTGAAATTGGCATCTTTCGAAATTTGTGTGAAATTGGCCAAATTGCCAATTTGACTTTTTTATTGGGTAGTTGAAATAGGTGAATGGGGGGTTTCTTGTACTCAGTCGACAGAATAGAAGGAATACATACTAGTGAAATTGCTATGAGTTTGGTGGACTGGAACAATGGAATGGGCCAAAAATAGGGCATAAATTGGGTGAAATTGCCGATGTGTAAATATTGCCGTTGGGTTAAGTGTATTCTAACCTAACCACTCTGTAATCCGGCAAAGTCACTAATCCGGCACCCTACAGGTCCCGATGATGCCAGATTAGTGATGGCCGATGCGTATACTCTAAAACTCAAGTTTTTTGCTGAAAATACTGTCCTGCGTATGGTATGTCACACTCGGTGATAAATATTTATGAGCCAGTTAGGTCTTTTTGATAAGCAGATAGTTTATTTTATTAAACACACTTTCCCCTACAAGAGATTCAATTTTTTTTTTTGCAGCAACAATATTTTTTCACTGACAGCAGAACTCTTATAATCAAGATAGGGCTTATGGTATCCATTTATGTTTAATTCAGATGTTAGGTATATAAACTAAGGCATAGGAACTAAAGCAGGCTAGAAAAAATATTTACTTTCAGAATCTGTTAAGAACATTATTACACAGAAAAATAGTTTATATTCTTTGGGCTACTGTGCTGCTCTTTAACAGATTTTGAAGCTAAATGCTGCTTAAGTAATAAACTTAAATAATTATATAAAGGTTGGTAATGTTGTTACATTTTTTATTCATTGAGTAACAAAATCTATTTCTTAGTCGATCATATTAAAAGCTAATATAGTATCCTAACATGTGATGTTATAATCAATTTTTTGACAAAACTTTTTACTCTTTTTATGTTAATGTCAGTCATGGCCTTTTCATAAGCTAAGATTATTATCCCTGCTGTGCTTTCTGTAGCTGGTACTTCTTACAAATTGCAGATTTTAAATTATTAATCTGAATAACTGTCCCCCCCCCCTCCCCTGGAATTAGAAAAAAAAAATGATTCATTCAGTACATTTTCCAAAGATCATAACCTTTTCTCCAGGTTCACTTTTTAGCTGATATAATATGACAGTCATATATCTTACACCTCAAAAGTTTTCATCAAATTGCCATTTTTTACGATGACACTAAGCTCATGTGGCAACTATATAATTGTGATATGACTGACCAGCAGAGGCTGGAGGAGTAATAGGAATCATTTTTAATTCACTGTCATATTAATGAAATAGGTAGTAGGTTGGTAGACAGCAACCGCCCAGGGAGGTACTACCGTCCTGCCAAGTGAGTGTAAAACGAAAGCCTGTAATTGTTTTACATGATGGTAGGATTGCTGGTGTCCTTTTTTCTGTCTCATGAACATGCAAGATTTCAGGTACGTCTTGCTACTTCTACTTACACTTAGGTCACACTACACATACATGTACAAGCTCATATATACACACCCCTCTGGGTTTTCTTCTATTTTCTTTCTAGTTCTTATTCTTGTTTATTTCCTCTTATCTCCATGGGGAAGTGGAACAGAATTCTTCCTCCGTAAGCCATGCGTGTTGTAAGAGGCGACTAAAATGCCGGGAGCAAGGGGCTAGTAACCTCTTCTCCTGTATATATTACTAAATGTAAAAGGAGAAACTTTCGTTTTTCCTTTTGGGCCACCCCGCCTTGGTGGGATACAGCCGGTGTGTTGAAAGAAAGAAGAAAGATATTAATGAAGTAGTTTTACTGCAAATCCACCTTGTTGCTGTTGGATGAATCTGGCATTTCTTGTGAAAAGGCTAAATAAATGCAGTGTATGAATTAAAAGTGAATTACAGCCTGTATTTTCAATGAACTAATAACAAAGCTTTTCTTAAAATTGATCAGAAAACGTTACACTATAGTAATTCTGTTATTCTAACCATGCATTAATATTAATACTGCACTTTGTTTTCTAATGTTTTCTAATTAATATCTTTTATCACCAATATCTTTACTATGGTATCTCTTTCTTTGTGTTCTGTTGGTAATTTTACTAACTTTATCATATTTTACAGTTGGCACACCTGTATCTTTATCGTGTGGCTCCATGACTTTGGCCTCGACCGGTGACCCTCAATCCCCTGGGTCACCCACCCAGACTGAGACTGCTGACCTTCATGACTTCGACACCCGTGACCTCGAGACCCCTAGCGTGACACCTTCCAGACAGGACACCCTCTCTCCAGAGACGTCAGTTACCTCCAGTCCTCAGCGAGGTCACGACCCTGAATACCCCCATCATCCAGGTCAGCATCGCCACTACCAAAGGGCACCCTCCTTAGACACTAACTCTACCATGTCATCACGACAACAACTGAACTCTAACCCTGCTCTCATGGAGGGAACTATAAAAGAATATTCTTTTGATGATAACCATTATCAAGAACCAGCTGATGACAGTGGGGATAATCTATCACATGAATCTTATGAGCTAATAGAAAAAGAGGGTGGTAAGTGGGCAGGATCACAGTCAAGTTCCAGGGTTCCTAGTAGGTCTGGTTCTAAGCTGATGATCAACAGTGATGTGGGAAGTACAGAGGGTCTGGAGTGGGCAGAACTCAAAGGGGATAATAATAGTAACAGGGGTCGAGCAAGTAGTTATACTGGTAGCCTCCCTCGTAGTCATGGCAGCAGTACCAATAAAAAACAAAGTAATGGTTATACTGGGAGCCTCCCAAGAACTCACAGTAGCAGTCAGTCCTGTAATTTGTCACGTAGTTTAGCTGGAAGTCGAGCAAGTTCTAGAATCACTTTGGAACTTCCCCTTGATCCCCGTCCGTCCCAGAATGATGATGAGGATCTTGCAAGTCCAGGTAGTCCTGAGTTTCATGAAAACAGTGTATGTGAAATTACTAGTGAAAAAGGATACATCTTATCAACACGTCATCTTGGAACCATCACCATCACAGACAATTCCTCATTATATAGTCCAGTTTCTCATTCACGCCATAGTGGCTTAGAACGCCAAGAAAGCCTTCCAGAGAGTATTAGTATTAGATCACGCTCAAGTAGTCACTCTAGAATAGGTCGAGAGTCTCGTGAAAGCTTACGTGATGTAGGGGATTCAACAAGCATAAGCACCATGACCATGACAACTAGACTTTCTGCCAGCATGAGGGCTGCTAAAGAAATGGGTCATTATGTTGACTATGGTTCATCTCAAGAAAGTCTTCATAAAATGAGCTCGTGTGAAAGTGATGGTGGTTCATCACTCTCCTCGCATACTAGATCTTCTACCACACCTAGACCATTAGATCTGCAGCATGGCAATTTCCTTCAACACAGGAGAAGTACATCAACAAGTCCTCCAAGTATTACATCATATTCCTCACAAACTAGGCCCCGCTGTATGGATTTTTCTACTCTACACAAGAAGCCAAAGTTTCATATGTATGGAGCAGGTCGAGGTAGTGACTCTGGGGGTAATACTGATAGTGATATATGTTCACCATTAGAAATTCCACATCCAATACCTCCTCCACCAGAAGAGGTACATGAGGAAGAGGAAGATGATGATGACCTAACCCCTTCTCAGGAGCAGGTGCAGTTTCTTCCCCGTCCTGCTGATATGGATTTGATTACCAGAATTAGGGGTAGCAGTGATGAAGAGGAAGATGAACAAGAAGATTTACAAGACTTGGAATTAGAATCTGAACAAGAGGATCAAATCATTGTAGTTATAGAAGAGAAAGATGAACCTTGTATATTTGATTTTGAGATTTTGCCACCACCTCCAGAGGTGAAAGAAGAATCCCCTTCAAGTGGAGAAATGGATCTTACAGACACATCACGGGAAAGAAGAATTGATGAAAGTGATGCCTCAGAGCGCACAGTCATCGAAAGGTTTCGACTTCCTGATGAACGGCTTAGCAAATTAGGTTCTAAAGATAGCCAGATGAGCATAGAAGAGATAGATGAATCAATTCTTGATAGGCGTTCTTCTATGACTGGTGAGAGAAGACAATCTGCCCATGATATCAGTTGGAAATCCCCATATCCAACCTCAGAACGACGACCATCAATTCAGGACTTCGGTTGCATTTCTCCCCTACCAGTCAAAGAGCGCAGGTCTTCGTTACATGATTCTGAAAGGAAATCTCCTTATCTAGAGACAGATAGGAGATCGTCTGTTCATGATTTAGGTAGGCGATCTCCATATGAAAGGGATAGGGAAGAGAGAAAGTCATCATCATCATCTGAAAGACGAAGCTCAGTGTGTTCAGATAGACGGAGTTCTGTATCTTCAGAAAGGAGAGGATCTGTCTCTTCAGAGAGGAGACCTTCTCTATCAGATATAGGCAGAAGAACATCAATATCAATTGAACCAGGGCAGAGGTCACCATTTTTTGATGCACCTGTGTTTGAATTTGAACCAGAGAGAGAATCTGATTCCCTTGAGCCAGATACCTCCTCCTCAACTCTTGCATCAGCATCAGAAAAAAGCCCAATTGTGTCTGATGTTGAGAGAAAGACCTTTTTTGATGGGTTGATGCTTGATGACTCACTTATAAGTATGGATGAGTTTACTGAAGCTTTGATACCACCTGAAGAAGCCCCAGAGCCATTTGCTTCACTGTCTGGAGCAAGAGTGATAGAGATTGTAGAAGGTATGACAGAACATAAAGTTATTGTCACAACAGAGCCAGAAGAAGAGGAGGAGGAAGAGGAAGATGATGTGGCACCTGAGGATGAAGAGGTCTTCATAAAAGAAAAAGTTGCAATTGCAAAAGAAGATAGTGTACAGTCAGTAGAAACAGAGGGTGAAGGAGAAATGGATGAATGTTTAAGGAGTAGGGACGGTGCTATAGGGGTTGACACACGTGTTCTTGATGATGATGATGCCATTGGTGCAGTTGGAGGAACAGATGAGGACCTAGATCAAGATTATTTTGAGGACGATGATGAGGATGATCATGCACAAATGAGTGATCAGTCCCCACAGTCTCCTGACCTTGTATCAGAGCCCGATGAATATCATGATGATTACCAAGAGCCAGAATATTATCAACCATTTACTCGACAGATTGATATAGGTTATGCTTTTCCCTCTCGTACATTATCTCGGATTAGCGAGAGAAGTACAACTTCTGAACAGGAACATGAACAGGACCATATTGGTCTACCTGAACCTGAACCTGAACATACAGATAGCAAAATTTCTACTCCCACTGAAGAAAAGCTCCCTTCAATTCCTTCTGAAGAGCAGCAGGGAGAACTGCCCTCTGATTATTCAAATTCAACTAGTGATGATAATCAGAGTGATAGAAGAACAAGCTTAAATGCAGAACAGGAAACTCCTCAGCCATATGCTACACAGTTTTTCTTAAGAGATCTGCCAGAATTTGTACCAGGAGATGAAAGTGATGAGTTTCCCTCCCCTCCTAGTTCTGCTTTCTTGGAAAATCCTCACACAGAACTCAGTCATATTGAAACCTATTACATGGAAATCAACCAAAGAGTTAATCAGAGTAGTGAAGGAATATATGATAACATTCCTGTTAAATTTGAAGGTATTCACGAAGTATCCGAATCCGAATCGGCATCTGAAGAAAATCACACACTTCAAGAGCCTGAAGATACTCTTGAGATGTTAGAGGATATACAGGCTGTTGAGGAGTTAGAGGAAGAGCCAGGAACATCAGGAGTGAAGGAGAAAGTAGCTACTACAAAACCAAAGACTCCTACACGAGTGAGGAGGGAATTGCCGTCTCCTTCTCCTCCACCTCTTCCACCACCCCCTAGGCCATTTATGCGCCCTCCATCCCTATCCAGAAGTCCGAGTCCTCCTTTGACACCTCCAACTCCTATTGCAAGAGAAATGCCCGTTACTAAGTATGATGGTGGTCAGGCCCTTGATATCAGACACAGAGTGGCTATTGAGTTTGAGGTACGGGGGGGTCATCTCCATGAGAGTAGGGAAAACCTTTCTACTGCGGGTCTAACTGCTCAAACTGATAGTGGCGAATGGAATAGCTTTTAGTATTTTTTTTTTTTTATAGATTACACATTTGTTACAGGAATAACTCTGAATATGTGCTGTTACTGTCACAATCCCATACTTTGCTCACTTAACTCTTAAATTGTCACCTTATCATCATTGGGAAATGCCTGCACTAAAGATTTTTCTTCTTTGCTTAATTGCCTAACTGTATAGATTTAAGGATGCAGTTAATTTTACATCCTTATTCTCTTTGGTGCATTATTCAGGAAATTTCAAGCCTGTCAATTATGTAGTGTGTAAAATTACTGTTTATTGTCAGTTAATTTAGCATCATAATTATCATATCATATTGGTGTTCATGAGCAATATATTGTAAGTCATGCAAGACACTGTTTAGCATTTTGATGTTGGTTGCTGTTCTACTGTTTCCTGTTAAACTTGTCTGAATTTGAATTCAAGAAGTTAGTGCTCTGAAATGCTGTATGTCAGTGAAGCTCAATGGAAGATTTTTACCTTTGGATTACTAAGCTTTAATATAGAATGCAACACTTAGGGTACTGTATGTACAACGACATAACATTCCTATGACAAATGGATGTAAAGAAGAAAAGCCTTATTATACTGAAAAGGGCAGCACTACTTAAGTTATATTAATCCTAAATTGTAATTTCAGGTTCATATTTGCTTTTACTTGTGCCAAAGAGCCTTAACATTGACTCCTCCTTGATGATTTATATATGTAGATACACACACATGCACACACTTAGGTATGATAGGGCCCACAAGTCTATGAAGGAGTGAATCTAGGAAGTGACAAGTTAAGAGGCAGGGCCAGGGTCTGAAGCTCAACCCTTGGAATCATAATTGAGTACAAATAGGCGAGTATTGGGGCAGTACCAGAAAGACTAGGGAATAAGGTACACTAACAAATACTGGATGCCATTCACACAACAGGGAGAGAGGTTAAGACACTTTTGATGGATTTGGATATATCAAAGGTGATGGGATCTGACGAAGTGTCTCTTTGGATTCTGCAAGGAGGAGTAGAAACATTATCTGAACTAGTAGCTATGATTTATAAGAAGACTTGGGATATGGAACAATTGTTAGAGATCTGGAAGACAGTAACTTTAGTCCCTATATTTAAGAAAGGAGACACAGAAGGCATTGAACTATTGATCATTTTCTGACATGCACACCTTGTAAGGTAATGGAGAAAAATTATTGGAGGAAGAGTGGTAGAACACTTATGGATTAGTTGTTTCAGAAAAAAAAACCCAGCGTGGGTTTCAAAATGGCAAATATTGTCTTACCAGGTTGTTGGTAATGTGTGTGACAGGAGAGGGAGGGGGATGGGGGGGGATTATTGCATTTTCATAGATTGACAATAGACATTTGATACCATACCCCACAAGAAGCTGGGCCAAAAACCTGAGGTGCAGGTTGGAATAACAGTAAGAATATTCTGGTAGATCAAAGAGTATCATAGGGAAAGAAAGCAAAGTGTGATAGTCAGGGAGAAGCAGGAAGGGAAAAAGAGTAACTAGCAGGGTTCTACAAGGATTGGTATTAGGACCAGTACTATTTCTGGTTTATGTGAATGCTATTCCAGATGGGAAGGATTCAGCTATATCCCAGTTTGTTGAAGTAAAACTGATGAAAACAAAAACAGTTGAGGAACTGGAAAGGCTCCCAATGGATCTGAACAAATTTCAAGAATGATCATATATAAGTGGTCACTAGAATTCAACCCCATGAAGATTGAGGAAGGAACAAGAGAATTGGTAACTGGGTATAGACTAGGGAGACAGAGGCTTCAGACTTCACTCAGAAGAAATGACCTAGGAGTGAGAATAGTGCCTGTTATTTCACCTGAGTCTCATATCAGTTGAAAAATCTCTGCAGCCAGTGCTCGTCTAGCAAATCTGAGAGTAGCCTTTAGGTTCTTAATACAACACAGACCGGGCCGCGGGGGCGTTGACCCCCGGAACTCTCTCCAGGTAAACTCCAGGTAAACATATGTCAGGCATTTTGGAGAATGCAATACCATCATGGAACTCGCACCTGAAAAGACGCATGTTAAGAAACTGGAGAAAGTGAGGAAGTATACTATGAGTATACTATGATGTTTCTTCCTGGGATAAAGGGTATTGGAAGACAGAAGAACCAGGGAAGATATTATAACATACAAAATACTTGGATGAATTGATATGATAGACAGGGTCAGGCTGTTTAAGAGATGGGGAACAGGTATTCAGGGACAAAGCTTGGAGTTAAAGACAGATGAACCACAGAGATGTCAGGAAATATTGTTTCAGCTTGAAAAGTCAGGAAGTACAATTATCTAAATGAAGAAGTGGTGGAGGCAGGCTCTGTACATAGTTTTAAGAGCAGGTACAATAGGGCCCTCAAGGCTATGAGGGAGTGAATCTGGCAAGTTCCAAATTAAGAGGCAAGGATAGAATCTGAAAATTGACCTGCTCCAACCACAAATGGTGAGTAAATACACACATGCATACCTGCACACATGAGTGGGGAAAATGGTGAAAATAAATAAAAAAAATCTGAAGGGAATGGCATTGAGATGATGAAAGAGGGAGGCAATTCATTGACTCCATGAGATGAGAAAATGTGGAATGTGAGATTGTATTGATCATCAAGTGCATAGGTGGAGAGGAAGAGCTAGGGCTAATGACAAATTTTCAGATGGTCAGGAGGTTCTCCCCTGGCAAACAACACCCATCAAACTAACCTTCTGGTCCCACTTAGCTTGGGGCAGAACCAAATGACAGAAAGTGTGCTTGAGAAACCAAACAGCACTACAGTTTTGTGTACCTGGATTGGGACAGGACAATAACAGAGAAGGAAGCAATGAGGAAGTACATGAACACCTGTTGGCCATGGAGAAGATCAGCAGATGAGGGGCCAGGAGTAGGGAGTACCCAAGCTCAAGGAACTCCTCCAGATGCAACCCTGACCCCTTTCCCAGCAGGCCCAACTCTGGACTAGCCCCCCAGCTTCCCCAGCTGGGCCAACTTTGGACTAACCCCCAACT
>NC_091309.1:24807456-24837456 GCF_038502225.1 Cherax quadricarinatus
CTTGGATGCTCATGCCTTGGTATGTATATCTTGGGTGCTCGTGCCTTCGTATATATGTCTTGGGTGCTCATTATCATGTAAATATCATGCCTTGATATTTACATCTTAGGTGCTCATGCCTTGGTATATATATCTTGGGTGCTCAATGCCTTGGTATATATAACTTGGGTGCTCATGCCTTGGTATATATATCTTGGGTGCTCATGACTTAGTATATATATGTCTTGGGTGCTCATGCCTTGACATATACATCTTGGGTTCTCATGCCTTGGTATATACATCTTGGGTGCTCATGCCTTAGTATATATATGTCTTGGGTGCTCATGCCTTGGCATATACATCTTGGGTGCTCATGCCTTAGTATATATATCTTGGGTGCTCATGCCTTGGTACATACATCTTGGGTGCTCATGCCTTGGTATATACATCTTGGGTGCTCATGCCTTGGTATATATATCTTGGGTTCTCATGCCTTGTTATATACATCTTGGGTGCTTGTATCTTGGTATATACATCTTGGGTGCTCATACCCTGGTAGTTTGTGACAGAACCAACTAGGGAAACATCCTGCTTGACTTTTTTCTTGCCAACAAAAAATCATTAATTAATAATCATGAGGTTAATGATGAGCTTGCGGAAAGCGATCACAAATCACTTAGTTTCAGTATATCGTGGAATTATCCAAATAACTGATTTCATGGGACTGAAAAATTACCTGGGTGGACTGAATTGGAATGACCTGAGTATGGGTCAGGTAGGTGGTGATGGTTGCCAATACATATAATGTTTTTCAGAGCATAGTTCTAGTTGCCTACACGATGTGAGTAATCTGGAGGATAAGCCAAATAAAAATAGACATCGTAGAAAGGTACTTAGCTTAAGTGATGGCTCAACATCTCTGCTGCCACTCTCGGGTTGTTGTCTTCAGGAGCCATAATGCTCCAGTCCTTGGGCTGTAGGAAATCAAGTAAGCGTAAGTACATAATTGCCCCAAAGGATCGTATATATCAGCATTTCTGTCTTACATAATGCTGAATAGAAAAACTTGTTTGGGCTCAATGGACCTCGGATAATGGGTTATATTGGTAAGTTCAGACATGATATGACTTAGCTATCTGCTACAGCCGACTCAGCTAGGTTCATAACTGACCAGACTTACCTGGGTATTTGTATCTGACCCGCAGGTTTTCCCTGGCTTGTGGCAGGGGAATTAACCCGATACCCGATGTCTTGATTGAAGTAGTAGTGTGTGCATTGCACTCTCTCTCACTGAAATTTGTTTGCAACACACACTTTTACACTGCACCAGGATCAAGATTAGCTTTTGTTTTGTGGTATTTCACAACAGGATGATAATTCTCTGTATAATAGTTCTACCGTGAATGTTTGAGATTGTACAAGGGTCATACACACTTTTCCTTTGTTTAAGGCAATGTTCGTACTACACACACTTCCCCTTCTTATCCTGTAGTCAATCTGCCCTGCATCACACCCTCAGCAGTAGCTTCGCCCTCCTTTCAAATGATTTGCTGAATTCAGCATTTTTACTCTTCCTTGCTAAACACTGCAACAGTATTCAGTACAACATACATTTCTTGTTCTCTAGTCATAGATGACAATTTCTGATAGCCTCAGCTTGTAAAAAAAATTGAGTGCAGGGTTTTTCTTATTTTTCCTGCCAAGGTATATAGAGTCCTTTTTCTCATTTCACTGTCACTCGTATTACACTAACACTACTCCGCAGAGGTGACATGACTGTGACTGGTAAATGCTGGTACACATCTGCTTTCACTTAAACTGTTGATCAAGAAGCAAGATACCAAGAGACTATCAGTCCCTTTGGAGGGCTGAGTTCCTCAGGGGGCTGAAGGGGCTGAGATCCCCTCTCTGGAGAAATTTTCTCCACAAGAGAGGCATATATAGGCATATCAAAAGAGGTGATGGGCAGTTAAGAAATCAGTATATTCAGTTAAAGAGAGAAATAAAAAAGGGAACAAGGAAAGCAAAAAGGGATTATAAGGCTAAAGTTGCAAGGGATTTGAAGACTAGCCCAAAAAGGTTCTTTCAGGTATACAGAAGTAAGGTAACATTAAGGACAAGTTAGACCCACTTAAAAGTAACTCAGGTCAGATCACTGACAGTGATAAAGAAATGTGTGAAATTTTCAACACTTATTTTCTCTCAGTTTTTACTCAGGAAGATACTAGCGAAATTCCAGAAATAATAAATTGTATAGAACAGGGCGATAATAAACTGTGCACGATTGGGGTAACTAGCGACATGGTCCTCAGACAAATAGAGAAATTAAAATCTAACAAATTCCCAGGCCCTGATGAACTGTTTGCAAGGGTTTTAAAGGAATGTAAGAAGGAACTTAGCAAAACTTTGGCTAATCTTGTCAACATATCATTACAGACTGGCATAGTGTCAGATAAGTGGAAAATGGCAAATGTAATACCTATTTACAAAGCAGGAGACAGGTCCTTAGCTTCAAACTATAGACCAGTAAGCCTTACCTCCATAGTGGGAAAATTTATGGAATTGATAATTGCCGAGGCAATTCGTAACCATCTTGAAAGGCATAAATTGATTAATGAATCTCAACACAGTTTTACAAAGGGGTGTTCTTGCCTTACAAATTTACTAACTTTTTTCACTAGGGTATTTGAGGAGATAGATCATGATAATGAATATGTATGGACTTCAGTGAGGCGTTTGATAGAGTTCCACATCAGAGGCTGTTGAGGAAACTTGCACACAGAATAGGAGAAATTTTTTTCACAAGTGGCATGGTTGATGCTGCCACTAGTTGGCACAGTGAACGCCACAACATCCACCCAGCATCCCAGTGTTTTGTGCTTTTTGTGCAGTTATTTTGCCAAATTTCATTTTTTTAACCATGGGTCCTAAGAAAATAAGTGCAAAGGATAGTGCTGAGAAGAAGAGGAGGAGGATGATTTCATTTGAATTAAAGCATGAAATCATAGAAAATCACGAGAAAATTGCTTTTGTTTCAGTGTTTTCCTTATAAAACTAGTGATCTAATGCAGTTAGCCTCACAAACACTCCGTTTTCTCTGTAATAAGACCTCAGAAGGGCAAGAATGGGAAGATATGGTCAGAGCAATAATTATTTTTACGTTGGGAGTGGCTGCCGCCACTCGTCACATATCATGTTTCTATGTTATTTATATTGTTTATTATGTCGTATTAGATCATTTATGATAGATAAATAAGCCGTAGAGTTGATATTAGTGTTATATTGAAGTATTTTCTCCTGCCTCCCGAGAGCCAGGAATTCTGCTGGAACGGGTTAATGGCATTTCAATTAATTTCAGTGAGGAGAATTGATTAGATATATGAGCAAATTGAGTTACGAGCTCAGTCACTGAACAGATTAAACTCGTAAGCCAAGGTACATTGAGGGTCTGCTACATGCTAGATTCCTACATCTTTGGTTCACCAAGGGCAAAAACTTGGTCAGTAATCATATTTCACTTTCATTATACAGTGGTCCCTCAATAATCGTCCATAATCCGTTCCTGGAAGTGGAACTATTATCGAAATGGACGATTTACGAATCAATTTTCCCCATAAGAAATAATGTAAATTCCATTAATCCGTTCCTGACACCCAGAAGTATTAAAACAAAAAAAATTTTTTACATGAAATATGGATATAATACATAAACAATACAGTGGCACATGATGAATTAAACATTAACAGAATAACACTTACCTTTATTGGCGATTCTTCTTTGTGTATGGAAGACTGGAGAAGGAGACTGATTGGATGAATTACTGTTTGGAAGGGGAATCCCCTTCCATCAACACCTCGGGTACCAATTGCTTTTCTGGGGTTACTTCTCTTCTCTGTTTCTTAATGCCACTAGGACCACCTTGAGAGTCACTGGAGTCCTGTCTCGCAAAAAAACTGTCCAGAGAGCTCTGTTTCTGGCATCTCTTTAAAATGGGCCAAGACTCTGTCACTGTACAAGTTGCCGATATGGCTTGCAACATCCTTCTCTGGGTGATGTTTCTCCATAAATCTTTCCATCCTACCCCACATTTCAAAAATCTCCTTAAATTCTGAAGAAGGCACCTTCCTCCATCTCTCTTCCTCCTCCTCTGCAGCAAGATTCTGAGCTGCGATCTGTTGCTGTTCCTGCTGAAGCTCTTGCAGCTCCTCAGTGGTTAGCTCTTCGTTGTGGTCCTCCACCAACTCTTCCACATCCTCCAAACTCACATCCATGGAAGTCCCCAGTGCCACAATGGATTTAACAACTGACATAGGCTCATCAGGGTCAGCCCCAAACCCTTCAAAATCCCTCTTGTGGACACAATATGGCCACAATTTTCTCCAAGCATTGTTCAAAGTCCTGGTAGTCATTCCCTCCCAAGCCTTACCTATAAGGTTTACACAATGGAGAATACTGAAATGTTCTTTCCAAAAATCTTGTAGGGTCAAGTGAATGTCTGAGGTCACATTCAAGCACTTTTCAAACATTGCTTTGGTGTAGAGTTTTTTAAAGCTTGCAATGACCTGCTGGTCCATGGGCTGGAGGAGAGGAGTGGTATTCGGGGGCAAGAGCTTTACTGTGATGAACCCAAACTCCTTGAGAATTAGGTCATCCAAGTTTGGAGGATGAGCAGGTGCACTGTTCATTACTAGGAGGCACTTGAGATCCAATTTCTTTTCCAGGAGGTAATTCTTCACACTAGGGCCAAACACTTCATTGAACCACTGTACAAAAATTTCCCTCGTGACCCATGCCTTACTATTAGATTTCCAAAACACACACAATTTACTCTTCATAACATTGTTTTTCCTGAACACTCTGGGATTTTCAGAATGGTACACTAGTAATGGCTTCACTTTGAAATCCCCACTAGCATTAGCACAGAACATTAGCGTCAGCCTGTCTTTCATAGGCTTGTGTCCTGGCAGCGCCTTTTCTTCCTGAGTAATGTAGGTGCTCTTTGGCATTTTCTTCCAAAAGAGGCCTGTTTCATCACAATTGAACACTTGTTCAGGTTTCAGTCCTTCAGCCTCTGTGTACTCCTGGAATTCATGCACATATTTTTCAGCCGCCTTGTGGTCTGAACTGGCAGCCTCACCATGCCTTACCACACTGTGTATGCCAGTATGCTTCTTAAATCTCTCAAACCAGCCTTTGCTGGCCTTAAATTCACTCACATCATCACTAGTTGCAGGCAATTTCTTTACCAAATCGTCATGCAACTGCCTAGCCTTTTCACAAATAAGTGACGTCATAAGACTATCTCCTGCTAATTGTTTCTCATTTATCCACACCAATAACAACTTCTCAACATCTTCGAGTACTGGTGATCTCATTTTTGTCAGCATATATACCCCCTTTGTAACAACAGCATCCATGATTTCCTTTTTCTTGGCTATGATGTACAGGATTTGTTATACATCCTGGCCAGTTCGCCCACACGTACACCACTATCATATTGTTCAATTATGTTTTTATTAAATTCAATCGTATTTCTCACCTTCTTTACCAAAGGCTTGGCACTAGGAGCTTTCTTTGGAGCCATGGTAGCTTATTTAGCACTTAAATAACTTGCAAGCACTAAAATAAATGAAATATGAAATATTTTGCTGGAGCACGTGAGGGGACCGTCGCTCACTGGTAAACAATGGCACACTGGCTGGGAAGGAAAGGCCGAGGAGGCTGGAGGCGGCTCAGACCGTGAGTACGCCTTCGGGACAAAGGACTATTAGCGAGTTACCGGACCATTTCCGAGTCAGTATTTTGACGAAAAAACAGGACTATTTCCGAAATGGACGACTTTCAGGCCGGACGATTATTGAGGGACCACTGTATAGAAAAATTTGATAATGTCCAGTATTTTTTTTTTTTGTGCTGGCAAGGTACTAGGGAACCCTGGTCAGATGCCAGGTTGCTTTGGTCTGGTTCTGGGAAGACCTGGTCATGCTCTAGGAAGACCTGTTCAAGCTCCAGAAAGACCTGGTCATACTCCAGGAAGATTGGTCATGCTCCAGGAAGACCTGGTCATGCACTGCTATGAGTTATAATCCTCTCTCATTGGGCAAAGTTGTTTAATGCTAGGTACAGTTACATTAAATTACAGTTATTTATTCTCTATGTACTACAAACAGCCAGAATTGTAAAATCCGTGAATGCTGTGACAAATGTTCTCTTCCCTTTAAATATAACGGGGAATGCCATTGTTCCCATAATCAAGACTAAGAATATTTTTCAGTTTATTAACCCCTTGACTGTCGCAACCCCCAATCCTGAGGTGTTTCCTGGTGTTGCAAAATTTCAAAAAAAAAAAATTATTTTTTCTTATGAAATGATAGAGAATCTTTTCCCGATTGTAATGACACCAAAAGAACGAAATTTGATGGAAAACTGACAGAATTACGCTCTTGCGAAGTTAGCGACCTCGGCGATATTTACAAATCGGCGATTTTGCCCACTTTCAGCCCTATTTTCGGCTAATTCCATTATTCCAGTCGACCAAACTCATTGCTATTTCTTTAGAACTCTGTTTTTTCTATCGATTGAGTACAAGAAACTGCCCATTTACCAATTACAACTACCCAATAACGTGGTCAGAAATTTGCAATTTGGCCAAATTCATGAAAATTAAAAAATATGATAATTTCAAAATAAGGTCCAGAATGAACAATGCAGACATTCCTGGCACTAAAACAACATTTTCTTTGTTCATCAGTCATGGCTCCAGGCCCCTCTGATATTACTCTTGCTTTCTATTTTGAATTTTTATTCAAACAAAAAATAGAAGATTTACTGTTATGCAGACTACTGCAATACTGTAATAAATGTACAGATAATGTCAACCCATTCATGACTGCATATTAGAATGGCTAGTTGGACATTTATTGGACAATGACATCATTTGTTTACTTTTGAACATTGGCAAAAATCAAACATTTCCCCTACTTTTAGCTCCATTTCCAGGTTCATTTTATAGTAAAACCAATCAAAATCACCTCTATTTCTATAATATGTTTTCCATTCTATCAAATGAGACCAAGAAAACGAGAATACAACCATAAATACTGTATGAAAATAGACCACAAATTTGGCATTTTAATTAAAATAAACTGTTGGAGTTTTTTTTTTTCTCATTATGCACTGCGTGCTCCAGGATTTTTTTTATGTGGTGCACACTGACCACACAGACTCATTCTCTCACATGTGGGCCTACCAGCTTTCTCCTGCTTGATTTGAAGCCATTAGAATTTATGAGTATACAGTGGACCCCCGCTTAACGATCACCTCCCAATGCGACCAATTATGTAAGTGTATTTATGTAAGTGCGTTTGTATGTGTATGTTTGGGGGTCTGAAATGGACTAATCTAATTCACAATATTCCCTATGGGAACAAATTCGGTCAGTACTGGCACCTGAACATACTTCTGGAATGAAAAAATATCGTTAACTGGGGGTCCACTGTATATGCGTCAAACACGGTGGCTCGTAAGACGTATATATATGACCGAAACAGTCAAAGGGTTGATATGCAAATCATAGTGGGAAGAGAGGTTAGTGCAGTAAGTTGAGCCAGGTTAAGAAGAGGAGAAAGTGGATTTAGCCTGCCTGTTCCTCTCCTTCCCTTCCCCACTACCATCCATCATCCCCCTCCCCTGTTCTCAGTCCTGTTCCCCTCTCTCCCCCACTACCAACCATCTTTCCCCTTTCCTTCCCCACAGCCATCCATCTTTCCCCTTTCCTTCCCCACAGCCAACCATCTTTCCCCTTTCCTTTCCCACAGCCAACCATCTTTCCCCTTTCCTTTCCCACAGCCAACCATCTTTCCCCTTTCCTTTCCCACAGCCAACCATCTTTCCCCTTTCCTTTCCCACAGCCAACCATCTTTCCCCTTTCCTTTCCCACAGCCAACCATCCATCCCCCCCCTCCCCTGTCCCCAGTCCTGCTCCCCTCCCTTCCCCACTGCCAACCATCCACATCCCCCACCTTTCACCCTCAACCATCTTTCCCATTTCCTCCCCCACTGCCAATCATCCATACCCCCTCCCTCTCACCTACTGCCAATCATCCATACCCCCTCCCTCTCACCTACTGCCAATCATCCATACCCCCTCCCTCTCACCTACTGCCAATCATCTTTTAAAAACCTTTCCTTCCCTAGGGCTAACCATCCATCACCCCTCCTCTCCCCCACTTCCAACCATCTTTTCCCTCCCCTCCCCCACTACCAACCATCCTCTCCCCCTCCTTCTGCCAGCTATCATCCCCTACCACCATTTCAACCTAATTCCCTCCCTGCCAACCAACCTTCTTCCACTGGCAAACATCCATCTCCCCTCCAATGCCGACCACCCTTATCCTCCCCTCCTGCCACTGCCAGCCATCCTTACCTTCCAGTCCTTCCTGCCCTGTTTGCTAACCATTGATGTGTACTATACATGGATAACTGTGCTGACAAACATGAATAAATTCCAAACATATATTGGGTGTAAGACGTGTCCAGCAGGGGCCGGTATTCTTGCTGCAGTGTTCTTTTATTCTACCTTATCAAGAGTTCTGGCTGATTATTTCTGTTTTAGACAAAGGTTTGGAAGGTTTTCAACACTTTTTTTTTTTTAAGGGGTTGAACTACACATACTGTTGGGTTATAGTAAAGTACAGTGGAACCTTGACTTTCGAGTTTAATCTGTTCTGTGACCTAGCTTGTAACTCAGTTTGCTCATATAACAAATCAATTTTCCTCATTTAAATTAATTGAAATGCCATTAATCCATTCCAGCAGAATTCCTGCTCTCAGGAGGCAGGACAAAATGCTACTTCAATATGATGCTTATTTATCTATCACAGTTCACCT
Organism: Cherax quadricarinatus; assembly: GCF_038502225.1. Taxonomy (NCBI): domain Eukaryota; kingdom Metazoa; phylum Arthropoda; class Malacostraca; order Decapoda; family Parastacidae; genus Cherax; species Cherax quadricarinatus. The sequence goes on from NC_091309.1 coordinate 24,816,325, forward strand.
AATATGACACAATAGACAATATAAATAACATAGAAACATGATATATACTCTAGAATGAATAAAATATGTCATTATGTGATGGGCAGTGGCAGCCATTGCAGCTCCTGCACTGACCAGGCTTCCTGTGCTTCCCCTTCAGAGGTCTGTTATAAAAGAAAATGGAGTTTGTGAGGCTAACTGCACTAGGTCACTAGTTTCATAAGAAAAATACTGAAACAGTGTAGTAGTATTTATAAATAAATATTGTATAAAAACATAATAGAGAATGTAAAGAAATAAACTTGTTATATAAATTGTATCTATACACTTAACTGGGAGCAGAGATACTGGCAGTGGTTGAGAGTGGGATAGGCAGAGTGGTGTATGCTGTCAGTGGCCCTATAAACCCCAACAGCAAAGATAGGCGGAGAAGATTGGAGGAGTTCGTTTCGTTTCGTGCTTTTTCTATTGCTTACTTGCTACGCTCTTAATGCTATACTTTATCGCTGAACTTAACTGCTACAGTTTGTTCAACATTTTTTATTCACTTCACTTTTCACTGATTTACTTGCTACACTCGTAATGCTACACAACCCGCATACCGAGCTTGTTTATATGTGATTTCCTGCTTTACTTCCATGGGCATTATCCTCTTTTTCTTCTCAGCACTGTCCTTTGCATTTACTTTCTTAGGACCCATGGTTAGAAAAAAGAAATTTGGCAAAATAACTCTACGAAATGCAAGCAAAACACGAGAAATTCTTCCATGGTGAAGTAAACACATGCACTACCTGCACAGCTGATGTTGTGGTGTTTGCTGTGCCATCTAGCGATGGTGTCTGAAGCCCGCTTGTATAAAGTTGGGAGTTGAGCTACTTACTGTTGGGTTAGAGTCGAGTATAAACAGTAGTAATAACCACTATTGATAACAGTATTGTTATAATTTCACAATTGTAGGGAAATACATACTAGTACTTGAAAACCTACTGGCACTAATTTTGACCTTGGCATTAAATGAAACCTAGAAATAGTTAATATATCTCACACAATTAAACAATTCAGTGTTTCTTTGGAATGTGATGATAATAAGCAACACTAGCTCTGTTCAACTTGTGCTGTATCTGTTATGGGTGTGATGCTGCAATTCCCCCCATCCCACTTCTCAACAACTCCCCTGCTGTATTTAAATTTGGTGTATTATCTTTTTTGTCAGTTTTCTGTTTATAAAAAATAATTAGTGGTATTTGCTGGTTTGGTGTAGGTTTAGTGGGTTTCAGTTTATTTGGTGTAGGTTTAGCAGGTTTCAGTTGGTTTGCTATACTTTGGTCAACAAATGTTGATTTTTACTTTACTATTGATTAGGGGAAATGTTCAGTTTTTTATTTCTTCAGCATTTGGTTTGGATAAAGTTTATCAATGCACTGTATGAAAACATTTACAGTGACAAGATGTATTGAACTAGGGGCACATACATTGACATCCAGTTTGTTAATGAAAGTAACCCATCCCCGTGGAATGAGGTCATTCATCCTAATGTACACTTTATAGTAAGTGCAGTAGATGAACATTAAAATGGTATAAAATACCGACAGATTGTTAGGTAAGACACATATGCAACAGTTAGGTATCTTTATTTTGAAACGTTTCGCCTACACAGTAGGCTTCTTCAGTCGAGTACAGAAAAGTTGATAGAAGCAGAAGATACTTGAAGACGATGTAATCAGTCCATCACCCTTAAAGTTTTGAGGTGGTCAGTCCCTCAGTCTGGAAAAGAGCATTGTTCCGTTGTCTGAAACAATATGAAGTTGAAGTGACAGAATCGGGCCTTATATAGTGCCAGGAGGTGAGACGTAGGTTGATTTGGGAGGGCAGGTCCTTCTCAAACCCAGCCGTTCTCACTAGTAGAGGTTGTCGAAGTAGATGGTCTGTACCAAGATACCCTTGTGTTGCAGTGTCTGACAGAATGAACATTAAAATGGTATAAAATACCGACAGATTGTTAGGTAAGACACATATGCAACAGTTAGGTATCTTTATTTTGAAACGTTTCGCCTACACAGTAGGCTTCTTCAGTCGAGTACAGAAAAGTTGATAGAAGCAGAAGATACTTGAAGACGATGTAATCAGTCCATCACCCTTAAAGTTTTGAGGTGGTCAGTCCCTCAGTCTGGAAAAGAGCATTGTTCCGTTGTCTGAAACAATATGAAGTTGAAGTGACAGAATCGGGCCTTATATAGTGCCAGGAGGTGAGACGTAGGTTGATTTGGGAGGGCAGGTCCTTCTCAAACCCAGCCGTTCTCACTAGTAGAGGTTGTCAAGTAGATGGTCTGTACCAAGATACCCTTGTGTTGCAGTGTCTGACAGAATGAACATTAAAATGGTATAAAATACCGACAGATTGTTAGGTAAGACACATATGCAACAGTTAGGTATCTTTATTTTGAAACGTTTCGCCTACACAGTAGGCTTCTTCAGTCGAGTACAGAAAAGTTGGTGATGGACTGATTACATTGTCTTCAAGTATCTTCTGCTTCTATCAACTTTTCTGTACTCGACTGAAGAAGCCTACTGTGTAGGCGAAACGTTTCAAAATAAAGATACCTAACTGTTGCATATGTGTCTTACCTAACAATCTGTCGGTATTTTATACCATTTTAATGTTCATTCTGTCAGACACTGCAACACAAGGGTATCTTGGTACAGACCATCTACTTCGACAACCTCTACTAGTGAGAACGGCTGGGTTTGAGAAGGACCTGCCCTCCCAAATCAACCTACGTCTCACCTCCTGGCACTATATAAGGCCCGATTCTGTCACTTCAACTTCATATTGTTTCAGACAACGGAACAATGCTCTTTTCCAGACTGAGGGACTGACCACCTCAAAACTTTAAGGGTGATGGACTGATTACATCGTCTTCAAGTATCTTCTGCTTCTATCAACTTTTCTGTACTCGACTGAAGAAGCCTACTGTGTAGGCGAAACGTTTCAAAATAAAGATACCTAACTGTTGCATATGTGTCTTACCTAACAAGTGCAGTAGATACAATTAATAGCTTAATATGTAATAAATGCTATTGTAATAGACACACAAAAATTGTATTAAGGGCTTACAACAGTTAAATCTGTCACTCTGCTACCCAGTGTTGTGATCATAGGTCACTTTTCCATTCATTATGCCAAAATCTTGCAGTTCCCATGGCTACATAATTTTTTGTTTTTCAACACTGGCCATCTCTCACCAAGGTAGGGTGACCCAAAAAAACTTTCACCATCATTCATACTATCACTGTCTTGCCAGAAAGATGTAGATATGATTGTTCAGATGTACCTCCAAACAGCAAATATCTGCTACATTGGGTATTGGAACTAGGTGGTGTACTCTCAAAACTAGATTTTTTTTTTTTTTTTTTTTTTTTTTAGAAAATGGTTCAGTCTGATATCTTTTTAAAGTCATATGCTTCATATATTCCTAGGAGTAAAGAAAGAGGCAAGATGAATGAAATAATTGGAATGTGACATCTTGGGTTGATGGAGCACTGAGAGATATATACTGGACAGTGTTTATCAACTCTGTCCTTTAGTTTCTGGCTGGCACATTTGCTCCAGTGCTGTTGCCAAGAATGTCCCTCAAGTATAATGTGAACCAGTCTTCTAGCTAAGCTAAATGCACCATGTTTCACTAATGTTGTGTACATTTAAATCAGTCGATACATTTTCTTCCGACTCTGCCCCTTTCTGTGATGACAAGTGTCATGCCCTGCTGTGCCTCAGTAATGAATGTTTATCACGGTGAACTATACATGTACTGTTGGTGTTGTGGGTTCTACAAGCTTATTGGTGTTATACATTCTGAAATTTAGATCACTTCTAATTTTTCCCAATGTACTATTTGTCATAATTGACATAGGGAATGGTGCAGACTCTGGCAGTAATATTGCCCTGGCTGTTGTGTCCTGTACTGGTGAAATTTACAGTAGTTTTGGTTGTGACATCTGGCATACATTCCACTTTTCTTCAACATCTGTGTGATATCTGTGGTGTTGCCTTTTTTAAAAAATGAGCGCTTTGTAATAATCATCTTCCTCTTTGAGTACTGAAGGTATTTTCTGGGTTCTTTATATAAAATCCTGAATTATGTGCACAGGTTAGCATAGATTGACGAAAATGACACTAATGATGCTGCATTCCTCTTCTGAGTACCGTATTTATAGCTTCAGACTCTGCAAGCTCTTAGAAAGATTTCCATCAGAGCTCTTCATATGTTTATTTTATTGACAGGAGAAATGTATTAAGTGATTTTTATTGGTAAGTTTGCAGCACACTTGAAATTTGCTTAGCTGGACATCAGTAGACTTGAAAGCTTGCTTAGCTGGACATCAAGAAATGGAATGTGTTTTCTTGTTGTTCTTCTTCAAATTAAAACTTACCAAGAAATAAGTTTTTTGGAAGTTTCTGGAAGTGGTCCTCATATAGCAACATTACTGTATCATGCACTCTTACAGTTGCTCACTATTAGTGTTTTTAGGAATTTTTTTTTTTTTTTTAATTTTTTCTTTTCATGTGTGATTAGTATATTCTTCTTTCAACAAACCACCAGCTGTATCCCACCAAAGCAGGGTGGCCCAAAAAGAAAATTGCAAGTTTCTCTTTTTACCTTTAGTAATATATACAGGAAAAGGGGTTACTGTGTGATTAGTATACACTTGTATATATTTTCAGACTGTATATACAGGATACAGTGGACACTTGGTTATCGGCCGTAATCCGTTCCAGAAGGTTGGCCTAAAACCGAAATAATATTTCCCATAAGAATTAATGTAAATACAATTAATTCGTTCCAGACACCCAAAATATTAACAAAAAATACATTTTTTTTTAAAAGATTAATTGTAATTTTACATAAACAAAACAATGAGAACTAAATAAAATAAATGATCATTTAAATCACTATTACATACCCTTATGGAAGACAGGGAGGAGGAGAGAGAGGGAGGACTGATTATTGCTTGGAAGGGGAATCCCTCTCCATAAGGACTTCAGGTATCAAAGCCCTTTCTGGGGTTACTTCCCTCCCTGCCTGCTACACTCCCTGCATGCCTGCTACACTCCTTGCCTCCCTACTACACTCCCTGCCTTCCTAGTACACTCCCTGCCTCCCTAGTACACACCCTGCCTCCCTAGTACACTCCCTGCCTCCCTAGTACACTCCCTGCCTCCCTAGTACACTCCCTGCCTCCCTAGTACACTCCCTGCCTTCCTAGTACACTCCCTGCCTCCCTAGTACACTCCCTGCCTCCCTGCTAAACTCTCTTTTGCAACATTAGCTTCCTTGATTTCTACTTTCTTACACACCCTGCCTCCCTACACAGGATGGAAGTAATTGTTAGATTTGGAGTTTGCCTTCCTATACATCCCTGGTACAAGTTAGCTAGCACTCGAAGTTCTACACACTCTCATACTTTTCAACAGCTTCTTTCTTATATTCCATAGTGTTTCTCACTTTCTTTACCAAAGGAACTTTCTTTGGGCCCATGGTTGCTTATTTCGCAGTTGCACTCAATCAGTAACCACAAACAACAATGGATTTTAGTGAAATGTTTGGATGAATGAGCAGAAGTTTCCTCACTCGCCCAGAGACACAGCCAGACTGACTCACAAACATGCGAGTGGCTGGCGGGCAGGCAGGTGGACGCGTCCAATATGGCCCATAAGCGAAATAATGGCTGATAACCGGAATAAAATTTTTGGCGAAAAAACTGGGCGATAACCAAGTTGACTGATATCTGGACCAGCCAATAACTGAGGGTTCACTTTACTTACTGTTTAATAACTAATTATTTCTTATCTGACAAAATTTTTTACTAACAAATTGTTCACTCAGGATTTTTTCTCATGTATACATGCACTCTACATCGTACACTCGCTATACACTCACTGTTCACTATGCCAACTACAGTTGCTCGAGTTCATGAAACTCCTCAAAGTAGGGTTCCATGCACATTGGAATTTTGCAAGTTTTACACATGAATTGTGTGTCCTTGTGTATTCTTGTTTTTCTGATGTGGGTAGAACATACATAACACATCTGGGCATATTCTTCTCAGTGGAAGGAAGTTGTATTATGTAGTGTTTCAAAGCACCATCCTGGGTATTTATCTTTGGTGTGCTTTATGAGAGCTTCATTGTATTTTTGGTAGGCTAGTCTATTGCCAGTCTTCATCAGGTATGTATGTACATTGAGGCACACTGTTCTCACAATAGCCTGCATGGTTTGTGAATTTTTTGCTGGTGCACACACCAGTGTCATGGGCCTACTTTATCCCACATAGGTCTAACATTCCCAATCTCAGCCATTTTAAGGGCACCAGAATTTAAATGTTGATTTACATGTGTGGCAGTATACACACATCTGTTGATCAAAGTGTGTGGCAGTTTAAGGGTTAAAGGTTCAACTGTGTTAAGGCAATTTTTTAAGTTTTCAAGGTCTAGGCACTGGTTGTGATTGTGGAAGTCATCTACATGCTGTAGCCAGGTGATGTATTAAGGAATGATGTTGGAGAATCTTTCTGCTTTTTAGGACTCCCTGCCCTAACTAGTGATCCTATGGCAATACCATAGGGTCACTAGTTAGTGCAGTCTGGTCCATGTCTGGTCTTACTCTTCTGTGTAGTAGTAGTGCATCAGTAACTTGGTTTGTAGGCATCTTGGTGAATAGGGGTGTGACATTGGGCACGGCTGATTTTTTTTTTTTCACGTTGATGTTAAGTAGGTTTCTTGAGTGTCATGGGTGTGCTGCTAATGGTACTTAGTAATTTGGAGGTATGAGTGGTGATATGATTACATACAAATACTGGTACAAAGATTCCAAGTTCTGTAAAGATTCATCTGGGATATATTCACCAATGTTCTCTTGAAACCTTCTAAACCCACACTGTCTAATAAGTACAGTGGCACTTAACCCTTTCATTGTCACAACCCCTGAATTTAAAAGTCCCACGAGTGTTGTGATTTTTAAATAAAAAAATTCTTAATTTTTTTTTTTAGTTGGAATTGACAAAAAAATTAAAATCCAGTCAGTACCTAGCAAGGTATGAAGGCATGAAGTTGAAAGTTGTTGATTGACTCCATGATGGCAACATTTTAATATGTTTGCTGCATATTAAAAAATCTCACATTTTTTCACTTTTTCCTTGCAATTTCTGATTTTTTTTTCACTTAAGTCCTGTTATATGTCAGTGTAGTTACACTAAAGCATTAATAGTATATTTTTTTTACAAAACACTGGTTCACTGAACAGTAAACATACACTCCATGGGGAAATGGAGAAGAATCCTTCCTCCATAAACCATGCACATCAAAGGTGATTAAAATGCCAGGAGCAAGGGACTAGTAACCCCTTCTCCAGAATAAATCACTAAATATAAAAAGTAGAAAAACTTTGTTTCTTCTTTTTCGGGTCATGCTGCCTCAGGAGATGGCCGTTGTGGTAAAAAAAAAAATCTATATTTACTTCACTTTCCGACTGTTCTAACATAAGTGTACATATATCCAGGCTCTGGTCATGTTCCTAGAACTATTGCAATCTGTGAAGTCCCTGAAGCATAATGGCTTTGCCCACAGTAGTCTTTTAAATTTCTTGCACATATAACACTTATCTGTGTATGCACAGTATTACTGCTAGAGTCTTCAGCCTCCCATGTGGTGGTTGTGACAAACAATACATTGATGAAATTTCATGTGATATAAAAATCAGAATTTAAGCACACCATCATGTTTGTAGGACTCACAAAAACAGCAACACATGCATAAGTCATCAGGATAAACATTCACACCTTATATCACACCAAGACCTTAAACCAGTCATCAAAGAAACAAGGCTAGAAGACTTACAGAAACTACATTAATAAGTACACACTTGAGTAAAGTGGATTTAGCTTAATTAGATGACTGGCTCGCATTATATTACAGGGCAGCAGAGTTGGGGCAAATATATTGGCAGGAAATGAGATACTCTAACAGTTTTTCAGCATTTCCCAGTGCAGTATACCCTTCTCAGGCTCTGCCAACCCAAAATATGTCACACTCCTGTGAATTTACCCACCTCACCTCTTTCTTCACTCCCAGTAATATATGTATATACAGTGGACCCCCGCATAACGATTACCTCCGAATGCAACCAATTATGTAAGTGTATTTATGTAAGTGCGTTTGTACTTGTATGTTTGGGGGTCTGAAATGGACTAATCTACTTCACAATATTCCTTATGGGAACAAATTCGGTCAGTACTGGTACCTGAACATACTTCTGGAGTGAAAAAATATCGTTAACCGGGGGTCCACTGTATATGCATTTTGTATCTTCTGCATGACTCAATAAAAATCTGAAGGGAATGAAACATCACATTAAAAGCCTTTTTTGAAAAGTGTCTTTTTCTGCTCAGCTATTCATAAATATTCTATAACACTTGTTAAAATAGCTGTAAATAAATATGGTATTTAGAAAAGGACATGTACTTTACTGAATGGCTAAGCACAATATATTTTATTTATAAAATTTATAATGTACTGTAACTTGTCACTGTAACTGGCTGATAGGTGGGTTAGGGTATCTGTTAATGTGATTGTCTATTAAATTCACTTACAGAGATTATTTTGCCCTTATCATAGCAATAATGAGCAATTCTTTAACCAACAGACTTAGTCTGTTATCTCCAAAATCAGTTGCTGTAACCAGTGTTTCACAGCAATAATGGACAATTTCCAAAATATTTTTTTTATTTTTATTAACACATCGGCCATTTCCCACCAAGGCAGGGTGGCCCAAAAAAGGAAAACTTTCATCATCATTCACTACATCACTGCCTTGCCAGAGGCATGCCTACACTACAGTTATAAAACTGCAACATTGACACCCCTCCTTCAGAGTGCAGACACTGTACTTTCCATCTCTAGGACTCAAGTCTGGCCTGCCAGTTTCCCTGAATCCCTTCATAAATGTTACCTTGCTTACACTCCAACAGCATATCAGTCCTAAAAACCACTTGTCTCCATTCGCTCCTGTTTAACACGCTCGTGCACGCTTGCTGGAAGTTCAAAATATATTGAATCATTATTACAATAAATTGAGGTGTTTGCTCTATTTTTAGTCATTATGCATATTGGAATTTCAGTTGTAACAGAAGCTCCAAGCCCTGACACATTCAGAATAAGCATATTTGGCTTTACATATGTACATATGCAATGATTTTGTTCTTATTCAGACTAAGTTGTGCTTGGGGTGCATGAATCATTAAAAATTATGAATACAGTAGTGAGGGAATCTCTGCCAGGGTTGGGATTTGAAAAGTTATGTAAACACTAAAATCACAAAGAGCAAATTACAACACTGAAAAATAGGGAGTAAAGTTCCATTTTGGAAAAAATATTAGTGAATGAATAAATCAGTATTTCCACATGATACATTGTAAAAAATTGGATGATGTTACATCACACATAGAAAGTCCCTTAGTTATGCAGAGTATTTCAGGCAAGTTTCAACCTAACTTACTTCTAGAAGTACTATGGTATTTTAAATATATGTATATAAGACACTAATGATATTGACAGTAAAATAAATTCAACGAGAATGGCTCATATGTATATGAAGCAGATAAAATCGTAGCAAGGTGCATGATAATAGGGATATTTAGATCGTACTACATTATACTAAAAGTATTCAGCAATTTCAAATAAAATTCTAATGAAGGTTATAATAAGGATGAAGCTAGTTACCTGAATTAATACATATGATGAGATAGTATATGACTATCTAGTAATAAATGAGAGTTGAGGGAAGGATGGAGCAAAGACTTGAACAATATTAGACAGGGTTTCAGGATTTGTTTGGCATAATAAACTGTTGTCAGGATCACATTAGGGTAGGGAGGTGCTTTTTAGTAGTAGCTTTGAAGTGGTTGGCAGATAAGGAACCTCTGTAATCTTCAGGCAAAGAGCTCCAGATTTTAGGTTCTTTTATGCTCGTTGAGTTTTTACACAGGTTGAGTTAGACACAGGGAATATCGTAGAGATTTTTGTGTCAGGTATTATGCCTATGAGTTTCAGGGTAGGACTGATATTAATTAACATTGATTGTCCTGTGTATGCAGTATGAGTGAATTTTATGTATAATAAGTAAGTTTAAGCTTTTGAAGTGTGGAGGAGTGTGTCACCTGACACTAGACTGGGTGATCATTTGTACAACCACCTATTTTATTAAAAACAAAAAATAAGGAAGAAATAAGACATGCACCAATCACTTGCATAATGACTTTCAGTTGGACTAGTTATATTAACATCTGCCATCTCCCTAGGTAGTAGGTTGGTAGACAGCAACTGCCCAGGGAGGTACTACCGTCCTGCCAAGTGAGTGTAAAACGGAAGCCTGTAATTGTTTTACACGATGGTAGGATTGGTGGTGTCTTATTTTTCTGTCTCATACATATGCAAGATTTCAGGTATGTCTTGCTACTTCTACTTACACTTAGGTCACAATACACATACATGTACAAGCATATATATACACACTTCTCTGGGTTTTCTTCTATTTTCTTTCTAGTTCTTCTTCTTGTTTATTTCCTCTTACCTCCATGGGGAAGTGAAACAGAATTCTTCCTCCGTAAGCCATGTGTGTTGTATGAGGCGACTAAAATGCCAGGAGCAAGGGGCTACTAACCCCTTCTCCTGTATATATTACCAAATGTAAAAGGAGAAACTTTCGATTTTCCTTTTGGGCCACCCCGCCTCGGTGGTATACAGCCGGTGTGTTGAAAGAAGAAAAGATCTACAGTCTCCCACCTAGGCAGGGTGGCCCGAAAAATAAAAACTTTCATCATCATTCACTGCTTCACTGTCTTGTCAGAGGCATGCTTACACTGTAGTTATAAAACTGCAACATTAACACCCCTCCTTCAAAGTGCAGACACTGCACTTCCCATCTCCAGGACTCAAGTCCAGCCTGCTGGTTTCCCTGAATCCCTTCATAAATAACTCCAACTCATTATTAAAAGAAATATACAGATGGTTTTAACTTTGATATTCAGCTTTATTTTCAAGATAGTAGCATCCCTAGATTTCTTGGTAGGGACACCATGGATGTACCAACATTTACTGAACATTTCCTGTATAGTCTTCTAGCTGTATTAAGGAGAAGGGGAGAAACTTACACACAGACTTGTTCAGTACTGGAATAGGAGAAGAGGTGACTACACACAGACCTTGATTTTATAATGTGTTTTTAATATGCTAATGCAGTACTTGCATTCCCAAACAAGTGAGTTTGTTACACATAATTAGTAAAAAGTGGCATAAATGTTCATATTTGTAAAATATGCTTAAATAATTCTGTATTCTAACTTTTTGAAGTAATAATAATTCATTCTGTATTAAAGTGCAGCACCAATAATTATAATCCAATATAATTGGGTACAAGACCCAATCTAATATCCCCATACAAACTCCTGTTATCAGAGATGCATTGCAAGACAATAATATCTTTTAGCAGTGAAATTAAAAGCTCTATTGGTTTCACCTGAGATAGGTCCCCCTCTTTCTCCCCTCCTTCTCCTCTTTCTCATCATATCTGATATAACACTCTTACATATGCTCTCCACCCTCTCACTTTTGTAGGGAAGGTGGCAAATTGCCTGAGCAAGTGGTTTTGTTACCTATTTGTAGCTGTCCCATCTTCAATATTTAGTTCACTGTAAAGTTTGTTTTCATTGGTTGTAGAACTTGCTACTTCCTCCTGTAACTCATTATAATGATATATGGTACAGTAAAATCTTGTAGCGCAGTAGGTCCACACAGTTGACTTTCCTGTTCATAGATTTTTCCCAAGCATGAAGTGGTAGGCAACCCAACAGTTGAGATGATCCCTAAAATGTCAGCACATGGCAAATTTGAGGGCACAACAACTTGACTTACATCAGACAGTGTAGTCTCCTGATATATGGCATTTGTCAGGCACAGTGTAAAGATTAATTTGTAGCTCTTGACCAATCTCCCCTAAACAGTTGTGAGCTCTCTACAGATGTTCAAAATGAACACAGTGTGAATGCATTTGGTAAAAATCAACTTCAGAAAATTATATATTTAAAATAATCTGTTTAAATATTTGCACTGGTCATTAACTGCAGATCAGCATTTGTAAGTACCAGTAATTAATTGATTCCAGAATAACAGCATCGTAAATGTTGAATATCTTAAGTTGGAACATCTTAAGCTTGTGACCTTCATAGTAAAGTCACAGATGTAGGCAAGAACTTTAAGGAACAATTAAGACTTGTAGGTTACCTGGAGGTTACCTGGAGGTTATTCCGGGGATCAACGCCCCTGCGGCCCAGTTCACGATCAGGTTGTGTAGCTCAGCAGCCAGTTGCTCTTCTGATCACCTTCATGCATGTTTGGTGGGGTGACAAAAAATCACAAGATTCTTGACAATTAACCCGTAAACGGTCCAAACGTATATATATATGTTTTTTCAACATTTGAAAGTACAGTGGACCCCCGCATAACGATCGCCTCCCAATGCGACCAATTATGTAAGTGCGTTTGTACGTGTATGTTTGGGGGTCTGAAATGGACTAATCTACTTCACAATATTCCTTATGGGAACAAATTCGGTCAGTACTGGCACCTGGACATAACTCAAGAAATCGTAATGACACAATTGCAAACAAACCGCGGGTTCAATCCCGGCCGGGGGTATGGTTTATGACCTGAACATACTTCTGGAATGAAAAAATATCATTAACCGGGGGTCCACTGTACAGTGGTCCCTCGATAATCATAGTTCTCGAGAATCGTAAATTTCGGAATATTTTCGGATATTTTCGTATAAACATGGGCTCACTAATCGTAGATTAGATCTTTTTTTTTTTTTACATTTGAAAACGTGTAAAAAAACTTTGATCTACTTTTTTTTTTGTTATATTTGAAAATATGTAAAAAAACGTAGATCTACTTTTGGAGCACTACACATGTGAACGTAGATCTGCTTGGACTGTTCACGGGTTAAATGTTAAAAACAGTGTCCAGAAATGGGGAAAAAGGTTGGCATAATTTAGAAGGCTTTATCAGTGTTAGTGGAAGATCATGAGAAATTATAAGGACATTCACACTTAGCTATATGACTGGGAGGGGGATTTTTGGATCATCCTTTTTTTGCATTACAGGTATTTGTATAAAAATCCATATTTGTTGACCAAATATTACCAAACAAATAACCCATTTATAATAAGTGACCATGTACCAAAGATAAGTGCATTTGATAAAGTAATAACCAAGGAAAAAAAGTGCTAGAGCATTGATGGTGAGGGCAGTGGGTTGTGCCTCTGTACCAAGGCAAGTGGTGTGACCTAACAGTCCATCCTCAGTTTCAACACAATAGTAAACATTTTCAGTGTCTTGTGCATTTGTCATAAAAAAAAGTTGTACAAACAATTAAGATGTATGATGGAGTTGTGTAGATGCATGATGGAGAGTGGGAGTGTTGTGTGGTGAAAATGGGAGAGTGGAAAGGTAAGGCACAGATGCTTCCTCACACTATAGTCTGACTCAACTCTAACTTAGCTTCAGTGAATGTAATTGAACCTTGCAAATATCACTCCAACTCTCAAATACACAATTGTAATAAACTGATGCATTTGCAAAAAATGTTAACACATTATTTTTATGGTATGTAATTAATAATGATTTTTAAATATTTGTTATATATTATCTTATTCAATATATAAATTTTATCATTGCAAATACTCTTGAATTTCTTAACAGTCATGATTAGGGGAGAAGATGGGAAAATGAGTGGGAGACTTAATCAGGGAGACTTAATCAGCCATATTTAAGATGTATTTGGCTTAATATTCCCTTTCCAATTTTTTGCTGCATTTTAAATTTTTCGTATTATGTGCCTGTCTTTTTAATTCACCATCCATGAAGGTGGTTGGTTGATTGTGGCCCCTTATTAATAAATATACATCCAGTGAACTAATACTGTATGTATAGCATACTGCATAGAAATACAATAAAGCACAAATATTTTGATCTCTGCTGTCATGATTTGGTCATATTTATGCCTCCTGAGGGTAAGGTAATTTACAAATACCCTAACACTAACCACCCTGCCATAACACTCAAGAGTTTAAGGCATTTAGGAGAAACCTCCCAAGATTTCCACACACACATGAAATTAAAATGAGAGTGAGTCATAACAGGATGCACAAATTATTTTTTCTATTTATGGGAAATACAAAATCTCTAAGGGTCATACAGCACTGCACAGTAAGGTAAAAGAAAATGGAGGTGGCACGAGATGCAGACTTTTTGAGGGAAGTACAGCAGCTGAATGTAATAATAATAATAATAATAATAATAATAATAATTATTATTTCTTTATGGGGAGCAAGGGGCTAGCACTGTAATCCCTTCTGTATAAATTACTAAATTTAAAAAGAAAAACTTTTGTTTTTCTTTTTGGGTCACCCTGCCTTGGTGGGATATGACCGGTTCGTTAAAAAAAAAATCTTTATGCAGTACAAATGCAGGCTCTCCTCACTTAGACGGAGTTCTGTTCCTAAGACCATGTTAGTAAACGAATTCATTGCTAATTGGGGAATCGCCCCTTACTGACACTTCAAAAGTGTCACCACCCAAAATTAAAACATTCAGTTTTATGTTTGCTGGGAAATTCCTTTCAATCTGTTTATTATTAAAAGTAATACAACATGAAATAGGTCATTGACTGACTTCCGAGATATTTCAGGAAACGTGTGCATAGCTGATTACTTGGCTTTTTTTTTTTTTTTTTCCAGGCTTTGCATAGGATAAGAGTGATCTTCTATAGTTACCCTTCGGGTGCATAGTGGTTAACATTTTCTGTAATGGTTGCAGTCACTTGTTTTTTTTTTTTTATCCCTCCCTGCCCTTCACCCTTCAATACCTATCTATATAATGTCAGTTTTTTATTAATTTGGGCATATTTACCATGCTTCTACGTTATTTATGTTATACCTAATATTATTCTGGAATAAATATGATAGGTAGATAACCTTTATTGATAGTAATAGTATAATTATACAATATTTTATGGTGCCGTGAGTCACATCACACACTATGGTGAGCCATGAATTACTGAGAGACTGTCATGCCTTCTCCCTCTCGTATAGCTCCACCCACCTTTCAAGCCTTCACTTGAATAATTAAAAGGCTCATTGGCATTCTTTTTTGTATCTGATCGTCAAACCAGATCACCAGTAATTTCTCCATTTCATGAATGAGGCCTTTCTGCTGCCTAGTTATGGCTTGAAATCCTGTCAATGCTTTCACTGCCTCTTTCACTCCATCATTATCCTTCAAGATAGTGGAAATGGTAGAATGCGCCAGCTTCAAATCATTGGCTATCACTAGCACTTTCTTACCAGCTTCACACTCGTTTATAATCTTCATTTTCACCTCAATATCAAGAGCCTTCCTTTGTGTATCTTGGCACTTCCTTCAAGTGAAGTCAAGCTCTTCCTTTTCTCCGACATCTTGTACTATGGGATGCACAATAAAGTGTAAATTTGTACAGATATGTAGTCTTGGAGATGGTGAAAGCAAGTGTACTCAGTGGCTGTAGGAAGGAGACCAAGATGCTTGATGCTGAGATGCCACACTTCCTGTTTCCATGACCCAAGTTCTTGTATGGCATAAAATACAGACTCATGGGAGAACCTGAATGATTAAACTCAGTGAACAAAGTATATGTCGATGGTAATAATAATAATAAAAGTATTATTTTTTATTTATTATCACACCGGCCGATTCCCACCAAGGCAGGGTGGCCCGAAAAAGAAAAACTTTCACCATCATTCACTCCATCACTGTCTTGCCAGAAGGGTGCTTTACACTACAGTTTTTAAACTGCAACATTAACACCCCTCCTTCAGAGTGCAGGCACTGTACTTCCCATCTCCAGGACTCAAGTCCGGCCTGCCGGTTTCCCTGAATCCCTTCATAAATGTTACTTTGCTCACACTCCAACAGCACGTCAAGTATTAAAAACCATTTGTCTCCATTCACTCCTATCAAACACGCTCACGCATGCCTGCTGGAAGTCCAAGCCCCTCGCACACAAAACCTCCTTTACCCCCTCCCTCCAACCCTTCCTAGGCCGACCCCTACCCCGCCTTCCTTCCACTACAGACTGATACACTCTTGAAGTCATTCTGTTTCGCTCCATTCTCTCTACATGTCCGAACCACCTCAACAACCCTTCCTCAGCCCTCTGGACAACAGTTTTGGTAATCCCGCACCTCCTCCTAACTTCCAAACTACGAATTCTCTGCATTATATTCACACCACACATTGCCCTCAGACATGACATCTCCACTGCCTCCAGCCTTCTCCTCGCTGCAACATTCATCACCCACGCTTCACACCCATATAAGAGCGTTGGTAAAACTATACTCTCATACATTCCCCTCTTTGCCTCCAAGGACAAAGTTCTTTGTCTCCACAGACTCCTAAGTGCACCACTCACTCTTTTTCCCTCATCAATTCTATGATTCACCTCATCTTTCATAGACCCATCCGCTGACACGTCCACTCCCAAATATCTGAATACGTTCACCTCCTCCATACTCTCTCCCTCCAATCTGATATTCAATCTTTCATCACCTAATCTTTTTGTTATCCTCATAACCTTACTCTTTCCTGTATTCACCTTTAATTTTCTTCTTTTGCACACCCTACCAAATTCATCCACCAATCTCTGCAACTTCTCTTCAGAATCTCCCAAGAGCACAGTGTCATCAGCAAAGAGCAGCTGTGACAACTCCCACTTTGTGTGTGATTCTTTATCTTTTAACTCCACGCCTCTTGCCAAGACCCTCGCATTTACTTCTCTTACAACCCCATCTATAAATATATTAAACAACCACGGTGACATCACACATCCTTGTCTAAGGCCTACTTTTACTGGGAAAAAATTCCCCTCTTTCCTACATACTCTAACTTGAGCCTCACTATCCTCGTAAAAACTCTTCACTGCTTTCAGTAACCTACCTCCTACACCATACACTTGCAACATCTGCCACATTGCCCCCCTATCCACCCTGTCATACGCCTTTTCCAAATCCATAAATGCCACAAAGACCTCTTTAGCCTTATCTAAATACTGTTCACTTATATGTTTCACTGTAAACACCTGGTCCACACACCCCCTACCTTTCCTAAAGCCTCCTTGTTCATCTGCTATCCTATTCTCCGTCTTACTCTTAATTCTTTCAATTATAACTCTACCATACACTTTACCAGGTACACTCAACAGACTTATCCCCCTATAATTTTTGCACTCTCTTTTATCCCCTTTGCCTTTATACAAAGGAACTATGCATGCTCTCTGCCAATCCCTAGGTACCTTACCCTCTTCCATACATTTATTAAATAATTGCACCAACCACTCCAAAACTATATCCCCACCTGCTTTTAACATTTCTATCTTTATCCCATCAATCCCGGCTGCCTTACCCCCTTTCATTTTACCTACTGCCTCACGAACTTCCCCCACACTCACAACTGACTCTTCCTCACTCCTACAAGATGTTATTCCTCCTTGCCCTATACACGAAATCACAGCTTCCCTATCTTCATCAACATTTAACAATTCCTCAAAATATTCCTTCCATCTTCCCAATACCTCTAACTCTCCATTTAATAATAATCATAAAAATAATAAATAATAATTGCTCTGGAGTGGTTGAAATGTCATACATATTTTGTACAGGTTTGGTAGTTGACATTGAAAAAACTCCATGTTCCCTGAGTTAAATAATTTAAGCTGCCACAAGAGACAGAGAATGTAAACACAGACAAACACACCAGCTAACCCGTTGACTGTGAACTTCTTTTATACTTCTTCCATTTTCCTCTTTCAAGTGCTGCTGCACTTCTAATTATTGTGCACCCCATAATACAAGATAGAGTTAAAGTGAAGCGGCACTTGGAAGAGGAAAATGGAAGTACAAAAGAAGTTCACAGTAAAGGGGTTAGCTGGTGTGTTCATCTGTGTGTTTACATTCTCTGTGTCATGGCAGCTTAATTAAAAAATGATTAAACTCAGTGAACAAGGTATGTTTATGATGATGATGATAATAATAATAATAATAATTAATAATATAATATACAGTGGACCCTCGGCTAACGAAAGTATCATCTAACGATAAATCCACCCAATGAAGCATTTGAGCGTAAAAATTTTGGCCCAGCCAACGATGAAAAATTCGACCAGTGTGATTCGTCCTGAACCTGTCCGTCCAGCCTGAGCGCCTCAGTTGCCCTGCCGTCATTTACAAGCCAGGGTGGCCAGTTCCATGCATACATTCGATACATTTTGTATTATTCCATTGTTTTTAGTGCTTGTAACTGCTAAATAAGCCACCATGGTCCCAAAGAAAGCTTAGTGCCAACCTTGTGGTAAAAAGGGTGAGAAATACTATCGAAATACTATTGTACCACGGTCTGCTGTTGCTGTACCACTGTCAGCTGCTGCTGTACCACCGTCAGCTGCTGCTGTACCACCGTCAGCTGCTGCTGTACCACCGTCAGCTGCTGCTGTACCACAGTCAGCTGCTGCTGTACCACAGTCAGCTGCTGCTGTACCACAATCAGCTGCTGCTGCTGTACCACAATCAGCTGCTGCTGCTGTACCACGGTCAGCTGCTGCTGCACTACTGTCAGCTGCTGCTGCACCACCGTCATCTGTACTACTCGAAGATGTGGAGAGACTGTTGTTGGTGTGGCTTAATGAGGAACAATTACCGAGAAAAAATTAACCCCAGAAGGTTAGCCACCCAGGATAACCCATGAAAGTCAGTGAGTCATCGAGGACTGTCTAACTTATTTCCATTGGGGTCCTTAATCTTGTCCCCCAGGATGCGACTCACACCAGTCGACTAACACCCAGGTGAACAGGAAAAAATGCCTGGAACTAGTGCTCATATTGGTGAATTTAAGGCCAGCAAAGGTTGGTTTGAGAGATTTAAAAATTGTAGTG
The DNA here is from genome assembly GCF_038502225.1 of Cherax quadricarinatus. NCBI lineage: Eukaryota > Metazoa > Arthropoda > Malacostraca > Decapoda > Parastacidae > Cherax > Cherax quadricarinatus. The sequence continues at coordinate 24,835,377 of NC_091309.1, forward strand.
GCATACACAGTGTGATAAGGGCTGTTCTGGAAGAAAATGCCAAACAGGACCTACATTACTCAGGAGGAAAAGGCACTCCCAGGACACAAGCCTATGAAAGACAGGCTAACTTTTTTGTTTTGTTATAATGCTAGTGGGGATTGCAAAGTGAAGCCTTTACCCATGTATCACTCTGAAAATCCCAGAGTGTTCAAGAAAAACAGTGTCTCATCACACATCAATACTCTTCAATAAAGGTAAGTGTCATTTTAACATTTATTTATATAGTTATTGTGCATGTCTCATTGTTTTCTTTGTAGGGAAATGTATATTTCATGAAAAAAATTATTTTTTTTAAGTACTTTTGGCTGTCAGGAATGGATTAATTGGATTTCCATTATTTCTTACGGCAAAAATTAATTTGGCTAACGATAATTTCGTCTAACAATGAGCTCTCTGGAATGGATTAATATTGTTAATAGAGGGTCCACTGTAATTGATAATTCAAGTTTATTCTCTATAAGGGTTACAATGTGGGGTTTACAGGTTTTGGGTATTGTGTGGTTTACATGTTATAAAATACTAATTACAGAGGGGGCCACTAGAACACCTAGCATGGCTAGGCATTTCGAGCAGACTTAGATTAATTCTTAACATTAAATCCTTACAGATTATGGTATTAAGGCTAAGTGACTACATCATAATTTGTGAGTTTAGCAATGTGAATGCTTTTGTTTTGGCACAATACAAAGTGTCTATATTGGAGTATCATAGGCAAACTTATGACTAGTTAGGATTTATTATTTTAAGATTAAGATGAGTATTTCTGGGTTTATAGTCAGTGGGTGAGTGAGTGTAATTGTGAACCACCAGGTGGTTATCATGTAGTTAGTTGTCGGGGTGGATCAGGGAGATAAGATGTTTTCTAACTGTAGTTTTGAAAGTGATGAATGTGTCTGCAGTTCTAGAGTTTTCAGGTAGGGTGTTCCAGATTTTAGGGCCTTTGAAATACATTGAATTTTTGTAAAGGTTTAGTCGAACATGGGGAATGTCATAGAGATGTTTGTGTTTGGTGTCATGCCTGTGGATCCTGTCACAACTATCAAGAAAGCATTTTAGGTCAAGGTTAATATTGGAATTTAAGGTCCTGTAGATATAGATTGCACAGTAGTAAGTGTGGATGTTCTGAACAGGGAGTAAGTTTAGATCTATGAAGAGTGGGGGGTGTGTTGCCAGGGATGGGATTTAGTGATTCTTACTGCGGCTTTTTGTTGGGTTAATTTTGGCTTTAGGTGTGTTGCTGCAGTTGAACCCCAAGCACAGATAGCATAGGTGAGGTATGGATATACATGTATAAGTGAATGGCATGGTGTGAGAAGGGCAGTTTGTGGTACGTAGTATTGTAGCTTGGAGAGGATCCCCACCGTTTTGGATACTCTTTTTGTTATGTGTTGGATATGGGTGCTGAAATTTAGGTTGTTGTCGAGGTATAGGCCAAGGAATTTGCCCTCGTTATGTCTGGCAATTAGAGTGTTGTCGATCTTAATGTTAAGTTGTGCAACACCTGCTCTGCTACCAAACATAATATAGTAGGTTTTGCCAGTGTTAAGTGTAAGTTTATTGGCTGTCATCCAAGTCGATATTTTGAGCAGTTCCTCGTTAAGAATGGTGTTGAGGGTGGCAAGATTAGGGTGGGAGATGACATAAGTCGTGTCGTCAGCAAAGAGAATGGGTTTCAGGTGTTGGGATATGTTTGGAAGATCATTGATGTAAATGAGGAAGAGCAGGGATCCAAGGACACTTCCCTGTGGAACTCCAGTATCAAGTGGCCATATTGATGAGGCTGTGTCTTTAATGGTGACATACTGATACCTATTAGAAAGGTAGGATTTAAAATATGCAAGCACATGGCCTCTTATACCATAGTGGTCAAGTTTGTGGAGTAGGATGCCGTGGTCTACTGTGTCAAACGCTTTTCTTAGGTCAATAAAAATTCCTAGCGGATATTCCTTAATAATAATACTAATAATAATAACAACAACTCTGGAGTGCCTTAAATGTGAGCTACCAAACTTATACGAAATACGTATGACATTTAAAG
>NC_091309.1:24849956-24864956 GCF_038502225.1 Cherax quadricarinatus
TTGAGGTAGCAAGTCCTTTTCTGGGTTACTTCCCATCTTCTTTTAATGCCACTAGGACCAGCTTTAGAGTCACTGGATTTCTGTCGCACAACATATCTGTCCATAGTGGCCTGTACCTCCCGTTCCTTTATGACATCCCTAAAGTGATTCACAACATTGTTAGTGTAATAGTCACCAGCACAGCTTGCAATAGCTGTGTTAGGGTGATTGTCATCAAAAAAGGTTTGCATTTTAAGCCACATTCCACACATTTCCTTAATATTTGAAGTAGGCAACTTCTTCAATTTCTCTATCCCCTCCTCCGAAGCAGTTTCCTCAGGTCTGCCCTCTTGCTGTTCAAGATGATCTATCAGCTCATCAGTGGTTAGTTTTTCACTGTCCTCCTTCACCAACTCTTCCACATCCTCCCCACTAACCTCCAACCCCAAGGACTTTCCCAATGCCACAATGGATTCCTCAACTGGCATAGGATTCTCAGGGTTAGCCTCAAATCCTTCACAATCCCTTTTGTCTACACATTTTGGCCACAGTTTTTTCCAAGCAGAGTTCAAGGTCCTCTTAGTCACTCCCTCCCAAGCCGTACCTATCAGGTTTATACAATTGAGGATATTAAAGTGATCCTTCTAAAACTCTTTTAGAGTCAGTTGAGTTTCTGTGGTCACTATAAAGCACTTTTGAAACATAGCTTTTGTGTACAGTTTCTTGAAGTTGGAAATGACCTGCTGGTCCATGGGCTGCAGGAGAGGAGTGGTATTAGGAGGCAAAAACTTGACCTTAATGAAGCTCATGTCCCCAGAAAGTCTCTCTGACAAGTCTGTAGGATGACCAGGGGCATTGTCTAATACCAGGAGGCACTTAAGGTCTAATTTCTTTTCAGTTAGGTAATTTTTCACAGTGGGGGCAAATGCATGGTGTAACCAGTCATAGAAAGAGTCCCTAGTGACCCATGCCTTACTGTTTGCCCTCCACAGCACACACAAATTAGCCTTGAGGACATTGTTTTTCCTGAACACTCTGGGAGTTTCAGAGTGATACACCAATAAAGGCTTCACTTTGCAATCACCACTAGCATTGGCACACATCAACAGAGTAAGCCTGTCTTTCATAGGCTTATGTCCTGGGAGTGCCTTTTCCTCCTGAGTAATGTAGGTCCTGCTTGGCATTTTCTTCCAAAACAGGCCTGTTTCGTCGCAATTAAACACTTGTTCAGGTTTCAAGTCTTCACTGTCTATGTAATCCTTGAATTCCTTCACATATTTTTCAGCTGCTTTTTGGTCTGAACTGGCAGCCTCACCATGCCTAATCACACTATGTATGCCACTATGATTCTTAAATCTTTCAAACCAACCTTTGCTGGCCTTAAATTCACTCACATCACCACTATTTGCAGGCAATTTCTTTACCAAATCGTCATGCAACTGCCTAGCCTTTTCACGAATGATCGCTTGAGAGATGCTATCTCCTGCTATCTGTTTTTCATTTATCCACACCAATAACAATCTCTCAGCATTTTCTAACACTTGCAGTCGCTGTTTCATAATCACAGTTGCACCTTTTGCAAGAACAGCTTCCTTGATAGCAGTTTTCCTGGTCACTATAGTAGAGATGGTTGATTGGGGTTTATTATACAACCTAACCAGCTCCGACACATGCACTCCACTTTCGTACTTTGCAATTATCTCTTTCTTCATTTCATAAGTCATTAGCGACTTTTTTCTTGAAGGGTTGGCACTAGAAGCTTTCTTGAGGCCCATGGTGACTTATTTTGCAGAAACAAGCACCAAACACAGTGATAATATGGATAATATGGAATGTACCGAATGTATCCTTAGATGCGCGCACACTGGCTGGCTTGTAAACACTGGCACACAAGGGGCAGTTCAGGCCACACTTGGACACGTCTCGTACGAATCGTATCGAATACCGGGTTTTCAATCGAATACCGAGGAAAATTTTTTGCGATAAAATGTATTGAATACCGGATTTATCGAATACCGATGCCATCGAATACCGGGGGTCCACTGTATATATATATATATATATATATATATATTTATACTCTATATATATATATATATATATATATATATATATATATATATATAAAATGTATATATATATACACAATAAGATCACAGTAAACAGGTGATTTCAGAATATGCAAAACAGCCACTGTGAAAGACTAGAGAAATTCCAAGCGCTTTCGTGACTGCTCACATTATCAAGGAACTATGAAAGTAAAGCATCCAAGGAAGGTATATAAGGGGTCTGGCCAACACCTCACTATCAGATCCCACAACAGTTAAACACCTGACGCGCGCCGGCCCAACTGGATAGGTCCTTCGCATAACCCACCAACAAACTATTCTACCCAAGAAAATTTTAAAAATTATTATTTGTCCAGTGTATTATTAAATTCTTCCCAAATTATATTAATTATAAATGGATCTAATTTATATAAACCAAAGTTTTGACAATAATATGAATATTTCCTTTGGTTTATATAAATTAGATCCATTTATAATTAATAGAATTTGGGAAGAATTTAATAATACACTGGACAAAATATAATTTTTAAAATTTTCTTGGGCAGAATAGTTTGTTGGTGGGTTGTGCGAAGGACCTGTCCAGTTGGGCCGGCGCGCATCAGGTGTTTAACTGTTGTGGGATCTGATAGTGAGGTGTTGGCCAGACCCCTTATATACCTTCCTTGGATGCTTTACTTTCATAGTTTCTTGATAATGTGAGTAGTCACGAAAGCGCTTGGAATTTCTCTAGTCTTTCACAGTGGTTGTTTTGCATATATATATACAGTGGACCCCCGCATAACGATGACCTCCGAATGCGACCAATTATGTAAGTGTATTTATGTAAGTGCGTTTGTACGTGTATGTTTGGGGGTCTGAAATGGACTAATCTACTTCACGATATTCCTTTTGGGAACAAATTCGGTCAGTACTGGCACCTGAACATACTTCTGGAGTGAAAAAATATCATTAACCGGGGGTCCACTGTATGTGTGTATATAAATATAATAATATATATGTATATATATATATATATATATATATATATATATATATATATATATATATATATATATATATATGAGGAACTTTTAAATGTTAAGGAAGAAACAGAGGCAGTAATTTCATGCACTGGTCAGGGAGGTATACCATCTTTTAGGAGTGAAGAAGAGCAGAATGTAAGTGTGGGGGAGGTACGTGAGGCATTACGTAAAATGAAAGGGGATAAAGGAGCTGGAACTGATGGGATCATGACAGAAATGTTAAAAGCAGGGGGGGATATAGTGTTGGAGTGGTTGGTACTTTTGTTTAATAAATGTATGAAAGAGGGGAAGGTACCTAGGGATTGGCAGAGAGCATGTATAGTCCCTTTATATAAAGGGAAAGGGGACAAAAGAGACTGTAAAAATTATAGAGGAATAAGTTTACTGAGTATACCAGGAAAAGTGTACGGTAGGGTTATAATTGAAAGAATTAGAGGTAAGACAGAATGTAGGATTGCGGATGAGCAAGGAGGTATCAGAGTGGGTAGGGGATGTGTAGATCAAGTGTTTACATTGAAGCATATATGTGAACAGTATTTAGATAAAGGTAGGGAAGTTTTTATTGCATTTATGGATTTAGAAAAGGCATATGATAGAGTGGATAGAGGAGCAATGTGGCAGATGTTGCAAGTATATGGAATAGGTGGTAAGTTATTAAATGCTGTAAAGAGTTTTTATGAGGATAGTGAGGCTCAGGTTAGGGTGTGTAGAAGAGAGGGAGACTACTTTCCGGTAAAAGTAGGTCTTAGACAGGGATGTGTAATGTCACCATGGTTGTTTAATATATTTATAGATGGGGTTGTAAAGGAAGTAAATGCTAGGGTGTTCGGGAGAGGGGTGGGATTAAATTTTGGGGAATCAAATTCAAAATGGGAATTGACAAAGTTACTTTTTGCTGATGATACTGTGCTTATGGGAGATTCTAAAGAAAAATTGTAAAGGTTAGTGGATGAGTTTGGGAATGTGTGTAAAGGTAGAAAGTTGAAATTGAACATGGAAAAGAGTAAGGTGATGAGGGTGTCAAATGATTTAGATAAAGAAAAATTGGATATCAAATTGGGGAGGAGGAGTATGGAAGAAGTGAATGTTTTCAGATACTTGGGAGTTGACGTGTCAGCGGATGGATTTATGAAGGATGAGGTTAATCATAGAATTGATGAGGGAAAAAAGGTGAGTGGTGCGTTGGGGTATATGTGGAGTCAAAAAACGTTATCTGTGGAGGCAAAGAAGGGAATGTATGAAAGTATAGTAGTACCAACACTCTTATATGGGTGTGAAGCTTGGGTGGTAAATGCAGCAGCGAGGAGACGGTTGGAGGCAGTGGAGATGTCCTGTTTAAGGGCAATGTGTGGTGTAAATATTATGCAGAAAATTCGGAGTGTGGAAATTAGGAAAAGGTGTGGAGTTAATAAAAGTATTAGTCAGAGGGCAGAAGAGGGGTTGTTGAGGTGGTTTGGTCATTTAGAGAGAATGGATCAAAGTAGAATGACATGGAAAGCATATAAATCTATAGGGGAAGGAAGGTGGGGTAGGGGTCGTCCTCGAAAGAGTTGGAGAGAGGGGGTAAAGGAGGTTTTGTGGGCAAGGGGCTTGGACTTCCAGCAAGCGTGTGTGAGCATGTTAGATAGGAGTGAATGGAGACGAATGGTACTTGGGACCTGACGATCTGTTGGAGTGTGAGCAGGGTAATATTTAGTGAAGGGATTCAGGGAAACTGGTTATTTTCATATAGTCAGACTTGAGTCCTGGAAATGGGAAGTACAATGCCTGCACTTTAAAGGAGGGGTTTGGGATATTGGCAGTTTGGAGGGATATGTTGTGTATCTTTATATGTGTATGCTTCTAAACTGTTGTATTCTGAGCACCTCTGCAAAAACAGTGATAATGTGCAAGTGTGGTGAAAGTGTTGAATGATGATGAAAGTATTTTCTTTTTGGGGATTTTCTTTCTTTTTTTTGGGTCACCCTGCCTCGGTGGGAGACGGCCGACTTGTTGAAAAAAAAAAAAAAAACCAAAAAAATAAAAAAAAAAAATATATATATATATATATATATATATATATATATATATATATTATATTTTAGGCACAGTATTATGAGTGCATATTGTGTATATTAAGTAAATTTAAGCTTTTGAAGAGTGGTGAGTGTGTTGTCTGGCATTGGAATGGGTAATCATTCGCATTGTATGTTTTTGTTGGGCTGTTACTGGTTTTAAATGATTTGACATGGTAGAGCCCCAGGCACTAATAACATAGGTAAGGTAAGGATAGACTAGAGAGTAGTATATTGTAAGTAATGCTCTGAGATACACAGTAATGTATTTTAAGAGAGGATATCTACTGTTTTGGAGACAAGTATGGTGATTACATTTGAAGCAATCAGTGATAGTTATGGAAGCAGAGTGCAGCAAAGGTGGAACTGTTAAAAAGGAAGTAGAACAAAGTAAGCATTCAAGAGTGTTGAAGAAGGCATCTGAAATGAGGTTATCATGCTCTCCAAAGGATAAGACAATTGATCAAATGTGTTTGACTATCAGGGTGACCTGACAATCCTCAGAATGTCACTGCTGTGTGTCTCATCATGAAATGACCATGTGAGAGTAGTGTGGCCATTGTGTATGCATGAGAACACCATTTGGCATTAACTGACATCCTTTAATTCCAGAAAGGAAGAGGGCACTTTCTGCTCATTTATATCTAATTAATATTTGGAACAAGTTTTACTTACACACTAATAATGCTGAAAACAAGACACATTTGCAATATTCAATTCACCTGCTGTATGGGAGGCACAGTTTAAATTACACTGTATTTAATTTGCCTTTACTGTTTAAGAGTTGGAACTTCTTGGCATTTTCACAAGATCTTCTTGGCATCTTTTTGGGTAGGCCTTGTATGGGAATCTTGCTTACATTATCAATTTTCTTCAAAATTTTGTATATGTATCTGTATTTAAGTGTGTAAGTAATTGAATGAAAAAAAAGCATGATCCTCACTTGATAAGTTCCAAACCAAACTGCATATTGCTTTGATAACTTGTGTTTTTTTTTTTTTTTTGTCATGAGAGGTATCAAAAGTGGTCATATTTTGTGACTTGCTGGAATGGCATTATATTTCTCCAAGTGGAAATGTGTACTAGAACTACTGGAAACTTCAAAAACTAATATGGGCATAAACTCATCATAATTACTGATGGGTGATTACAGTACAGTACAAGGAAAAGTTTGCATATTTAAAATATTAGTAGTAAGTTATGGTTTTGGCATATATTTTAGATTTTTTTCAGTTAGCTGCATGTACTCATGTAAAGGTATTGCACTTACAAATTCTTATTCAGATTTAATGAACCAAATACAGTTGTCACTGTTTGCTATAAGTATACTTTACAGTGTAGTGAGGTCAGAGAACCTTTCAAATACTGTTAGTAATAAAGGGCAGATTACTTGAAGGATTCATTCCAATAAATCCTTCATTAGTATTCCTGCTTCCAATTAGGAAAGTGAATGAATTCAATAATAAATAAATATATACATGTAATTGTATGTATGTGTATATATAATATATATATATATATATATATATATATATATATATATATATATATATATATATATATATATATATATATATATATATATATTTATATATATATATTTATATATATATATATATATATATATATATATATATATATATATATATATATATATATATATATATATATATATATATATATATATATATATATATATATATATATATATATATATATATATATATATATATTCAAAACAACCACTGTGAAAGAATAGAGAAATTCCAAGCGCCTTCATGACTACTCACATTATAAAGGAACAATAAAAGTAATGCACCAAGGGAAGGCATATAAAGGGTCTAGACCACACCTCACTATCACATCCCGCAACAAAGCAACACCTGATGCGCAGCTCATAAGAAAGGGAACACTGCAGCAGGCCCGCTGGCCCAACTAGACAGGTCCTTCACACAACCCATGAACAAACTATTCTACCCAAGAATTAAGAATTCTAAAATTTATTATTTGTCCAATGTATTATTAAATTCTTCCAAAATTCTATTAATTATAAATGGATCTAATTTATATAAACCAAAGGAAATATTCATATTATTGTCAAAACTGCTTTTTATGAAACAAGATTCATAGATTCAGAGTTCATAGATGAGGAAATATCCAAAATTTATGAAATAGCTAAAGATTTGAAATACCCAAGAAACGTAATTGATAAATCTTTTAAAATTGCTAGAAATACTTTTTACAATCCAAAAAGGGACAACCAGCCTTATTCAACTAAAAATATGTTGGTTCTCCCTTACCATGAAAACTTGGTTGATATGCCTTCTCTTCTTAAGTCTTTTAATATCAAAGTTGTATTTAAAAATCTTGATACAGTAAAAAAAACTTTTGATAAAGAATTCCCCTCAAAATGCTGATGGATGTGTCTATAAGATTCCTTGTAAAATTCGTGATAGTTTATTACGGTCAAACTGGTAAAAGTCTCGAACTAAGATTAAAACAGCATAAATATAGCATTAGAACTGGACAAGATTCCAGTGCTCTATTTATTTATGTGAGAGATTTTAACCATTCAATTGATTTGCAAAAAGTTGAGAAAGTTGTATCAAGCAAGTCTATGGTCGACAGGAATATAATTGAATCTTGTTTCATAAAAAGCAGTTTTGACAATAATATGAATATTTCCTTTGGTTTATTTAAATTAGATCCATTTATAATTAATAGAATTTGGGAAGAATTTAATAATACATTGGACAAATAATAAATTTTAAAATTCTTAATTCTTGGGTAGAATAGTTTGTTCGTGGGTTGTGTGAAGGACCTGTCTAGTTGGGCCAGCGGGCCTGCTGCAATGTTCCCTTTGTAGATGAATAGTTCAAAGAACCGACATGTTGTTAAATTAAGCACATGTGCAACTCTTGGGTATCTTTATTGAGGAAATGTTTCGCCACACAGTGGCTTCATCAGTCCATACAAAGGATAAACTTGAAGAACGGGAGGAGAATGAGGTAATCAAGATTGATGTCCATCAATCGATGTGGTCAGTCCATCAAGATTGATGGACTGACCACATCAACTCAAGGCTGAGGGACTGATTACCTCATTCTCCTCCTGTTCTTCAAGTTTATCCTTTGTATGGACTGATGAAGCCACTGTATGGTGAAACATTTCCTCAATAAAGATACCCAAGAGTTGCACATGTGTCTAATTTAACAACAGTGTTCCTTTTCTTATGAGCCATGCATCAGGTGTTGCTTTGTTGTGGGATGTGATAGTGAGGTGTGGTCTAGACCCTTTACATGCCTTCCCTTGATGCATTACTTTTATTGTTCCTTGATAATGTGAGTAGTCATGAAAGCGCTTGGAATTTCTCTATTCTTTCACAGTGGTTATTTTGCATATTCTGAAATGACCTGTTTACTGTGAACTTATTGCGTGTATGTATGTACGTATATATATATATACATATATATATATATGTATGTATGTATATATATGTATGTATGTATATATATATATATATGTATATATATGTATGTATGTATATATATATATATATGTATATATATGTATGTATGTATATATATATATATGTATATATATATATGTATGTATATATATATATATATGTATATATATATATATGTATATATATATGTATGTATATATATATATATGTATATATATATATATGTATATATATATGTATATATATATATATATGTATATATATATATATGTATATATATATGTATATATATATATGTATATATATATGTATATATATATGTATATATATATATATGTATATATATATATGTATATATATATATGTATATATATATAATGTACACTGTATATATATTAATTTTTAACACATTTTTAACTTTTTTTTTTAGTTTTCAGAGCAAAGCAAAATTTGAACTTTTGTTATATATCCAAGTTAACAGTAATACATTTCCCTTTATCATTTAAAGTCTTCAGAAGTTGTCTTCAGCATCGATTTTTCTAGAGGAAGTTCAGATATATTGAAAAATATTGACTGTATTTAGTCATAATTCTTACCATATTATCAATGAGTGTAGCAGTAAAATTCTATTATTGCAATCTTTCTGGTAAGAATTTTAGATATTTCTGTGAGAATACCTCATCAAACACTTACAAATAATGTGTGCCCCACTTTATTTTTGATATACTGAAGAACATTTCAGTTCTAGTTTCAATATTTCCAGATATTAAATTTTGCAGAGCTTTGCTGTAGTTACTGAACTTAGCCTTGAAAACAGTGGCACTGCTTTGCATCATTTATGTAACCTGCAGTTTAGACAGATTTACTAAAAAAATTGCTTTATATATTCTGGGGATTTACTTGAGAATAAAGCTGTTGCAAATTAATTAGTTGATTTATTCAGTAGTTGATTTGCTTATATGCTTTGTGCTAAGTACCTAAAAGACAGGGAGCAGCTACAAATCTCAATATTAATACACTATTAGAATTGTTTTATCATAACTATTAATGTTTTCTATGCGAGGTATGCTCAAAAGTTTTAGCATGGAAGCTGCAATATCCTTTAGTAGCCTGAAATGAATTAGGATTAGGTGTTGGCACTTGTGACTGTGGACTGCCTGTTGGATGCAGTGTCTGACCTCTCTGGTTGTTACTTTGCAGCCTTGCTGGGTGATCGTAGGTGCCGATACATAAATGGAGTGCCTGTTCACTTGTGCGATAGGTTTGGCCCTCCCTAACTCTGTGCTCTATGGTAAGACAAGCAAGAGCAAGCAAGACAAGAGATTCAACTCATGTGAAATATTGGCTTTAATTATTTGTCAATTATATACATTTTTATCATAGTTTTTGCCTCATAGGGTAGCTCATTAGTGCTAGGAAGTTTACATAGGACTCTTCATTTAGTTTACAAGAGGAGAAACTGAGACTTATTCAAACTTCCTAAATAACTTCTGAACTACTTTAGTTATTATCCCTTTCCCTAATTTCTTTCATGAGAAGCAGCACTCTTGTCCATCTGGGATCTTGTGCAGTATACACAGTTCATTGTCATCCACACTGTAGTGCTAGTGTGTCTGTATGACCACTGTGTTTAGAAAACCATTTTGTAACATTAATGAGTTATATTTATACTATAAGCAAGTTTTGAATAGTAATGGGGATTTTATAGCTCAGTAGTTATCTTGACAAATATGAACATGCTAAAAGCCCTCAGCTTGTTAAATGTGTAACTTGTGGTAAACGAATGAAAGCTGTCTTATTTAAAAGCTGTGTATCCGTTGGTTATTAGGAAATATGTTATCCACATTTAAAAGCCTTATCACTTAAACCTTCCCTAAATGTTTGCCTATTCATGTTTTAAAATTTTAGATACATTGCCACCTCCTCTTTGTCTTGTCTTACCATTTGCACTTATTAGCAGACTAATTTAATTTTTATTTTGCAGTGCCAGGCTGTTGATGGAGTTTAGTAGTATTTTCTCTTTAGTTAATGATCCCTCTGATATATTTTATTAAATGTGGTGTTGCATGTTATAGCGCAAATTTATCTTTATTATTTTCCCTTTTTATTTGCAGACATGTTTATGCAAATTAGATATATTAGCTGTAGTCGCCTTCTCCGGTGTTTAGTATCACTGATGTAGAAGGGTCAGGCAGTGATCTGATGTTGTGTCTGAGTGGTCGGAGATCAGTGTGTGGTATGGCAATTTGTTTGTAAATTGTGCTAGCCATGATCGGCTCTACACTTATTTCTGAGAGTAAAGGAATTCGTGGTGCTAGAGAAATGGTATGAATGTTGTCTATTGTAATTTCAAAATCTCTTATATACTGATAAACCTATCTAAAATATACTTTAATAATAATGATAATAGTATAGTCAAATGTTGTTATTACATGCTCTTATATTCTGGCTATTTGGATATTGAGTTATGGTTCCCAATAATTAATCCAGAATTTTTTAAACACATCAGTCATTTCCCACTAAATTCAGGGTGACTTAAAGTAGGATGCACATTCACCAACACTCATTCTCTTGCCACCCTTCAAAAGTGCACTTGCATCATAGTTCAAATGACCCTCATATCTGCAGCATTCCTATCCATCCTTCAGAGTGCAGGCACCATATTTCCACCTCCAAACTCAAGTCCTTTTTTTTTTATACTCTGTTTTGTTACAGTTTTCATAAAATTTGGATGTCTTTATTCAAAGTTCAATTGTCAACTCAATCAGTGCATAGGCATCAGTCATGATGATTGGAGAGAGGAGCACATGGCACCTCATGTCTAGTTTTTTTGTAATCTTGCAAGTCTAACCATGTATGCCACCAATCTTTTACTCACTCACAGTCTTAGTAATTGTTTCCCTTAATCTCATTCTAGTGCTTCATGATGCTCATAACTAGTGAATGAGAGATAATTTGAGTTAATCTTATTAAACTTTGTTGGGACCAGTGCCATTTGAGAGGCAGGATTTACTGACAAATCTGGTAGGAAGTGTTTGCAGAACAATCCTTTATAGCCTTAGCTTTGTTTAGTGTGAAACATAGTCTAAAATTAAAGGTTTTCTCTGCACACACTCTTTCTACCAGCTCTGATGCCAAAAGTTGAGGTGAAAATCTCGATATTTTCAAAGAATTCCAGTGTTGTAATGACAATATTCTAATCAGGTGTTATGTAATGACTAGTGAATGATGATAATATGAGTATTAAAGCAGCATCAATCACTTACTGAATACCATTTGCATTTCATCTCAATATGATACATTTAAAATTTGTCGTTATATTAGATATGAGTGAATGAAGACAACTGGTGTTTAATGGACCTTCCATTGGAGATTCAGGGAAAACCTGTTAAACAAATTTGAGTCTTGGTGGTGGAAAGGGGAGTGCATATCTGCACGCTGAAGGAGGGGTGAGTAAGTTGCAGTTGGAGGGTATTCTAGACCATGATGTTAGCACACTGCTGGCAAAACAACAGTTGAATGAATGATGGTGCATGTGTTACCTTCTTTGGATCAGCCAGCCTTGGTTAGAGAAGGCTATTGAGGTAAAAAAAGAAAACTCACAAGAATGTGCTAAACCCATAAGGGGCATACAGCACTTTGGGAATGGAGGGGAGGCAGTCATGTTTGATTTCAGGAAGGAAGCATTAGCTCTAATTCTTTGTTTCAAGAGCCCTTCACCAGCATTAAGCACTCCTTTCTAAAAGAGTTGAATGAATCATATTCATCTAAATACAATGAATGAACCATATTTACCTGAATATAATGCAACTGCATCTTGTTCAACTCAAATATGATGCATAGCTAAAAAACCTTTATAAGTAGCCTACATAGATCTTACAAGTAGATAAGAGCATCAGGCATTGGCGAGTAGTGTTTGTTAGCTTAAATTTGGCTTAAATTTTTCTTGTAGAATTTTGTAGCTTCTGTAACTAGCTGTTCTATACTGGATTTCAAGTTATTCTGGACCACCTCTTATCCAGATTGAGCCAGATTAGTGGAGTTCAACTGTGATAACAACAAAGATAATAATAATTGTAAATTTATAATTGCTTGCAAAAGTATGTATGTGCGTATATATGTTTGTATGTATGTTTGTATGTATGTTTGTATATATGTGTGATATATATATGTGATATATATATGTGATATATATATGTGATATATATATGTGATATATATATGTGATATATATATGTGATATATATATATATATATATATATATATATATATACATTATACATTTTAACAAACCGGCCGTATCCCACCAAAGCAGGGTGGCCCAAAAAGAAAAACGAAAGTTTCTCTTTTTAAATTTAGTAATTTATACCGGAGAAGGGGTTATTAGCCCCTTGCTCATGGCATTTTAGTCGCCTCTTACAACACGCATGGCTTATGGAGGAAGAATTCTGTTCCACTTCCCCATGGAGATAAGAGGAAATAAACAAGAACAAGAACTCTAAAGAAAATAGAAGAAAACCCAGAGGGGTGTGTACAGTGGACCCTCAGCTAACGATATTAATTCGTTCCAGAGAGCTTGTCCTTGATCCTTTCAGGGTTTCTGACGTACTAGTATGGCTTGCTCACCAGGGTTTTTGATGTACTAGTACGCCTAAACTCTAGCGCCCTCAGATCTAGTGAGAAAAAGCTGGTAGGCCTACATATGAAAGAGTGGGTCTGTGGTCAGTGTGTGCAGTATAAAAAAAATCCTGCAGCACACAGTGCGTAATGAGAAAAAAAAATTGAGTGTTTTTGGTTGAAAACAGCGACTTTGCACTGTATTTTTGTATGGTATTTATGATGGTATTCTAGTTTTCTTGAATTCTATAGAATTCTATTGAATTCTATAGAATTCAAGACATATTACAGAAATTGAGATGATTTTGATTGGTTTTACAATGAAAAGTACCTTGAAATTGAGCTCAAAGTAGCAGAAATCTTCAATTTTTGCCAAAGTTCAAAAGTAAACAAATCATGCTACGTGTCCAATACACGTCAACTGGTGAGTCTAATATTCTTTCACAATTGCGCTGATATTATTTATACCATTTCTACACTAATGCAGTAGTCTGCATAACAGTAAATCTATTTTTTGTGAGAATAAAAATTCAAAGTGGAAAGCAAAAGAATGTAAGAGAGGTGTGGGGACATGACTAATGAACAGAGGAAATGTTATTTTAGTGCCAGGAGTGTCTTTCTTGTTTATTCTGGACCCTCTTTGAAAATTGGCATCTTTTGAAATTTGTGTGAAATTGGCAAAATTGCTAAATTCTGACCACTTTATTGGATAGTTGAAATCGGTAAATGGGTGGTTTCTTGTAGTCATTCGATAGAAAAAATGGAGTTCTAGCAAAATAGTTATGATTTTTGTCAACTAGTAAACTGGAATTGGCCAAAAATAGAGCCCAGTGGGCAAAATTGCTGATGCGTAAACATCGTCGAGACCGCTAATTTCACGAGAACATAATTCCATAAGTTTTCAATCAAATTTCATACTTTTGGTATCATTACGTTCGGGAAAAGATTCTCTATCTTTTCATAAGAAAAAATATATTTTTTTGTTTTTTTTGAAAATTTGTCGACCCTGAGAACAAGTCTCTGAGAGGGCCTGTCGACCCTGAATGGGTTAACTGATTTTGTCGTTACCTGAATTAATTTTCCCCATAAGAAATAATGGAAATCCAATTAATCTGTTCCAGACACCCAAAAGTATTAAGAAAATTTTTTTTTCATATGAAATATACATTTTCCTATACAGAAAACAATGAGATATGCAGAATAAGTACATTAATAATTCATAAAATGACACTTACCTTTATTGAAGACTTAGTGATGAGACGGGAGGAGGGGAGAGGATGGAGGTGTATTATTGTTTGGAAGGGGAATCCCCTTCAATAAGGACTTTGGGTAGCAAGTCCTTTTCTGGGGTTACCTCCCTTTGTTTTTTAATGCCACTAGGACCAGCTTGAGAGTCACTGGACCCCTGTCACACCAAAAATCTGTCCAGAGAGCTCTGTTTCTGGCGTGTCATTAAGATTTCCCTTAAATGGGACACAACATTGTCATTGTAAAAGTCACCAGCATACATGCAACTGCCTTGCCTTTTCACATATAATTGACTGTGAAATACTATCTCCTGATAATTGTTTCTCATTGATCCACACCAACATCAGTCTCTCCACATCTTCGAGTATTTGCAATCTCTGTTTTGTAAGCACATTTGCACCTTTCGCAACAACAGCTTTCTTGATTGCCTTTTTGTTGGCCAAGATAGTAGCGATGGTTGATTGGGGTTTGTTATACAACCTGTCCAGCTCGGAGGCACACACTCAACTTTCGTACTTTGCGATTATCTCTTTCTTCAATT